>NW_027554421.1:364166-728333 GCF_053574225.1 Canis aureus | reverse complement strand
CCATGTCCGAGTGGGTAGCAGACATCTGCCTCCCATGCATACACACTTCTGAGAGTTGAGCTTATGGCCTGTAACCCTACATCCTGCCTGCCGCTACCTTTCGCTTCCAAAAGGCCTAGGCTCGCTGCTTGACGCAAGTGTTGGGAGAGGTAACAGGAATCTCCCGGCACACAAGACGAGTGCCTCCAAGCTCAATCAAGCGATTTCCTAGTAATTCCTGGGGTAGACTGGTGCTACATACTAAGTTCCATACGTGAGTATGTAGTTGAACGCCTTGTCCAAAAACATCTTACTTCTCAGAGTTGAGCTCACCCTCAGTCCCTCAGAGTTCCACACTTCCTGCAGAGTGAGTTTCGCACGTCTTCACCAGAGACGTTTGCCAGAGGCTTCTGACACGCAAGTTAACAATGCAGACCTGGAGGGTATTTCCAGGTCCAGTAGAGTGGTAACCTGGGAACCTCCTGTCTCAGAATACTGCTACCTTCACCCTACCATAAGAATGCAGCTAGTTGACAGCTGGCTTCAAGGCCTGCTTCCCTGTGAGAGCTAAGGACAGGGCACAACCCTCCCGCATCCTGCTTGACTGTAGAAGGAGCTGCTAACGTCCTCATGTTAGTGGCAGGGAAACGTTGTGAGAAAAGCATGTGGAATCGTTGTGCCTGAACCCACGTGTATCTGAGTTGAATACAGCGATTTCCAAAGTCCTTCTTCATCAGAGTGTAGCTAGGTTCCCACTCGCATGTCTGAGTGGGTAGCAGACATCTGCCTCCCATGTATACACACTTCTGAGAGTTGAGCTTATGGCCTGTAAGCCTACCTCCTGCCTGCAGCTACCTTTCGCTTCCAAAAGGCCTAGGCTCGCTGCTTCACCGAAGTGTTGGGAGAGGTAACTGGAATCTCCCGGCACACAAGACTAGTGCCACCAAGCTCAATCCAGCGATTTCCCAGTAATTCCTGGGGTAGACTGGTGCTACATACTAAGTTCCATATGTGAGAAGGTAGCTGAACGCCTTGTCCAAAATCATCTTACTGCTGAGAGTTGAGCTCACCCTCAGTCCCTCACAGTTCCACACTGCCTGCAGAGTGAGTTTCCCACGTCTTCACCAGAGACTTTTGCCAGAGGCTTCTGAGACGCAAGTTAACAATGCACACCTGGACGGTATTTCCAGGCGCAGTAGAGTGGTAATCTGGGAACCTCCTTACTCAGAATACTGCTACCTTCACACTGTCATAAGAATGCAGCTAGTTGAGAGCTGGCTTCTAGGCATGCTTCCCTGTGAGAGCTGAGGACAGGGCAGAACCCTCCCGCATCCTGCCTGACTGTAGACGTACCTGCTAACCTCCTTATGTTAGTGGCTGGGATGGGTTGCGGGAAAAGCATGTGTAAGCATTGGGCCTGAACTCCCGTGTATCTGAGTTGAATACAGCGATTTCCAACATCCTTCTTCAATAGGAGTGTAGCTAGGTTCCAACTCCCATGTCCGAGTGGGTAGCAGACATCTGCCTCCCATGCATACACACTTCTGAGAGTTGAGCTTATGGCCTGTAACCCTACATCCTGCCTGCCGCTACCTTTCGCTTCCAAAAGGCCTAGGCTCGCTGCTTGACGCAAGTGTTGGGAGAGGTAACTGGAATCTCCCGGCACACAAGACGAGTGCCTCCAAGCTCAATCAAGCGATTTCCTAGTAATTCCTGGGGTAGACTGGTGCTACATACTAAGTTCCATACGTGAGTAGGTAGTTGAACGCCTTGCCCAAAAACATCTTACTTCTGAGAGTTGAGCTCACCCTCAGTCCCTCACAGTTCCACACTGCCTGCAGAGTGAGTTTCGCACGTCTTCACCAGAGACGTTTGCCAGAGGCTTCTGAGACGCAAGTTAACAATACAGACCTGGAGGGTATCTCCAGGTCCAGTAGAGTGGTAACCTGGGAACCTCCTCTCTCAGAATACTGCTACCTTCACCCTGCCATAAGAATGCAGCTAGTTGACAGCTGGCTTCAAGGCCTGCTTCCCTGTGAGAGCTAAAGACAGGGCACAACCCTCCCGCATCCTGCTTGACTGTAGAAGGAGCTGCTAACGTCCTCATGTTAGTGGCAGGGAAACGTTGTGAGAAAAGCATGTGGAATCGTTGTGCCTGAACTCACGTGTATCTGAGTTGAATACAGCGATTTCCAAAGTCCTTCTTCATCAGAGTGTAGCTAGGTTCCCATTCGCATGTCCGAGTGGGTAGCAGACATCTGCCTCCCATGTATACACACTTGTGAGAGTTGAGCTTATGGCCTGTAAGCCTACCTCCTGCCTGCAGCTACCTTTCGCTTCCAAAAGGCCTAGGCTCGCTGCTTCACCGAAGTGTTGGGAGAGGTAACTGGAATCTCCCGGCACACAAGACTAGTGCCTCCAAGCTCAATCCAGCGATTTCCCAGTAATTCCTGGGGTAGACTGGTGCTACATACTAAGTTCCATATGTGAGAAGGTAGCTGAACGCCTTGTCCAAAATCATCTTACTGCTGAGAGTTGAGCTCACCCTCAGTCCCTCACAGTTCTACACTGCCTGCAGAGTGAGTGTCCCACGTCTTCACCAGAGACTTTTGCCAGAGGCTTCTGAGACGCAAGTTAACAATGCACACCTGGACGGTATCTCCAGGTGCAGTAGAGTGGTAATCTGGGAACCTCCTTACTCAGAATACTGCTACCTTCACACTGTCATAAGAATGCAGCTAGTTGAGAGCTGGCTTCTAGGCAAGCTTCCCTGTGAGAGCTGAGGACAGGGCAGAACCCTCCCGCATCCTGCCTGACTGTAGACGTACCTGCTAACCTCCTTATGTTAGTGGCTGGGATGGGTTGCGGGAAAAGCATGTGTAAGCATTGGGCCTGAACTCCCGTGTATCTGAGTTGAATACACCGATTTCCAACATCCTTCTTCAATAGGAGTGTAGCTAGGTTCCAACTCCCATGTCCGAGTGGGTAGCAGACATCTGCCTCCCATGCATACACACTTCTGAGAGTTGAGCTTATGGCCTGTAACCCTACATCCTGCCTGCCGCTACCTTTCGCTTCCAAAAGGCCTAGGCTCGCTGCTTGACGCAAGTGTTGGGAGAGGTAACTGGAATCTCCAGGCACACAAGACGAGTGCCTCCAAGCTCAATCAAGCGATTTCCTAGTAATTCCTGGGGTAGACTGGTGCTACATACTAAGTTCCATATGTGAGTATGTAGTTGAACGCCTTGTCCAAAAACATCTTACTTCTCAGAGTTGAGCTCACCCTCAGTCCCTCACAGTTCCACACTGCCTGCAGTGTGAGTTTCGCACGTCTTCACCAGAGACGTTTGCCAGAGGCTTCTGAGACGCAAGTTAACAATGCAGACCTGGAGGGTATCTCCAGGTCCAGTAGAGTGGTAACCTGGGAACCTCCTGTCTCAGAATCCTGCTACCTTCACCCTGCCAGAAGAATGCAGCTAGTTGACAGCTGGCTTCAAGGCCTGCTTCCCTGTGAGAGCTAAAGACAGGGCACAACCCTCCCGCATCCTGCTTGACTGTAGAAGGAGCTGCTAACGTCCTCATGTTAGTGGCAGGGAAACGTTGTGAGAAAAGCATGTGGAATCGTTGTGCCTGAACTCACGTGTATCTGAGTTGAATACAGCGATTTCCAAAGTCCTTCTTCATCAGAGTGTAGCTAGGTTCCCACTCGCATGTCCGAGTGGGTAGCAGACATCTGCCTCCCATGTATACACACTTCTGAGAGTTGAGCTTATGGCCTGTAAGCCTACCTCCTGCCTGCAGCTACCTTTCGCTTCCAAAAGGCCTAGGCTCGCTGCTTCACCGAAGTGTTGGGAGAGGTAACTGGAATCTCCCGGCACACAAGACTAGTGCCTCCAAGCTCAATCCAGCGATTTCCCAGTAATTCCTGGGGTAGACTGGTGCTACATACTAAGTTCCATATGTGAGAAGGTAGCTGAACGCCTTGTCCAAAATCATCTTACTGCTGAGAGTTGAGCTCACCCTCAGTCCCTCACAGTTCCACACTGCCTGCAGAGTGAGTTTCCCACGTCTTCACCAGAGACTTTTGCCAGAGGCTTCTGAGACGCAAGTTAACAATGCACACCTGGACGGTATCTCCAGGTGCAGTAGAGTGGTAATCTGGGAACCTCCTTACTCAGAATACTGCTACCTTCACACTGTCATAAGAATGCAGCTAGTTGAGAGCTGGCTTCTAGGCAAGCTTCCCTGTGAGAGCTGAGGACAGGGCAGAACCCTCCCGCATCCTGCCTGACTGTAGACGTACCTGCTAACCTCCTTATGTTAGTGGCTGGGATAGGTTGTGGGAAAAGCATGTGTAAGCATTGGGCCTGAACTCCCGTGTATCTGAGTTGAATACAGCGATTTCCAAAGTCCTTCTTCATCAGAGTGTAGCTAGGTTCCCACTCGAATGTCCGAGTGGGTAGCACACATCTGCCTCCCATGTATACACACTTCTGAGAGTTGAGCTTATGGCCTGTAAGCCTACCTCCTGCCTGCAGCTACCTTTCGCTTCCAAAAGGCCTAGGGTCGCTGCTTCACCGAAGTGTTGGGAGAGGTAACTGGAATCTCCCGGCACACAAGACTAGTGCCACCAAGCTCAATCCAGCGATTTCCCAGTAATTCCTGGGGTAGACTGGTGCTACATACTAAGTTCCATATGTGAGAAGGTAGCTGAACGCCTTGTCCAAAATCATCTTACTGCTGAGAGTTGAGCTCACCCTCAGTCCCTCACAGTTCCACACTGCCTGCAGAGTGAGCTTCCCACGTCTTCACCAGAGACGTTTGCCAGAGGCTTCTGAGACGCAAGTTAACAATGCACACCTGGACGGTATCTCCAGGTGCAGTAGAGTGGTAATCTGGGAACCTCCTTACTCAGAATACTGCTACCTTCACACTGTCATAAGAATGCAGCTAGTTGAGAGCTGGCTTCTAGGCATGCTTCCCTGTGAGAGCTGAGGACAGGGCAGAACCCTCCCGCATCCTGCCTGACTGTAGACGTACCTGCTAACCTCCTTATGTTAGTGGCTGGGATAGGTTGTGGGAAAAGCATGTGTAAGCATTGGGCCTGAACTCCCGTGTATCTGAGTTGAATACAGCGATTTCCAAAGTCCTTCTTCATCAGAGTGTAGCTAGGTTCCCACTCACATGTCCGAGTGGGTAGCACACATCTGCCTCCCATGTATACACACTTCTGAGAGTTGAGCTTATGGCCTGTAAGCCTACCTCCTGCCTGCAGCTACCTTTCGCTTCCAAAAGGCCTAGGCTCGCTGCTTGACGCAAGTGTTGGGAGAGGTAACTGGAATCTCCCGGCACACAAGACTAGTGCCACCAAGCTCAATCCAGCGATTTCCCAGTAATTCCTGGGGTAGACTGGTGCTACATACTAAGTTCCATATGTGAGAAGGTAGCTGAACGCCTTGTCCAAAATCATCTTACTGCTGAGAGTTGAGCTCACCCTCAGTCCCTCACAGTTCCACACTGCCTGCAGAGTGAGTTTCCCACGTCTTCACCAGAGACTTTTGCCAGAGGCTTCTGAGACGCAAGTTAACAATGCACACCTGGACGGTATCTCCAGGTGCAGTAGAGTGGTAATCTGGGAACCTCCTTACTCAGAATACTGCTACCTTCACACTGTCATAAGAATGCAGCTAGTTGAGAGCTGGCTTCTAGGCAAGCTTCCCTGTGAGAGCTGAGGACAGGGCAGAACCCTCCCGCATCCTGCCTGACTGTAGACGTACCTGCTAACCTCCTTATGTTAGTGGCTGGGATGGGTTGCGGGAAAAGCATGTGTAAGCATTGGGCCTGAACTCCCGTGTATCTGAGTTGAATAGAGCGATTTCCAACATCCTTCTTCAATAGGAGTGTAGCTAGGTTCCCACTCGCATGTCTGAGTGGGTAGCAGACATCTGCCTCCCATGTATACACACTTCTGAGAGTTGAGCTTATGGCCTGTAAGCCTACCTCCTGCCTGCAGCTACCTTTCGCTTCCAAAAGGCCTAGGCTCGCTGCTTCACCGAAGTGTTGGGAGAGGTAACTGGAATCTCCCGGCACACAAGACTAGTGCCACCAAGCTCAATCCAGCGATTTCCCAGTAATTCCTGGGGTAGACTGGTGCTACATACTAAGTTCCATATGTGAGAAGGTAGCTGAACGCCTTGTCCAAAATCATCTTACTGCTGAGAGTTGAGCTCACCCTCAGTCCCTCACAGTTCCACACTGCCTGCAGAGTGAGTTTCCCACGTCTTCACCAGAGACTTTTGCCAGAGGCTTCTGAGACGCAAGTTAACAATGCACACCTGGACGGTATTTCCAGGCGCAGTAGAGTGGTAATCTGGGAACCTCCTTACTCAGAATACTGCTACCTTCACACTGTCATAAGAATGCAGCTAGTTGAGAGCTGGCTTCTAGGCATGCTTCCCTATGAGAGCTGAGGACAGGGCAGAACCCTCCCGCATCCTGCCTGACTGTAGACGTACCTGCTAACCTCCTTATGTTAGTGGCTGGGATGGGTTGCGGGAAAAGCATGTGTAAGCATTGGGCCTGAACTCCCGTGTATCTGAGTTGAATAGAGCGATTTCCAACATCCTTCTTCAATAGGAGTGTAGCTAGGTTCCAACTCCCATGTCCGAGTGGGTAGCAGACATCTGCCTCCCATGCATACACACTTCTGAGAGTTGAGCTTATGGCCTGTAACCCTACATCCTGCCTGCCGCTACCTTTCGCTTCCAAAAGGCCTAGGCTCGCTGCTTGACGCAAGTGTTGGGAGAGGTAACTGGAATCTCCCGGCACACAAGACGAGTGCCTCCAAGCTCAATCAAGCGATTTCCTAGTAATTCCTGGGGTAGACTGGTGCTACATACTAAGTTCCATACGTGAGTAGGTAGTTGAACGCCTTGCCCAAAAACATCTTACTTCTGAGAGTTGAGCTCACCCTCAGTCCCTCACAGTTCCACACTGCCTGCAGAGTGAGTTTCGCACGTCTTCACCAGAGACGTTTGCCAGAGGCTTCTGAGACGCAAGTTAACAATACAGACCTGGAGGGTATCTCCAGGTCCAGTAGAGTGGTAACCTGGGAACCTCCTGTCTCAGAATCCTGCTACCTTCACCCTGCCATAAGAATGCAGCTAGTTGACAGCTGGCTTCAAGGCCTGCTTCCCTGTGAGAGCTAAAGACAGGGCACAACCCTCCCGCATCCTGCTTGACTGTAGAAGGAGCTGCTAACGTCCTCATGTTAGTGGCAGGGAAACGTTGTGAGAAAAGCATGTGGAATCGTTGTGCCTGAACTCACGTGTATCTGAGTTGAATACAGCGATTTCCAAAGTCCTTCTTCATCAGAGTGTAGCTAGGTTCCCACTCGCATGTCCGAGTGGGTAGCAGACATCTGCCTCCCATGTATACACACTTCTGAGAGTTGAGCTTATGGCCTGTAAGCCTACCTCCTGCCTGCAGCTACCTTTCGCTTCCAAAAGGCCTAGGCTCGCTGCTTCACCGAAGTGTTGGGAGAGGTAACTGGAATCTCCCGGCACACAAGACTAGTGCCTCCAAGCTCAATCCAGCGATTTCCCAGTAATTCCTGGGGTAGACTGGTGCTACATACTAAGTTCCATATGTGAGAAGGTAGCTGAACGCCTTGTCCAAAATCATCTTACTGCTGAGAGTTGAGCTCACCCTCAGTCCCTCACAGTTCTACACTGCCTGCAGAGTGAGTGTCCCACGTCTTCACCAGAGACTTTTGCCAGAGGCTTCTGAGACGCAAGTTAACAATGCACACCTGGACGGTATCTCCAGGTGCAGTAGAGTGGTAATCTGGGAACCTCCTTACTCAGAATACTGCTACCTTCACACTGTCATAAGAATGCAGCTAGTTGAGAGCTGGCTTCTAGGCAAGCTTCCCTGTGAGAGCTGAGGACAGGGCAGAACCCTCCCGCATCCTGCCTGACTGTAGACGTACCTGCTAACCTCCTTATGTTAGTGGCTGGGATGGGTTGCGGGAAAAGCATGTGTAAGCATTGGGCCTGAACTCCCGTGTATCTGAGTTGAATACAGCGATTTCCAACATCCTTCTTCAATAGGAGTGTAGCTAGGTTCCAACTCCCATGTCCGAGTGGGTAGCAGACATCTGCCTCCCATGCATACACACTTCTGAGAGTTGAGCTTATGGCCTGTAACCCTACATCCTGCCTGCCGCTACCTTTCGCTTCCAAAAGGCCTAGGCTCGCTGCTTGACGCAAGTGTTGGGAGAGGTAACTGGAATCTCCAGGCACACAAGACGAGTGCCTCCAAGCTCAATCAAGCGATTTCCTAGTAATTCCTGGGGTAGACTGGTGCTACATACTAAGTTCCATACGTGAGTATGTAGTTGAACGCCTTGTCCAAAAACATCTTACTTCTCAGAGTTGAGCTCACCCTCAGTCCCTCACAGTTCCACACTGCCTGCAGTGTGAGTTTCGCCCGTCTTCACCAGAGACGTTTGCCAGAGGCTTCTGAGACGCAAGTTAACAATGCAGACCTGGAGGGTATCTCCAGGTCCAGTAGAGTGGTAACATGGGAACCTCCTGTCTCAGAATCCTGCTACCTTCACCCTGCCAGAAGAATGCAGCTAGTTGACAGCTGGCTTCAAGGCCTGCTTCCCTGTGAGAGCTAAGGACAGGGCACAACCCTCCCGCATCCTGCTTGACTGTAGAAGGAGCTGCTAACGTCCTCATGTTAGTGGCAGGGAAACGTTGTGAGAAAAGCATGTGGAATCGTTGTGCCTGAACTCACGTGTATCTGAGTTGAATACAGCGATTTCCAAAGTCCTTCTTCATCAGAGTGTAGCTAGGTTCCCACTCGCATGTCCGAGTGGGTAGCAGACATCTGCCTCCCATGTATACACACTTCTGAGAGTTGAGCTTATGGCCTGTAAGCCTACCTCCTGCCTGCAGCTACCTTTCGCTTCCAAAAGGCCTAGGCTCGCTGCTTCACCGAAGTGTTGGGAGAGGTAACTGGAATCTCCCGGCACACAAGACTAGTGCCTCCAAGCTCAATCCAGCGATTTCCCAGTAATTCCTGGGGTAGACTGGTGCTACATACTAAGTTCCATATGTGAGAAGGTAGCTGAACGCCTTGTCCAAAATCATCTTACTGCTGAGAGTTGAGCTCACCCTCAGTCCCTCACAGTTCCACACTGCCTGCAGAGTGAGTTTCCCACGTCTTCACCAGAGACTTTTGCCAGAGGCTTCTGAGACGCAAGTTAACAATGCACACCTGGACGGTATCTCCAGGTGCAGTAGAGTGGTAATCTGGGAACCTCCTTACTCAGAATACTGCTACCTTCACACTGTCATAAGAATGCAGCTAGTTGAGAGCTGGCTTCTAGGCATGCTTCCCTGTGAGAGCTGAGGACAGGGCAGAACCCTCCCGCATCCTGCCTGACTGTAGACGTACCTGCTAACCTCCTTATGTTAGTGGCTGGGATAGGTTGTGGGAAAAGCATGTGTAAGCATTGGGCCTGAACTCCCGTGTATCTGAGTTGAATACAGCGATTTCCAAAGTCATTCTTCATCAGAGTGTAGCTAGGTTCCCACTCGAATGTCCGAGTGGGTAGCACACATCTGCCTCCCATGTATACACACTTCTGAGAGTTGAGCTTATGGCCTGTAAGCCTACCTCCTGCCTGCAGCTACCTTTCGCTTCCAAAAGGCCTAGGGTCGCTGCTTCACCGAAGTGTTGGGAGAGGTAACTGGAATCTCCCGGCACACAAGACTAGTGCCACCAAGCTCAATCCAGCGATTTCCCAGTAATTCCTGGGGTAGACTGGTGCTACATACTAAGTTCCATATGTGAGAAGGTAGCTGAACGCCTTGTCCAAAATCATCTTACTGCTGAGAGTTGAGCTCACCCTCAGTCCCTCACAGTTCCACACTGCCTGCAGAGTGAGCTTCCCACGTCTTCACCAGAGACGTTTGCCAGAGGCTTCTGAGACGCAAGTTAACAATGCACACCTGGACGGTATCTCCAGGTGTAGTAGAGTGGTAATCTGGGAACCTCCTTACTCAGAATACTGCTACCTTCACACTGTCATAAGAATGCAGCTAGTTGAGAGCTGGCTTCTAGGCATGCTTCCCTGTGAGAGCTGAGGACAGGGCAGAACCCTCCCGCATCCTGCCTGACTGTAGACGTACCTGCTAACCTCCTTATGTTAGTGGCTGGGATAGGTTGTGGGAAAAGCATGTGTAAGCATTGGGCCTGAACTCCCGTGTATCTGAGTTGAATACAGCGATTTCCAAAGTCATTCTTCATCAGAGTGTAGCTAGGTTCCCACTCGAATGTCCGAGTGGGTAGCACACATCTGCCTCCCATGTATACACACTTCTGAGAGTTGAGCTTATGGCCTGTAAGCCTACCTCCTGCCTGCAGCTACCTTTCGCTTCCAAAAGGCCTAGGGTCGCTGCTTCACCGAAATGTTGGGAGAGGTAACTGGAATCTCCCGGCACACAAGACTAGTGCCACCAAGCTCAATCCAGCGATTTCCCAGTAATTCCTGGGGTAGACTGGTGCTACATACTAAGTTCCATATGTGAGAAGGTAGCTGAACGCCTTGTCCAAAATCATCTTACTGCTGAGAGTTGAGCTCACCCTCAGTCCCTCACAGTTCCACACTGCCTGCAGAGTGAGCTTCCCACGTCTTCACCAGAGACGTTTGCCAGAGGCTTCTGAGACGCAAGTTAACAATGCACACCTGGACGGTATCTCCAGGTGCAGTAGAGTGGTAATCTGGGAACCTCCTTACTCAGAATACTGCTACCTTCACACTGTCATAAGAATGCAGCTAGTTGAGAGCTGGCTTCTAGGCATGCTTCCCTGTGAGAGCTGAGGACAGGGCAGAACCCTCCCGCATCCTGCCTGACTGTAGACGTACCTGCTAACCTCCTTATGTTAGTGGCTGGGATAGGTTGTGGGAAAAGCATGTGTAAGCATTGGGCCTGAACTCCCGTGTATCTGAGTTGAATACAGCGATTTCCAAAGTCCTTCTTCATCAGAGTGTAGCTAGGTTCCCACTCACATGTCCGAGTGGGTAGCACACATCTGCCTCCCATGTATACACACTTCTGAGAGTTGAGCTTATGGCCTGTAAGCCTACCTCCTGCCTGCAGCTACCTTTCGCTTCCAAAAGGCCTAGGCTCGCTGCTTGACGCAAGTGTTGGGAGAGGTAACTGGAATCTCCCGGCACACAAGACTAGTGCCACCAAGCTCAATCCAGCGATTTCCCAGTAATTCCTGGGGTAGACTGGTGCTACATACTAAGTTCCATATGTGAGAAGGTAGCTGAACGCCTTGTCCAAAATCATCTTACTGCTGAGAGTTGAGCTCAACCTCAGTCCCTCACAGTTCCACACTGCCTGCAGAGTGAGTTTCCCACGTCTTCACCAGAGACTTTTGCCAGAGGCTTCTGAGACGCAAGTTAACAATGCACACCTGGACGGTATCTCCAGGTGCAGTAGAGTGGTAATCTGGGAACCTCCTTACTCAGAATACTGCTACCTTCACACTGTCATAAGAATGCAGCTAGTTGAGAGCTGGCTTCTAGGCAAGCTTCCCTGTGAGAGCTGAGGACAGGGCAGAACCCTCCCGCATCCTGCCTGACTGTAGACGTACCTGCTAACCTCCTTATGTTAGTGGCTGGGATGGGTTGCGGGAAAAGCATGTGTAAGCATTGGGCCTGAACTCCCGTGTATCTGAGTTGAATAGAGCGATTTCCAACATCCTTCTTCAATAGGAGTGTAGCTAGGTTCCAACTCCCATGTCCGAGTGGGTAGCAGACATCTGCCTCCCATGCATACACACTTCTGAGAGTTGAGCTTATGGCCTGTAACCCTACATCCTGCCTGCCGCTACCTTTCGCTTCCAAAAGGCCTAGGCTCGCTGCTTGACGCAAGTGTTGGGAGAGGTAACTGGAATCTCCCGGCACACAAGACGAGTGCCTCCAAGCTCAATCAAGCGATTTCCTAGTAATTCCTGGGGTAGACTGGTGCTACATACTAAGTTCCATACGTGAGTATGTAGTTGAACGCCTTGTCCAAAAACATCTTACTTCTCAGAGTTGAGCTCACCCTCAGTCCCTCACAGTTCCACACTGCCTGCAGAGTGAGTTTCGCACGTCTTCACCAGAGACGTTTGCCAGAGGCTTCTGAGACGCAAGTTAACAATGCAGACCTGGAGGGTATCTCCAGGTCCAGTAGAGTGGTAACCTGGGAACCTCCTGTCTCAGAATACTGCTACCTTCACCCTGCCATAAGAATGCAGCTAGTTGACAGCTGGCTTCAAGGCCTGCTTCCCTGTGAGAGCTAAAGACAGGGCACAACCCTCCCGCATCCTGCTTGACTGTAGAAGGAGCTGCTAACGTCCTCATGTTAGTGGCAGGGAAACGTTATGAGAAAAGCATGTGGAATCGTTGTGCCTGAACTCACGTGTATCTGAGTTGAATACAGCGATTTCCAAAGTCCTTCTTCATCAGAGTGTAGCTAGGTTCCCACTCGCATGTCCGAGTGGGTAGCAGACATCTGCCTCCCATGTATACACACTTCTGAGAGTTGAGCTTATGGCCTGTAAGCCTACCTCCTGCCTGCAGCTACCTTTCGCTTCCAAAAGGCCTAGGCTCGCTGCTTCACCGAAGTGTTGGGAGAGGTAACTGGAATCTCCCGGCACACAAGACTAGTGCCTCCAAGCTCAATCCAGCGATTTCCCAGTAATTCCTGGGGTAGACTGGTGCTACATACTAAGTTCCATATGTGAGAAGGTAGCTGAACGCCTTGTCCAAAATCATCTTACTGCTGAGAGTTGAGCTCACCCTCAGTCCCTCACAGTTCTACACTGCCTGCAGAGTGAGTGTCCCACGTCTTCACCAGAGACTTTTGCCAGAGGCTTCTGAGACGCAAGTTAACAATGCACACCTGGACGGTATCTCCAGGTGCAGTAGAGTGGTAATCTGGGAACCTCCTTACTCAGAATACTGCTACCTTCACACTGTCATAAGAATGCAGCTAGTTGAGAGCTGGCTTCTAGGCAAGCTTCCCTGTGAGAGCTGAGGACAGGGCAGAACCCTCCCGCATCCTGCCTGACTGTAGACGTACCTGCTAACCTCCTTATGTTAGTGGCTGGGATGGGTTGCGGGAAAAGCATGTGTAAGCATTGGGCCTGAACTCCCGTGTATCTGAGTTGAATACAGCGATTTCCAACATCCTTCTTCAATAGGAGTGTAGCTAGGTTCCAACTCCCATGTCCGAGTGGGTAGCAGACATCTGCCTCCCATGCATACACACTTCTGAGAGTTGAGCTTATGGCCTGTAACCCTACATCCTGCCTGCCGCTACCTTTCGCTTCCAAAAGGCCTAGGCTCGCTGCTTGACGCAAGTGTTGGGAGAGGTAACTGGAATCTCCAGGCACACAAGACGAGTGCCTCCAAGCTCAATCAAGCGATTTCCTAGTAATTCCTGGGGTAGACTGGTGCTACATACTAAGTTCCATACGTGAGTATGTAGTTGAACGCCTTGTCCAAAAACATCTTACTTCTCAGAGTTGAGCTCACCCTCAGTCCCTCACAGTTCCACACTGCCTGCAGTGTGAGTTTCGCCCGTCTTCACCAGAGACGTTTGCCAGAGGCTTCTGAGACGCAAGTTAACAATGCAGACCTGGAGGGTATCTCCAGGTCCAGTAGAGTGGTAACCTGGGAACCTCCTGTCTCAGAATCCTGCTACCTTCACCCTGCCAGAAGAATGCAGCTAGTTGACAGCTGGCTTCAAGGCCTGCTTCCCTGTGAGAGCTAAGGACAGGGCACAACCCTCCCGCATCCTGCTTGACTGTAGAAGGAGCTGCTAACGTCCTCATGTTAGTGGCAGGGAAACGTTGTGAGAAAAGCATGTGGAATCGTTGTGCCTGAACTCACGTGTATCTGAGTTGAATACAGCGATTTCCAAAGTCCTTCTTCATCAGAGTGTAGCTAGGTTCCCACTCGCATGTCCGAGTGGGTAGCAGACATCTGCCTCCCATGTATACACACTTCTGAGAGTTGAGCTTATGGCCTGTAAGCCTACCTCCTGCCTGCAGCTACCTTTCGCTTCCAAAAGGCCTAGGCTCGCTGCTTCACCGAAGTGTTGGGAGAGGTAACTGGAATCTCCCGGCACACAAGACTAGTGCCTCCAAGCTCAATCCAGCGATTTCCCAGTAATTCCTGGGGTAGACTGGTGCTACATACTAAGTTCCATATGTGAGAAGGTAGCTGAACGCCTTGTCCAAAATCATCTTACTGCTGAGAGTTGAGCTCACCCTCAGTCCCTCACAGTTCTACACTGCCTGCAGAGTGAGTGTCCCACGTCTTCACCAGAGACTTTTGCCAGAGGCTTCTGAGACGCAAGTTAACAATGCACACCTGGACGGTATCTCCAGGTGCAGTAGAGTGGTAATCTGGGAACCTCCTTACTCAGAATACTGCTACCTTCACACTGTCATAAGAATGCAGCTAGTTGAGAGCTGGCTTCTAGGCAAGCTTCCCTGTGAGAGCTGAGGACAGGGCAGAACCCTCCCGCATCCTGCCTGACTGTAGACGTACCTGCTAACCTCCTTATGTTAGTGGCTGGGATGGGTTGCGGGAAAAGCATGTGTAAGCATTGGGCCTGAACTCCCGTGTATCTGAGTTGAATACAGCGATTTCCAACATCCTTCTTCAATAGGAGTGTAGCTAGGTTCCAACTCCCATGTCCGAGTGGGTAGCAGACATCTGCCTCCCATGCATACACACTTCTGAGAGTTGAGCTTATGGCCTGTAACCCTACATCCTGCCTGCCGCTACCTTTCGCTTCCAAAAGGCCTAGGCTCGCTGCTTGACGCAAGTGTTGGGAGAGGTAACTGGAATCTCCAGGCACACAAGACGAGTGCCTCCAAGCTCAATCAAGCGATTTCCTAGTAATTCCTGGGGTAGACTGGTGCTACATACTAAGTTCCATACGTGAGTATGTAGTTGAACGCCTTGTCCAAAAACATCTTACTTCTCAGAGTTGAGCTCACCCTCAGTCCCTCACAGTTCCACACTGCCTGCAGTGTGAGTTTCGCCCGTCTTCACCAGAGACGTTTGCCAGAGGCTTCTGAGACGCAAGTTAACAATGCAGACCTGGAGGGTATCTCCAGGTCCAGTAGAGTGGTAACCTGGGAACCTCCTGTCTCAGAATCCTGCTACCTTCACCCTGCCAGAAGAATGCAGCTAGTTGACAGCTGGCTTCAAGGCCTGCTTCCCTGTGAGAGCTAAGGACAGGGCACAACCCTCCCGCATCCTGCTTGACTGTAGAAGGAGCTGCTAACGTCCTCATGTTAGTGGCAGGGAAACGTTGTGAGAAAAGCATGTGGAATCGTTGTGCCTGAACTCACGTGTATCTGAGTTGAATACAGCGATTTCCAAAGTCCTTCTTCATCAGAGTGTAGCTAGGTTCCCACTCGCATGTCCGAGTGGGTAGCAGACATCTGCCTCCCATGTATACACACTTCTGAGAGTTGAGCTTATGGCCTGTAAGCCTACCTCCTGCCTGCAGCTACCTTTCGCTTCCAAAAGGCCTAGGCTCGCTGCTTCACCGAAGTGTTGGGAGAGGTAACTGGAATCTCCCGGCACACAAGACTAGTGCCTCCAAGCTCAATCCAGCGATTTCCCAGTAATTCCTGGGGTAGACTGGTGCTACATACTAAGTTCCATATGTGAGAAGGTAGCTGAACGCCTTGTCCAAAATCATCTTACTGCTGAGAGTTGAGCTCACCCTCAGTCCCTCACAGTTCCACACTGCCTGCAGAGTGAGTTTCCCACGTCTTCACCAGAGACTTTTGCCAGAGGCTTCTGAGACGCAAGTTAACAATGCACACCTGGACGGTATCTCCAGGTGCAGTAGAGTGGTAATCTGGGAACCTCCTTACTCAGAATACTGCTACCTTCACACTGTCATAAGAATGCAGCTAGTTGAGAGCTGGCTTCTAGGCATGCTTCCCTGTGAGAGCTGAGGACAGGGCAGAACCCTCCCGCATCCTGCCTGACTGTAGACGTACCTGCTAACCTCCTTATGTTAGTGGCTGGGATAGGTTGTGGGAAAAGCATGTGTAAGCATTGGGCCTGAACTCCCGTGTATCTGAGTTGAATACAGCGATTTCCAAAGTCATTCTTCATCAGAGTGTAGCTAGGTTCCCACTCGAATGTCCGAGTGGGTAGCACACATCTGCCTCCCATGTATACACACTTCTGAGAGTTGAGCTTATGGCCTGTAAGCCTACCTCCTGCCTGCAGCTACCTTTCGCTTCCAAAAGGCCTAGGGTCGCTGCTTCACCGAAGTGTTGGGAGAGGTAACTGGAATCTCCCGGCACACAAGACTAGTGCCACCAAGCTCAATCCAGCGATTTCCCAGTAATTCCTGGGGTAGACTGGTGCTACATACTAAGTTCCATATGTGAGAAGGTAGCTGAACGCCTTGTCCAAAATCATCTTACTGCTGAGAGTTGAGCTCACCCTCAGTCCCTCACAGTTCCACACTGCCTGCAGAGTGAGCTTCCCACGTCTTCACCAGAGACGTTTGCCAGAGGCTTCTGAGACGCAAGTTAACAATGCACACCTGGACGGTATCTCCAGGTGCAGTAGAGTGGTAATCTGGGAACCTCCTTACTCAGAATACTGCTACCTTCACACTGTCATAAGAATGCAGCTAGTTGAGAGCTGGCTTCTAGGCATGCTTCCCTGTGAGAGCTGAGGACAGGGCAGAACCCTCCCGCATCCTGCCTGACTGTAGACGTACCTGCTAACCTCCTTATGTTAGTGGCTGGGATAGGTTGTGGGAAAAGCATGTGTAAGCATTGGGCCTGAACTCCCGTGTATCTGAGTTGAATACAGCGATTTCCAAAGTCATTCTTCATCAGAGTGTAGCTAGGTTCCCACTCGAATGTCCGAGTGGGTAGCACACATCTGCCTCCCATGTATACACACTTCTGAGAGTTGAGCTTATGGCCTGTAAGCCTACCTCCTGCCTGCAGCTAACTTTCGCTTCCAAAAGGCCTAGGCTCGCTGCTTCACCGAAGTGTTGGGAGAGGTAACTGGAATCTCCCGGCACACAAGACTAGTGCCACCAAGCTCAATCCAGCGATTTCCCAGTAATTCCTGGGGTAGACTGGTGCTACATACTAAGTTCCATATGTGAGAAGGTAGCTGAACGCCTTGTCCAAAATCATCTTACTGCTGAGAGTTGAGCTCACCCTCAGTCCCTCACAGTTCCACACTGCCTGCAGAGTGAGCTTCCCACGTCTTCACCAGAGACGTTTGCCAGAGGCTTCTGAGACGCAAGTTAACAATGCACACCTGGACGGTATCTCCAGGTGCAGTAGAGTGGTAATCTGGGAACCTCCTTACTCAGAATACTGCTACCTTCACACTGTCATAAGAATGCAGCTAGTTGAGAGCTGGCTTCTAGGCATGCTTCCCTGTGAGAGCTGAGGACAGGGCAGAACCCTCCCGCATCCTGCCTGACTGTAGACGTACCTGCTAACCTCCTTATGTTAGTGGCTGGGATAGGTTGTGGGAAAAGCATGTGTAAGCATTGGGCCTGAACTCCCGTGTATCTGAGTTGAATACAGCGATTTCCAAAGTCCTTCTTCATCAGAGTGTAGCTAGGTTCCCACTCACATGTCCGAGTGGGTAGCACACATCTGCCTCCCATGTATACACACTTCTGAGAGTTGAGCTTATGGCCTGTAAGCCTACCTCCTGCCTGCAGCTACCTTTCGCTTCCAAAAGGCCTAGGCTCGCTGCTTGACGCAAGTGTTGGGAGAGGTAACTGGAATCTCCCGGCACACAAGACTAGTGCCACCAAGCTCAATCCAGCGATTTCCCAGTAATTCCTGGGGTAGACTGGTGCTACATACTAAGTTCCATATGTGAGAAGGTAGCTGAACGCCTTGTCCAAAATCATCTTACTGCTGAGAGTTGAGCTCACCCTCAGTCCCTCACAGTTCCACACTGCCTGCAGAGTGAGTTTCCCACGTCTTCACCAGAGACTTTTGCCAGAGGCTTCTGAGACGCAAGTTAACAATGCACACCTGGACGGTATCTCCAGGTGCAGTAGAGTGGTAATCTGGGAACCTCCTTACTCAGAATACTGCTACCTTCACACTGTCATAAGAATGCAGCTAGTTGAGAGCTGGCTTCTAGGCAAGCTTCCCTGTGAGAGCTGAGGACAGGGCAGAACCCTCCCGCATCCTGCCTGACTGTAGACGTACCTGCTAACCTCCTTATGTTAGTGGCTGGGATGGGTTGCGGGAAAAGCATGTGTAAGCATTGGGCCTGAACTCCCGTGTATCTGAGTTGAATAGAGCGATTTCCAACATCCTTCTTCAATAGGAGTGTAGCTAGGTTCCAACTCCCATGTCCGAGTGGGTAGCAGACATCTGCCTCCCATGCATACACACTTCTGAGAGTTGAGCTTATGGCCTGTAACCCTACATCCTGCCTGCCGCTACCTTTCGCTTCCAAAAGGCCTAGGCTCGCTGCTTGACGCAAGTGTTGGGAGAGGTAACTGGAATCTCCCGGCACACAAGACGAGTGCCTCCAAGCTCAATCAAGCGATTTCCTAGTAATTCCTGGGGTAGACTGGTGCTACATACTAAGTTCCATACGTGAGTATGTAGTTGAACGCCTTGTCCAAAAACATCTTACTTCTCAGAGTTGAGCTCACCCTCAGTCCCTCACAGTTCCACACTGCCTGCAGAGTGAGTTTCGCACGTCTTCACCAGAGACGTTTGCCAGAGGCTTCTGAGACGCAAGTTAACAATGCAGACCTGGAGGGTATCTCCAGGTCCAGTAGAGTGGTAACCTGGGAACCTCCTGTCTCAGAATACTGCTACCTTCACCCTGCCATAAGAATGCAGCTAGTTGACAGCTGGCTTCAAGGCCTGCTTCCCTGTGAGAGCTAAGGACAGGGCACAACCCTCCCGCATCCTGCTTGACTGTAGAAGGAGCTGCTAACGTCCTCATGTTAGTGGCAGGGAAACGTTGGGAGAAAAGCATGTGGAATCGTTGTGCCTGAACCCACGTGTATCTGAGTTGAATACAGCGATTTCCAGAGTCCTTCTTCATCAGAGTGTAGCTAGGTTCGCACTCGCATGTCCGAGTGGGTAGCAGACATCTGCCTCCCATGTATACACACTTCTGAGAGTTGAGCTTATGGCCTGTAAGCCTACCTCCTGCCTGCAGCTACCTTTCGCTTCCAAAAGGCCTAGGCTGGCTGCTTCACCGAAGTGTTGGGAGAGGTAACTGGAATCTCCCGGCACACAAGACTAGTGCCACCAAGCTCAATCCAGCGATTTCCCAGTAATTCCTGGGGTAGACTGGTGCTACATACTAAGTTCCATATGTGAGAAGGTAGCTGAACGCCTTGTCCAAAATCATCTTACTGCTGAGAGTTGAGCTCACCCTCAGTCCCTCACAGTTCCACACTGCCTGCAGAGTGAGTTTCCCACGTCTTCACCAGAGACTTTTGCCAGAGGCTTCTGAGACGCAAGTTAACAATGCACACCTGGACGGTATCTCCAGGTGCAGTAGAGTGGTAATCTGGGAACCTCCTTACTCAGAATACTGCTACCTTCACACTGTCATAAGAATGCAGCTAGTTGAGAGCTGGCTTCTAGGCAAGCTTCCCTGTGAGAGCTGAGGACAGGGCAGAACCCTCCCGCATCCTGCCTGACTGTAGACGTACCTGCTAACCTCCTTATGTTAGTGGCTGGGATGGGTTGCGGGAAAAGCATGTGTAAGCATTGGGCCTGAACTCCCGTGTATCTGAGTTGAATAGAGCGATTTCCAACATCCTTCTTCAATAGGAGTGTAGCTAGGTTCCAACTCCCATGTCCGAGTGGGTAGCAGACATCTGCCTCCCATGCATACACACTTCTGAGAGTTGAGCTTATGGCCTGTAACCCTACATCCTGCCTGCCGCTACCTTTCGCTTCCAAAAGGCCTAGGCTCGCTGCTTGACGCAAGTGTTGGGAGAGGTAACTGGAATCTCCCGGCACACAAGACGAGTGCCTCCAAGCTCAATCAAGCGATTTCCTAGTAATTCCTGGGGTAGACTGGTGCTACATACTAAGTTCCATACGTGAGTATGTAGATGAACGCCTTGTCCAAAAACATCTTACTTCTGAGAGTTGAGCTCACCCTCAGTCCCTCACAGTTCCACACTGCCTGCAGAGTGAGTTTCGCACGTCTTCACCAGAGACGTTTGCCAGAGGCTTCTGAGACGCAAGTTAACAATGCAGACCTGGAGGGTATCTCCAGGTCCAGTAGAGTGGTAACCTGGGAACCTCCTGTCTCAGAATACTGCTACCTTCACACTGTCATAAGAATGCAGCTAGTTGAGAGCTGGCTTCTAGGCATGCTTCCCTGTGAGAGCTGAGGACAGGGCAGAACCCTCCCGCATCCTGCCTGACTGTAGACGTACCTGCTAACCTCCTTATGTTAGTGGCTGGGATAGGTTGTGGGAAAAGCATGTGTAAGCATTGGGCCTGAACTCCCGTGTATCTGAGTTGAATACAGCGATTTCCAAAGTCCTTCTTCATCAGAGTGTAGCTAGGTTCCCACTCACATGTCCGAGTGGGTAGCACACATCTGCCTCCCATGTATACACACTTCTGAGAGTTGAGCTTATGGCCTGTAAGCCTACCTCCTGCCTGCAGCTACCTTTCGCTTCCAAAAGGCCTAGGCTCGCTGCTTGACGCAAGTGTTGGGAGAGGTAACTGGAATCTCCCGGCACACAAGACTAGTGCCACCAAGCTCAATCCAGCGATTTCCCAGTAATTCCTGGGGTAGACTGGTGCTACATACTAAGTTCCATATGTGAGAAGGTAGCTGAACGCCTTGTCCAAAATCATCTTACTGCTGAGAGTTGAGCTCACCCTCAGTCCCTCACAGTTCCACACTGCCTGCAGAGTGAGTTTCCCACGTCTTCACCAGAGACTTTTGCCAGAAGCTTCTGAGACGCAAGTTAACAATGCACACCTGGACGGTATCTCCAGGTGCAGTAGAGTGGTAATCTGGGAACCTCCTTACTCAGAATACTGCTACCTTCACACTGTCATAAGAATGCAGCTAGTTGAGAGCTGGCTTCTAGGCAAGCTTCCCTGTGAGAGCTGAGGACAGGGCAGAACCCTCCCGCATCCTGCCTGACTGTAGACGTACCTGCTAACCTCCTTATGTTAGTGGCTGGGATGGGTTGCGGGAAAAGCATGTGTAAGCATTGGGCCTGAACTCCCGTATATCTGAGCTGAATAGAGCGATTTCCAACATCCTTCTTCAATAGGAGTGTAGCTAGGTTCCAACTCCCATGTCCGAGTGGGTAGCAGACATCTGCCTCCCATGCATACACACTTCTGAGAGTTGAGCTTATGGCCTGTAACCCTACATCCTGCCTGCCGCTACCTTTCGCTTCCAAAAGGCCTAGGCTCGCTGCTTGACGCAAGTGTTGGGAGAGGTAACTGGAATCTCCCGGCACACAAGACGAGTGCCTCCAAGCTCAATCAAGCGATTTCCTAGTAATTCCTGGGGTAGACTGGTGCTACATACTAAGTTCCATACGTGAGTATGTAGTTGAACGCCTTGTCCAAAAACATCTTACTTCTCAGAGTTGAGCTCACCCTCAGTCCCTCACAGTTCCACACTGCCTGCAGAGTGAGTTTCGCACGTCTTCACCAGAGACGTTTGCCAGAGGCTTCTGAGACGCAAGTTAACAATGCAGACCTGGAGGGTATCTCCAGGTCCAGTAGAGTGGTAACCTGGGAACCTCCTGTCTCAGAATCCTGCTACCTTCACCCTGCCAGAAGAATGCAGCTAGTTGACAGCTGGCTTCAAGGCCTGCTTCCCTGTGAGAGCTAAGGACAGGGCACAACCCTCCCGCATCCTGCTTGACTGTAGAAGGAGCTGCTAACGTCCTCATGTTAGTGGCAGGGAAACGTTGTGAGAAAAGCATGTGGAATCGTTGTGCCTGAACCCACGTGTATCTGAGTTGAATACAGCGATTTCCAAAGTCCTTCTTCATCAGAGTGTAGCTAGGTTCCCACTCGCATGTCCGAGTGGGTAGCAGACATCTGCCTCCCATGTATACACACTTCTGAGAGTTGAGCTTATGGCCTGTAAGCCTACCTCCTGCCTGCAGCTACCTTTCGCTTCCAAAAGGCCTAGGCTCGCTGCTTCACCGAAGTGTTGGGAGAGGTAACTGGAATCTCCCGGCACACAAGACTAGTGCCACCAAGCTCAATCCAGCGATTTCCCAGTAATTCCTGGGGTAGACTGGTGCTACATACTAAGTTCCATATGTGAGAAGGTAGCTGAAGGCCTTGTCCAAAATCATCTTACTGCTGAGAGTTGAGCTCACCCACAGTCCCTCACAGTTCCACACTGCCTGCAGAGTGAGTTTCCCACGTCTTCACCAGAGACTTTTGCCAGAGGCTTCTGAGACGCAAGTTAACAATGCACACCTGGACGGTATCTCCAGGTGCAGTAGAGTGGTAATCTGGGAACCTCCTTACTCAGAATACTGCTACCTTCACACTGTCATAAGAATGCAGCTAGTTGAGAGCTGGCTTCTAGGCATGCTTCCCTGTGAGAGCTGAGGACAGGGCAGAACCCTCCCGCATCCTGCCTGACTGTAGACGTACCTGCTAACCTCCTTATGTTAGTGGCTGGGATGGGTTGCGGGAAAAGCATGTGTAAGCATTGGGCCTGAACTCCCGTGTATCTGAGTTGAATACAGCGATTTCCAACATCCTTCTTCAATAGGAGTGTAGCTAGGTTCCAACTCCCATGTCCGAGTGGGTAGCAGACATCTGCCTCCCATGCATACACACTTCTGAGAGTTGAGCCTATGGCCTGTAACCCTACATCCTGCCTGCCGCTACCTTTCGCTTCCAAAAGGCCTAGGCTCGCTGCTTGACGCAAGTGTTGGGAGAGGTAACTGGAATCTCCCGGCACACAAGACGAGTGCCTCCAAGCTCAATCAAGCGATTTCCTAGTAATTCCTGGGGTAGACTGGTGCTACATACTAAGTTCCATACGTGAGTATGTAGTTGAACGCCTTGTCCAAAAACATCTTACTTCTCAGAGTTGACCTCACCCTCAGTCCCTCAGAGTTCCACACTTCCTGCAGAGTGAGTTTCGCACGTCTTCACCAGAGACGTTTGCCAGAGGCTTCTGACACGCAAGTTAACAATGCAGACCTGGAGGGTATCTCCAGGTCCAGTAGAGTGGTAACCTGGGAACCTCCTGTCTCAGAATACTGCTACCTTCACCCTACCATAAGAATGCAGCTAGTTGACAGCTGGCTTCAAGGCCTGCTTCCCTGTGAGAGCTAAGGACAGGGCACAACCCTCCCGCATCCTGCTTGACTGTAGAAGGAGCTGCTAACGTCCTCATGTTAGTGGCAGGGAAACGTTGTGAGAAAAGCATGTGGAATCGTTGTGCCTGAACCCACGTGTATCTGAGTTTAATACAGCGATTTCCAAAGTCCTTCTTCATCAGAGTGTAGCTAGGTTCCCACTCGCATGTCTGAGTGGGTAGCAGACATCTGCCTCCCATGTATACACACTTCTGAGAGTTGAGCTTATGGCCTGTAAGCCTACCTCCTGCCTGCAGCTACCTTTCGCTTCCAAAAGGCCTAGGCTCGCTGCTTCACCGAAGTGTTGGGAGAGGTAACTGGAATCTCCCGGCACACAAGACTAGTGCCACCAAGCTCAATCCAGCGATTTCCCAGTAATTCCTGGGGTAGACTGGTGCTACATACTAAGTTCCATATGTGAGAAGGTAGCTGAACGCCTTGTCCAAAATCATCTTACTGCTGAGAGTTGAGCTCACCCTCAGTCCCTCACAGTTCCACACTGCCTGCAGAGTGAGTTTCCCACGTCTTCACCAGAGACTTTTGCCAGAGGCTTCTGAGACGCAAGTTAACAATGCACACCTGGACGGTATTTCCAGGCGCAGTAGAGTGGTAATCTGGGAACCTCCTTACTCAGAATACTGCTACCTTCACACTGTCATAAGAATGCAGCTAGTTGAGAGCTGGCTTCTAGGCATGCTTCCCTGTGAGAGCTGAGGACAGGGCAGAACCCTCCCGCATCCTGCCTGACTGTAGACGTACCTGCTAACCTCCTTATGTTAGTGGCTGGGATGGGTTGCGGGAAAAGCATGTGTAAGCATTGGGCCTGAACTCCCGTGTATCTGAGTTGAATACAGCGATTTCCAACATCCTTCTTCAATAGGAGTGTAGCTAGGTTCCAACTCCCATGTCCGAGTGGGTAGCAGACATCTGCCTCCCATGCATACACACTTCTGAGAGTTGAGCTTATGGCCTGTAACCCTACATCCTGCCTGCCGCTACCTTTCGCTTCCAAAAGGCCTAGGCTCGCTGCTTGACGCAAGTGTTGGGAGAGGTAAATGGAATCTCCCGGCACACAAGACGAGTGCCTCCAAGCTCAATCAAGCGATTTCCTAGTAATTCCTGGGGTAGACTGGTGCTACATACTAAGTTCCATACGTGAGTAGGTAGTTGAACGCCTTGTCCAAAAACATCTTACTTCTGAGAGTTGAGCTCACCCTCAGTCCCTCACAGTTCCACACTGCCTGCAGAGTGAGTTTCGCACGTCTTCACCAGAGACGTTTGCCAGAGGCTTCTGACACGCAAGTTAACAATACAGACCTGGAGGGTATCTCCAGGTCCAGTAGAGTGGTAACCTGGGAACGTCCTCTCTCAGAATACTGCTACCTTCACCCTGCCATAAGAATGCAGCTAGTTGACAGCTGGCTTCAAGGCCTGCTTCCCTGTGAGAGCTAAAGACAGGGCACAACCCTCCCGCATCCTGCTTGACTGTAGAAGGAGCTGCTAACGTCCTCATGTTAGTGGCAGGGAAACGTTGTGAGAAAAGCATGTGGAATCGTTGTGCCTGAACTCACGTGTATCTGAGTTGAATACAGCGATTTCCAAAGTCCTTCTTCATCAGAGTGTAGCTAGGTTCCCACTCGCATGTCCGAGTGGGTAGCAGACATCTGCCTCCCATGTATACACACTTCTGAGAGTTGAGCTTATGGCCTGTAAGCCTACCTCCTGCCTGCAGCTACCTTTCGCTTCCAAAAGGCCTAGGCTCGCTGCTTCACCGAAGTGTTGGGAGAGGTAACTGGAATCTCCTGGCACACAAGACTAGTGCCTCCAAGCTCAATCCAGCGATTTCCCAGTAATTCCTGGGGTAGACTGGTGCTACATACTAAGTTCCATATGTGAGAAGGTAGCTGAACGCCTTGTCCAAAATCATCTTACTGCTGAGAGTTGAGCTCACCCTCAGTCCCTCACAGTTCCACACTGCCTGCAGAGTGAGTTTCCCACGTCTTCACCAGAGACTTTTGCCAGAGGCTTCTGAGACGCAAGTTAACAATGCACACCTGGACGGTATCTCCAGGTGCAGTAGAGTGGTAATCTGGGAACCTCCTTACTCAGAATACTGCTACCTTCACACTGTCATAAGAATGCAGCTAGTTGAGAGCTGGCTTCTCGGCAAGCTTCCCTGTGAGAGCTGAGGACAGGGCAGAACCCTCCCGCATCCTGCCTGACTGTAGACGTACCTGCTAACCTCCTTATGTTAGTGGCTGGGATGGGTTGCGGGAAAAGCATGTGTAAGCATTGGGCCTGAACTCCCGTGTATCTGAGTTGAATACAGCGATTTCCAACATCCTTCTTCAATAGGAGTGTAGCTAGGTTCCAACTCCCATGTACGAGTGGGTAGCAGACATCTGCCTCCCATGCATACACACTTCTGAGAGTTGAGCTTATGGCCTGTAACCCTACATCCTGCCTGCCGCTACCTTTCGCTTCCAAAAGGCCTAGGCTCGCTGCTTGACGCAAGTGTTGGGAGAGGTAACTGGAATCTCGCGGCACACAAGACGAGTGCCTCCAAGCTCAATCAAGCGATTTCCTAGTAATTCCTGGGGTAGACTGGTGCTACATACTAAGTTCCATACGTGAGTATGTAGTTGAACGCCTTGTCCAAAAACATCTTACTTCTGAGAGTTGAGCTCACCCTCAGTCCCTCACAGTTCCACACTGCCTGCAGAGTGAGTTTCGCACGTCTTCACCAGAGACGTTTGCCAGAGGCTTCTGAGACGCAAGTTAACAATGCAGACCTGGAGGGTATCTCCAGGTCCAGTAGAGTGGTAACCTGGGAACCTCCTGTCTCAGAATCCTGCTACCTTCACCCTGCCAGAAGAATGCAGCTAGTTGACAGCTGGCTTCAAGGCCTGCTTCCCTGTGAGAGCTAAGGACAGGGCACAACCCTCCCGCATCCTGCTTGACTGTAGAAGGAGCTGCTAACGTCCTCATGTTAGTGGCAGGGAAACGTTGTGAGAAAAGCATGTGGAATCGTTGTGCCTGAACCCACGTGTATCTGAGTTGAATACAGCGATTTCCAAAGTCCTTCTTCATCAGAGTGTAGCTAGGTTCCCACTCGCATGTCTGAGTGGGTAGCAGACATCTGCCTCCCATGTATACACACTTCTGAGAGTTGAGCTTATGGCCTGTAAGCCTACCTCCTGCCTGCAGCTACCTTTCGCTTCCAAAAGGCCTAGGCTCGCTGCTTCACCGAAGTGTTGGGAGAGGTAACTGGAATCTCCCGGCACACAAGACTAGTGCCACCAAGCTCAATCCAGCGATTTCCCAGTAATTCCTGGGGTAGACTGGTGCTACATACTAAGTTCCATATGTGAGAAGGTAGCTGAACGCCTTGTCCAAAATCATCTTACTGCTGAGAGTTGAGCTCACCCTCAGTCCCTCACAGTTCCACACTGCCTGCAGAGTGAGTTTCCCACGTCTTCACCAGAGACTTTTGCCAGAGGCTTCTGAGACGCAAGTTAACAATGCACACCTGGACGGTATCTCCAGTTGCAGTAGAGTGGTAATCTGGGAACCTCCTTACTCAGAATACTGCTACCTTCACACTGTCATAAGAATGCAGCTAGTTGAGAGCTGGCTTCTAGGCATGCTTCCCTGTGAGAGCTGAGGACAGGGCAGAACCCTCCCGCATCCTGCCTGACTGTAGACGTACCTGCTAACCTCCTTATGTTAGTGGCTGGGATGGGTTGTGGGAAAAGCATGTGTAAGCATTGGGCCTGAACTCCCGTGTATCTGAGTTGAATACAGCGATTTCCAACATCCTTCTTCAATAGGAGTGTAGCTAGGTTCCAACTCCCATGTCCGAGTGGGTAGCAGACATCTGCCTCCCATGCATACACACTTCTGAGAGTTGAGCTTAAGGCCTATAACCCTACATCCTGCCTGCCGCTACCTTTCGCTTCCAAAAGGCCTAGGCTCGCTGCTTGACGCAAGTGTTGGGAGAGGTAACTGGAATCTCCCGGCACACAAGACTAGTGCCTCCAAGCTCAATCCAGCGTTTTCCCAGTAATTCCTGGGGTAGACTGGTGCTACATACTAAGTTCCATATGTGAGAAGGTAGCTGAACGCCTTGTCCAAAATCATCTTACTGCTGAGAGTTGAGCTCACGCTCAGTCCCTCACAGTTCCACACTGCCTGCAGAGTGAGTTTCCCACGTCTTCACCAGAGACTTTTGCCAGAGGCTTCTGAGACGCAAGTTAACAATGCACACCTGGACGGTGTCTCCAGGTGCAGTAGAGTGGTAATCTGGGAACGTCCTTACTCAGAATACTGCTACCTTCACACTGTCATAAGAATGCAGCTAGTTGAGAGCTGGCTTCTAGGCAAGCTTCCCTGTGAGAGCTGAGGACAGGGCAGAACCCTCCCGCATCCTGCCTGACTGTAGACGTACCTGCTAACCTCCTTATGTTAGTGGCTGGGATGGGTTGCGGGAAAAGCATGTGTAAGCATTGGGCCTGAACTCCCGTGTATCTGAGTTGAATAGAGCGATTTCCAACATCCTTCTTCAATAGGAGTGTAGCTAGGTTCCAACTCCCATGTCCGAGTGGGTAGCAGACATCTGCCTCCCATGCATACACACTTCTGAGAGTTGAGCTTATGGCCTGTAACCCTACATCCTGCCTGCCGCTACCTTTCGCTTCCAAAAGGCCTAGGCTCGCTGCTTGACGCAAGTGTTGGGAGAGGTAACTGGAATCTCCCGGCACACAAGACGAGTGCCTCCAAGCTCAATCAAGCGATTTCCTAGTAATTCCTGGGGTAGACTGGTGCTACATACTAAGTTCCATACGTGAGTATGTAGTTGAACGCCTTGTCCAAAAACATCTTACTTCTCAGAGTTGAGCTCACCCTCAGTCCCTCAGAGTTCCACACTGCCTTCAGAGTGAGTTTCGCACGTCTTCACCAGAGACGTTTGCCAGAGGCTTCTGAGACGCAAGTTAACAATGCACACCTGGAGGGTATCTCCAGGTCCAGTAGAGTGGTAACCTGGGAACCTCCTGTCTCAGAATCCTGCTACCTTCACCCTGCCATATGAATGCAGCTAGTTGACAGCTGGCTTCAAGGCCTGCTTCCCTGTGAGAGCTAAGGACAGGGCACAACCCTCCCGCATCCTGCTTGACTGTAGAAGGAGCTGCTAACGTCCTCATGTTAGTGGCAGGGAAACGTTGTGAGAAAAGCATGTGGAATCGTTGTGCCTGAACCCACGTGTATCTGAGTTGAATACAGCGATTTCCAAAGTCCTTCTTCATCAGAGTGTAGCTAGGTTCCATTCGCATGTCCGAGTGGGTAGCAGACATCTGCCTCCCATGTATACACACTTCTGAGAGTTGAGCTTATGGCCTGTAAGCCTACCTCCTGCCTGCAGCTACCTTTCGCTTCCAAAAGGCCTAGGCTCGCTGCTTCACCGAAGTGTTGGGAGAGGTAACTGGAATCTCCCGGCACACAAGACTAGTGCCACCAAGCTCAATCCAGCGATTTCCCAGTAATTCCTGGGGTAGACTGGTGCTACATACTAAGTTCCATATGTGAGAAGGTAGCTGAACGCCTTGTCCAAAATCATCTTACTGCTGAGAGTTGAGCTCACCCTCAGTCCCTCACAGTTCCACACTGCCTGCAGAGTGAGTTTCCCACGTCTTCACCAGAGACTTTTGCCAGAGGCTTCTGAGACGCAAGTTAACAATGCACACCTGGACGGTATTTCCAGGCGCAGTAGAGTGGTAATCTGGGAACCTCCTTACTCAGAATACTGCTACCTTCACACTGTCATAAGAATGCAGCTAGTTGAGAGCTGGCTTCTAGGCATGCTTCCCTGTGAGAGCTGAGGACAGGGCAGAACCCTCCCGCATCCTGCCTGACTGTAGACGTACCTGCTAACCTCCTTATGTTAGTGGCTGGGATGGGTTGCGGGAAAAGCATGTGTAAGCATTGGGCCTGAACTCCCGTGTATCTGAGTTGAATACAGCGATTTCCAACATCCTTCTTCAATAGGAGTGTAGCTAGGTTCCAACTCCCATGTCCGAGTGGGTAGGAGACATCTGCCTCCCATGCATACACACTTCTGAGAGTTGAGCTTATGGCCTATAACCCTACATCCTGCCTGACGCTACCTTTCGCTTCCAAAAGGCCTAGGCTCGCTGCTTGACGCAAGTGTTGGGAGAGGTAACTGGAATCTCCCGGCACACAAGACGAGTGCCTCCAAGCTCAATCAAGCGATTTCCTAGTAATTCCTGGGGTAGACTGGTGCTACATACTAAGTTCCATACGTGAGTATGTAGTTGAACGCCTTGTCCAAAAACATCTTACTTCTGAGAGTTGAGCTCACCCTCAGTCCCTCACAGTTCCACACTGCCTTCAGAGTGAGTTTCGCACGTCTTCACCAGAGACGTTTGCCAGAGGCTTCTGAGACGCAAGTTAACAATGCAGACCTGAAGGGTATCTCCAGGTACAGTAGAGTGGTAACCTGGGAACCTCCTGTCTCAGAATCCTGCTACCTTCACCCTGCCATAAGAATGCAACTAGTTGACAGCTGGCTTCAAGGCCTGCTTCCCTGTGAGAGCTAAGGACAGGGCACAACCCTCCCGCATCCTGCTTGACTGTAGAAGGAGCTGCTAACGTCCTCATGTTAGTGGCAGGGAAACGTTGTGAGAAAAGCATGTGGAATCGTTGTGCCTGAACCCACGTGTATCTGAGTTGAATACAGCGATTTCCAAAGTCCTTCTTCATCAGAGTGTAGCTAGGTTCCCACTCGCATGTCCGAGTGGGTAGCAGACATCTGCCTCCCATGTATACACACTTCTGAGAGTTGAGCTTATGGCCTGTAAGCCTACCTCCTGCCTGCAGCTACCTTTCGCTTCCAAAAGGCCTAGGCTCGCTGCTTCACCGAAGTGTTGGGAGAGGTAACTGGAATCTCCCGGCACACAAGACTAGTGCCTCCAAGCTCAATCCAGCGATTTCCCAGTAATTCCTGGGGTAGACTGGTGCTACATACTAAGTTCCATATGTGAGAAGGTAGCTGAACGCCTTGTCCAAAATCATCTTACTGCTGAGAGTTGAGCTCACCCTCAGTCCCTCACAGTTCCACACTGCCTGCAGAGTGAGTTTCCCACGTCTTCACCAGAGACTTTTGCCAGAGGCTTCTGAGACGCAAGTTAACAATGCACACCTGGACGGTATCTCCAGGTGCAGTAGAGTGGTAATCTGGGAACCTCCTTACTCAGAATACTGCTACCTTCACACTGTCATAAGAATGCAGCTAGTTGAGAGCTGGCTTCTCGGCAAGCTTCCCTGTGAGAGCTGAGGACAGGGCAGAACCCTCCCGCATCCTGCCTGACTGTAGACGTACCTGCTAACCTCCTTATGTTAGTGGCTGGGATGGGTTGCGGGAAAAGCATGTGTAAGCATTGGGCCTGAACTCCCGTGTATCTGAGTTGAATACAGCGATTTCCAACATCCTTCTTCAATAGGAGTGTAGCTAGGTTCCAACTCCCATGTCCGAGTGGGTAGCAGACATCTGCCTCCCATGCATACACACTTCTGAGAGTTGAGCTTATGGCCTGTAACCCTACATCCTGCCTGCCGCTACCTTTCGCTTCCAAAAGGCCTAGGCTCGCTGCTTGACGCAAGTGTTGGGAGAGGTAACAGGAATCTCCCGGCACACAAGACGAATGCCTCCAAGCTCAATCAAGCGATTTCCTAGTAATTCCTGGGGTAGACTGGTGCTACATACTAAGTTCCATACGTGAGTATGTAGTTGAACGCCTTGTCCAAAAACATCTTACTTCTCAGAGTTGAGCTCACCCTCAGTCCCTCAGAGTTCCACACTTCCTGCAGAGTGAGTTTCGCACGTCTTCACCAGAGACGTTTGCCAGAGGCTTCTGACACGCAAGTTAACAATGCAGACCTGGAGGGTATTTCCAGGTCCAGTAGAGTGGTAACCTGGGAACCTCCTGTCTCAGAATACTGCTACCTTCACCCTACCATAAGAATGCAGCTAGTTGACAGCTGGCTTCAAGGCCTGCTTCCCTGTGAGAGCTAAGGACAGGGCACAACCCTCCCGCATCCTGCTTGACTGTAGAAGGAGCTGCTAACGTCCTCATGTTAGTGGCAGGGAAACGTTGTGAGAAAAGCATGTGGAATCGTTGTGCCTGAACCCACGTGTATCTGAGTTGAATACAGCGATTTCCAAAGTCCTTCTTCATCAGAGTGTAGCTAGGTTCCCACTCGCATGTCTGAGTGGGTAGCAGACATCTGCCTCCCATGTATACACACTTCTGAGAGTTGAGCTTATGGCCTGTAAGCCTACCTCCTGCCTGCAGCTACCTTTCGCTTCCAAAAGGCCTAGGCTCGCTGCTTCACCGAAGTGTTGGGAGAGGTAACTGGAATCTCCCGGCACACAAGACTAGTGCCACCAAGCTCAATCCAGCGATTTCCCAGTAATTCCTGGGGTAGACTGGTGCTACATACTAAGTTCCATATGTGAGAAGGTAGCTGAACGCCTTGTCCAAAATCATCTTACTGCTGAGAGTTGAGCTCACCCTCAGTCCCTCACAGTTCCACACTGCCTGCAGAGTGAGTTTCCCACGTCTTCACCAGAGACTTTTGCCAGAGGCTTCTGAGACGCAAGTTAACAATGCACACCTGGACGGTATCTCCAGGTGCAGTAGAGTGGTAATCTGGGAACCTCCTTACTCAGAATACTGCTACCTTCACACTGTCATAAGAATGCAGCTAGTTGAGAGCTGGCTTCTAGGCAAGCTTCCCTGTGAGAGCTGAGGACAGGGCAGAACCCTCCCGCATCCTGCCTGACTGTAGACGTACCTGCTAACCTCCTTATGTTAGTGGCTGGGATGGGTTGCGGGAAAAGCATGTGTAAGCATTGGGCCTGAACTCCCGTGTATCTGAGTTGAATAGAGCGATTTCCAACATCCTTCTTCAATAGGAGTGTAGCTAGGTTCCAACTCCCATGTCCGAGTGGGTAGCAGACATCTGCCTCCCATGCATACACACTTCTGAGAGTTGAGCTTATGGCCTGTAACCCTACATCCTGCCTGCCGCTACCTTTCGCTTCCAAAAGGCCTAGGCTCGCTGCTTGACGCAAGTGTTGGGAGAGGTAACTGGAATCTCCCGGCACACAAGACGAGTGCCTCCAAGCTCAATCAAGCGATTTCCTAGTAATTCCTGGGGTAGACTGGTGCTACATACTAAGTTCCATACGTGAGTATGTAGTTGAACGCCTTGTCCAAAAACATCTTACTTCTCAGAGTTGAGCTCACCCTCAGTCCCTCAGAGTTCCACACTGCCTTCAGAGTGAGTTTCGCACGTCTTCACCAGAGACGTTTGCCAGAGGCTTCTGAGACGCAAGTTAACAATGCAGACCTGGAGGGTATCTCCAGGTCCAGTAGAGTGGTAACCTGGGAACCTCCTGTCTCAGAATCCTGCTACCTTCACCCTGCCATAAGAATGCAGCTAGTTGACAGCTGGCTTCAAGGCCTGCTTCCCTGTGAGAGCTAAGGACAGGGCACAACCCTCCCGCATCCTGCTTGACTGTAGAAGGAGCTGCTAACGTCCTCATGTTAGTGGCAGGGAAACGTTGTGAGAAAAGCATGTGGAATCGTTGTGCCTGAACCCACGTGTATCTGAGTTGAATACAGCGATTTCCAAAGTCCTTCTTCATCAGAGTGTAGCTAGGTTCCCATTCGCATGTCCGAGTGGGTAGCAGACATCTGCCTCCCATGTATACACACTTCTGAGAGTTGAGCTTATGGCCTGTAAGCCTACCTCCTGCCTGCAGCTACCTTTCGCTTCCAAAAGGCCTAGGCTCGCTGCTTCACCGAAGTGTTGGGAGAGGTAACTGGAATCTCCCGGCACACAAGACTAGTGCCACCAAGCTCAATCCAGCGATTTCCCAGTAATTCCTGGGGTAGACTGGTGCTACATACTAAGTTCCATATGTGAGAAGGTAGCTGAACGCCTTGTCCAAAATCATCTTACTGCTGAGAGTTGAGCTCACCCTCAGTCCCTCACAGTTCCACACTGCCTGCAGAGTGAGTTTCCCACGTCTTCACCAGAGACTTTTGCCAGAGGCTTCTGAGACGCAAGTTAACAATGCACACCTGGACGGTATTTCCAGGCGCAGTAGAGTGGTAATCTGGGAACCTCCTTACTCAGAATACTGCTACCTTCACACTGTCATAAGAATGCAGCTAGTTGAGAGCTGGCTTCTAGGCATGCTTCCCTGTGAGAGCTGAGGACAGGGCAGAACCCTCCCGCATCCTGCCTGACTGTAGACGTACCTGCTAACCTCCTTATGTTAGTGGCTGGGATGGGTTGCGGGAAAAGCATGTGTAAGCATTGGGCCTGAACTCCCGTGTATCTGAGTTGAATACAGCGATTTCCAACATCCTTCTTCAATAGGAGTGTAGCTAGGTTCCAACTCCCATGTCCGAGTGGGTAGGAGACATCTGCCTCCCATGCATACACACTTCTGAGAGTTGAGCTTATGGCCTATAACCCTACATCCTGCCTGCCGCTACCTTTCGCTTCCAAAAGGCCTAGGCTCGCTGCTTGACGCAAGTGTTGGGAGAGGTAACTGGAATCTCCCGGCACACAAGACGAGTGCCTCCAAGCTCAATCAAGCGATTTCCTAGTAATTCCTGGGGTAGACTGGTGCTACATACTAAGTTCCATACGTGAGTATGTAGTTGAACGCCTTGTCCAAAAACATCTTACTTCTCAGAGTTGAGCTCACCCTCAGTCCCTCAGAGTTCCACACTTCCTGCAGAGTGAGTTTCGCACGTCTTCACCAGAGACGTTTGCCAGAGGCTTCTGACACGCAAGTTAACAATGCAGACCTGGAGGGTATTTCCAGGTCCAGTAGAGTGGTAACCTGGGAACCTCCTGTCTCAGAATACTGCTACCTTCACCCTACCATAAGAATGCAGCTAGTTGACAGCTGGCTTCAAGGCCTGCTTCCCTGTGAGAGCTAAGGACAGGGCACAACCCTCCCGCATCCTGCTTGACTGTAGAAGGAGCTGCTAACGTCCTCATGTTAGTGGCAGGGAAACGTTGTGAGAAAAGCATGTGGAATCGTTGTGCCTGAACCCACGTGTATCTGAGTTGAATACAGCGATTTCCAAAGTCCTTCTTCATCAGAGTGTAGCTAGGTTCCCACTCGCATGTCTGAGTGGGTAGCAGACATCTGCCTCCCATGTATACACACTTCTGAGAGTTGAGCTTATGGCCTGTAAGCCTACCTCCTGCCTGCAGCTACCTTTCGCTTCCAAAAGGCCTAGGCTCGCTGCTTCACCGAAGTGTTGGGAGAGGTAACTGGAATCTCCCGGCACACAAGACTAGTGCCACCAAGCTCAATCCAGCGATTTCCCAGTAATTCCTGGGGTAGACTGGTGCTACATACTAAGTTCCATATGTGAGAAGGTAGCTGAACGCCTTGTCCAAAATCATCTTACTGCTGAGAGTTGAGCTCACCCTCAGTCCCTCACAGTTCCACACTGCCTGCAGAGTGAGTTTCCCACGTCTTCACCAGAGACTTTTGCCAGAGGCTTCTGAGACGCAAGTTAACAATGCACACCTGGACGGTATTTCCAGGCGCAGTAGAGTGGTAATCTGGGAACCTCCTTACTCAGAATACTGCTACCTTCACACTGTCATAAGAATGCAGCTAGTTGAGAGCTGGCTTCTAGGCATGCTTCCCTGTGAGAGCTGAGGACAGGGCAGAACCCTCCCGCATCCTGCCTGACTGTAGACGTACCTGCTAACCTCCTTATGTTAGTGGCTGGGATGGGTTGCGGGAAAAGCATGTGTAAGCATTGGGCCTGAACTCCCGTGTATCTGAGTTGAATACAGCGATTTCCAACATCCTTCTTCAATAGGAGTGTAGCTAGGTTCCAACTCCCATGTCCGAGTGGGTAGCAGACATCTGCCTCCCATGCATACACACTTCTGAGAGTTGAGCTTATGGCCTGTAACCCTACATCCTGCCTGCCGCTACCTTTCGCTTCCAAAAGGCCTAGGCTCGCTGCTTGACGCAAGTGTTGGGAGAGGTAACTGGAATCTCCCGGCACACAAGACGAGTGCCTCCAAGCTCAATCAAGCGATTTCCTAGTAATTCCTGGGGTAGACTGGTGCTACATACTAAGTTCCATACGTGAGTAGGTAGTTGAACGCCTTGCCCAAAAACATCTTACTTCTGAGAGTTGAGCTCACCCTCAGTCCCTCACAGTTCCACACTGCCTGCAGAGTGAGTTTCGCACGTCTTCACCAGAGACGTTTGCCAGAGGCTTCTGAGACGCAAGTTAACAATACAGACCTGGAGGGTATCTCCAGGTCCAGTAGAGTGGTAACCTGGGAACCTCCTCTCTCAGAATACTGCTACCTTCACCCTGCCATAAGAATGCAGCTAGTTGACAGCTGGCTTCAAGGCCTGCTTCCCTGTGAGAGCTAAAGACAGGGCACAACCCTCCCGCATCCTGCTTGACTGTAGAAGGAGCTGCTAACGTCCTCATGTTAGTGGCAGGGAAACGTTGTGAGAAAAGCATGTGGAATCGTTGTGCCTGAACTCACGTGTATCTGAGTTGAATACAGCGATTTCCAAAGTCCTTCTTCATCAGAGTGTAGCTAGGTTCCCACTCGCATGTCCGAGTGGGTAGCAGACATCTGCCTCCCATGTATACACACTTCTGAGAGTTGAGCTTATGGCCTGTAAGCCTACCTCCTGCCTGCAGCTACCTTTCGCTTCCAAAAGGCCTAGGCTCGCTGCTTCACCGAAGTGTTGGGAGAGGTAACTGGAATCTCCCGGCACACAAGACTAGTGCCTCCAAGCTCAATCCAGCGATTTCCCAGTAATTCCTGGGGTAGACTGGTGCTACATACTAAGTTCCATATGTGAGAAGGTAGCTGAACGCCTTGTCCAAAATCATCTTACTGCTGAGAGTTGAGCTCACCCTCAGTCCCTCACAGTTCCACACTGCCTGCAGAGTGAGTTTCCCACGTCTTCACCAGAGACTTTTGCCAGAGGCTTCTGAGACGCAAGTTAACAATGCACACCTGGACGGTGTCTCCAGGTGCAGTAGAGTGGTAATCTGGGAACGTCCTTACTCAGAATACTGCTACCTTCACACTGTCATAAGAATGCAGCTAGTTGAGAGCTGGCTTCTAGGCAAGCTTCCCTGTGAGAGCTGAGGACAGGGCAGAACCCTCCCGCATCCTGCCTGACTGTAGACGTACCTGCTAACCTCCTTATGTTAGTGGCTGGGATGGGTTGCGGGAAAAGCATGTGTAAGCATTGGGCCTGAACTCCCGTGTATCTGAGTTGAATACAGCGATTTCCAACATCCTTCTTCAATAGGAGTGTAGCTAGGTTCCAACTCCCATGTCCGAGTGGGTAGCAGACATCTGCCTCCCATGCATACACACTTCTGAGAGTTGAGCTTATGGCCTGTAACCCTACATCCTGCCTGCCGCTACCTTTCGCTTCCAAAAGGCCTAGGCTCGCTGCTTGACGCAAGTGTTGGGAGAGGTAACTGGAATCTCGCGGCACACAAGACGAGTGCCTCCAAGCTCAATCAAGCGATTTCCTAGTAATTCCTGGGGTAGACTGGTGCTACATACTAAGTTCCATACGTGAGTATGTAGTTGAACGCCTTGTCCAAAAACATCTTACTTCTGAGAGTTGAGCTCACCCTCAGTCCCTCACAGTTCCACACTGCCTGCAGAGTGAGTTTCGCACGTCTTCACCAGAGACGTTTGCCAGAGGCTTCTGACACGCAAGTTAACAATGCAGACCTGGAGGGTATCTCCAGGTCCAGTAGAGTGGTAACCTGGGAACCTCCTGTCTCAGAATACTGCTACCTTCACCCTGCCATAAGAATGCAGCTAGTTGACAGCTGGCTTCAAGGCCTGCTTCCCTGTGAGAGCTAAAGACAGGGCACAACCCTCCCGCATCCTGCTTGACTGTAGAAGGAGCTGCTAACGTCCTCATGTTAGTGGCAGGGAAACGTTGTGAGAAAAGCATGTGGAATCGTTGTGCCTGAACCCACGTGTATCTGAGTTGAATACAGCGATTTCCAAAGTCCTTCTTCATCAGAGTGTAGCTAGGTTCCCACTCGCATGTCCGAGTGGGTAGCAGACATCTGCCTCCCATGTATACACACTTCTGAGAGTTGAGCTTATGGCCTGTAAGCCTACCTCCTGCCTGCAGCTACCTTTCGCTTCCAAAAGGCCTAGGCTCGCTGCTTCACCGAAGTGTTGGGAGAGGTAACTGGAATCTCCCGGCACACAAGACTAGTGCCACCAAGCTCAATCCAGCGATTTCCCAGTAATTCCTGGGGTAGACTGGTGCTACATACTAAGTTCCATATGTGAGAAGGTAGCTGAACGCCTTGTCCAAAATCATCTTACTGCTGAGAGTTGAGCTCACCCTCAGTCCCTCACAGTTCCACACTGCCTGCAGAGTGAGTTTCCCACGTCTTCACCAGAGACTTTTGCCAGAGGCTTCTGAGACGCAAGTTAACAATGCACACCTGGACGGTATCTCCAGGTGCAGTAGAGTGGTAATCTGGGAACCTCCTTACTCAGAATACTGCTACCTTCACACTGTCATAAGAATGCAGCTAGTTGAGAGCTGGCTTCTAGGCATGCTTCCCTGTGAGAGCTGAGGACAGGGCAGAACCCTCCCGCATCCTGCCTGACTGTAGACGTACCTGCTAACCTCCTTATGTTAGTGGCTGGGATGGGTTGTGGGAAAAGCATGTGTAAGCATTGGGCCTGAACTCCCGTGTATCTGAGTTGAATACAGCGATTTCCAACATCCTTCTTCAATAGGAGTGTAGCTAGGTTCCAACTCCCATGTCCGAGTGGGTAGCAGACATCTGCCTCCCATGCATACACACTTCTGAGAGTTGAGCTTATGGCCTATAACCCTACATCCTGCCTGCCGCTACCTTTCGCTTCCAAAAGGCCTAGGCTCGCTGCTTGACGCAAGTGTTGGGAGAGGTAACTGGAATCTCCCGGCACACAAGACGAGTGCCTCCAAGCTCAATCAAGCGATTTCCTAGTAATTCCTGGGGTAGACTGGTGCTACATACTAAGTTCTATACGTGAGTATGTAGTTGAACGCCTTGTCCAAAAACATCTTACTTCTGAGAGTTGAGCTCACCCTCAGTCCCTCACAGTTCCACACTGCCTTCAGAGTGAGTTTCGCACGTCTTCACCAGAGACGTTTGCCAGAGGCTTCTGAGACGCAAGTTAACAATGCAGACCTGGAGGGTATCTCCAGGTCCAGTAGAGTGGTAACCTGGGAACCTCCTGTCTCAGAATCCTGCTACCTTCACCCTGCCATAAGAATGCAGCTAGTTGACAGCTGGCTTCAAGGCCTGCTTCCCTGTGAGAGCTAAGGACAGGGCACAACCCTCCCGCATCCTGCTTGACTGTAGAAGGAGCTGCTAACGTCCTCATGTTAGTGGCAGGGAAACGTTGTGAGAAAAGCATGTGGAATCGTTGTGCCTGAACCCACGTGTATCTGAGTTGAATACAGCGATTTCCAAAGTCCTTCTTCATCAGAGTGTAGCTAGGTTCCCACTCGCATATCTGAGTTGGTAGCAGACATCTGCCTCCCATGTATACACACTTCTGAGAGTTGAGCTTATGGCCTGTAAGCCTACCTCCTGCCTGCAGCTACCTTTCGCTTCCAAAAGGCCTAGGCTCGCTGCTTCACCGAAGTGTTGGGAGAGGTAACTGGAATCTCCCGGCACACAAGACTAGTGCCACCAAGCTCAATCCAGCGATTTCCCAGTAATTCCTGGGGTAGACTGGTGCTACATACTAAGTTCCATATGTGAGAAGGTAGCTGAACGCCTTGTCCAAAATCATCTTACTGCTGAGAGTTGAGCTCACCCTCAGTCCCTCACAGTTCCACACTGCCTGCAGAGTGAGTTTCCCACGTCTTCACCAGAGACTTTTGCCAGAGGCTTCTGAGACGCAAGTTAACAATGCACACCTGGACGGTATCTCCAGGTGCAGTAGAGTGGTAATCTGGGAACCTCCTTACTCAGAATACTGCTACCTTCACACTGTCATAAGAATGCAGCTAGTTGAGAGCTGGCTTCTAGGCAAGCTTCCCTGTGAGAGCTGAGGACAGGGCAGAACCCTCCCGCATCCTGCCTGACTGTAGACGTACCTGCTAACCTCCTTATGTTAGTGGCTGGGATGGGTTGTGGGAAAAGCATGTGTAAGCATTGGGCCTGAACTCCCGTGTATCTGAGTTGAATACAGCGATTTCCAACATCCTTCTTCAATAGGAGTGTAGCTAGGTTCCAACTCCCATGTCCGAGTGGGTAGCAGACATCTGCCTCCCATGCATACACACTTCTGAGAGTTGAGCTTATGGCCTATAACCCTACATCCTGCCTGCCGCTACCTTTCGCTTCCAAAAGGCCTAGGCTCGCTGCTTGACGCAAGTGTTGGGAGAGGTAACTGGAATCTCCCGGCACACAAGACGAGTGCCTCCAAGCTCAATCAAGCGATTTCCTAGTAATTCCTGGGGTAGACTGGTGCTACATACTAAGTTCCATACGTGAGTAGGTAGTTGAACGCCTTGTCCAAAAACATCTTACTTCTGAGAGTTGAGCTCACCCTCAGTCCCTCACAGTTCCACACTGCCTTCAGAGTGAGTTTCGCACGTCTTCACAGAGACGTTTGCCAGAGGCTTCTGAGACGCAAGTTAACAATGCAGACCTGGAGGGTATCTCCAGGTCCAGTAGAGTGGTAACCTGGGAACCTCCTGTCTCAGAATCCTGCTACCTTCACCCTGCCATAAGAATGCAGCTAGTTGACAGCTGGCTTCAAGGCCTGCTTCCCTGTGAGAGCTAAGGACAGGGCACAACCCTCCCGCATCCTGCTTGACTGTAGAAGGAGCTGCTAACGTCCTCATGTTAGTGGCAGGGAAACCTTGTGAGAAAAGCATGTGGAATCGTTGTGCCTGAACCCACGTGTATCTGAGTTGAATACAGCGATTTCCAAAGTCCTTCTTCATCAGAGTGTAGCTAGGTTCCCACTCGCATGTCCGAGTGGGTAGCAGACATCTGCCTCCCATGTATACACACTTCTGAGAGTTGAGCTTATGGCCTGTAAGCCTACCTCTTGCCTGCAGCTACCTTTCGCTTCCAAAAGGCCTAGGCTCGCTGCTTCACCGAAGTGTTGGGAGAGGTAACTGGAATCTCCTGGCACACAAGACTAGTGCCTCCAAGCTCAATCCAGCGATTTCCCAGTAATTCCTGGGGTAGACTGGTGCTACATACTAAGTTCCATATGTGAGAAGGTAGCTGAACGCCTTGTCCAAAATCATCTTACTGCTGAGAGTTGAGCTCACCCTCAGTCCCTCACAGTTCCACACTGCCTGCAGAGTGAGTTTCCCACGTCTTCACCAGAGACTTTTGCCAGAGGCTTCTGAGACGCAAGTTAACAATGCACACCTGGACGGTATCTCCAGGTTCAGTAGAGTGGTAATCTGGGAACCTCCTTACTCAGAATACTGCTACCTTCACACTGTCATAAGAATGCAGCTAGTTGAGAGCTGGCTTCTAGGCAAGCTTCCCTGTGAGAGCTGAGGACAGGGCAGAACCCTCCCGCATCCTGCCTGACTGTAGACGTACCTGCTAACCTCCTTATGTTAGTGGCTGGGATGGGTTGCGGGAAAAGCATGTGTAAGCATTGGGCCTGAACTCCCGTGTATCTGAGTTGAATACAGCGATTTCCAACATCCTTCTTCAATAGGAGTGTAGCTAGGTTCCAACTCCCATGTCCGAGTGGGTAGCAGACATCTGCCTCCCATGCATACACACTTCTGAGAGTTGAGCTTATGGCCTGTAACCCTACATCCTGCCTGCCGCTACCTTTCGCTTCCAAAAGGCCTAGGCTCGCTGCTTGACGCAAGTGTTGGGAGAGGTAACTGGAATCTCCCGGCACACAAGACGAGTGCCTCCAAGCTCAATCAAGCGATTTCCTAGTAATTCCTGGGGTAGACTGGTGCTACATACTAAGTTCCATACGTGAGTATGTAGTTGAACGCCTTGTCCAAAAACATCTTACTTCTCAGAGTTGAGCTCACCCTCAGTCCCTCACAGTTCCACACTGCCTTCAGAGTGAGTTTCGCACGTCTTCACCAGAGACGTTTGCCAGAGGCTTCTGAGACGCAAGTTAACAATGCAGACCTGGAGGGTATCTCCAGGTCCAGTAGAGTGGTAACCTGGGAACCTCCTGTCTCAGAATCCTGCTACCTTCACCCTGCCATAAGAATGCAGCTAGTTGACAGCTGGCTTCAAGGCCTGCTTCCCTGTGAGAGCTAAGGACAGGGCACAACCCTCCCGCATCCTGCTTCACTGTAGAAGGAGCTGCTAACGTCCTCATGTTAGTGGCGGGAAACGTTGTGAGAAAAGCATGTGGAATCGTTGTGCCTGAACCCACGTGTATCTGAGTTGAATACAGCGATTTCCAAAGTCCTTCTTCATCAGAGTGTAGCTAGGTTCCCACTCGCATGTCCGAGTGGGTAGCAGACATCTGCCTCCCATGTATACACACTTCTGAGAGTTGAGCTTATGGCCTGTAAGCCTACCTCCTGCCTGCAGCTACCTTTCGCTTCCAAAAGGCCTAGGCTCGCTGCTTCACCGAAGTGTTGGGAGAGGTAACTGGAATCTCCCGGCACACAAGACTAGTGCCTCCAAGCTCAATCCAGCGATTTCCCAGTAATTCCTGGGGTAGACTGGTGCTACATACTAAATTCCATATGTGAGAAGGTAGCTGAACGCCTTGTCCAAAATCATCTTACTGCTGAGAGTTGAGCTCACCCTCAGTCCCTCACAGTTCCACACTGCCTGCAGAGTGAGTTTCCCACGTCTTCACCAGAGACTTTTGCCAGAGGCTTCTGAGACGCAAGTTAACAATGCACACCTGGACGGTATCTCCAGGTGCAGTAGAGTGGTAATCTGGGAACCTCCTTACTCAGAATACTGCTACCTTCACACTGTCATAAGAATGCAGCTAGTTGAGAGCTGGCTTCTAGGCAAGCTTCCCTGTGAGAGCTGAGGACAGGGCAGAACCCTCCCGCATCCTGCCTGACTGTAGACGTACCTGCTAACCTCCTTATGTTAGTGGCTGGGATGGGTTGCGGGAAAAGCATGTGTAAGCATTGGGCCTGAACTCCCGTGTATCTGAGTTGAATAGAGCGATTTCCAACATCCTTCTTCAATAGGAGTGTAGCTAGGTTCCAACTCCCATGTCCGAGTGGGTAGCAGACATCTGCCTCCCATGCATACACACTTCTGAGAGTTGAGCTTATGGCCTGTAACCCTACATCCTGCCTGCCGCTACCTTTCGCTTCCAAAAGGCCTAGGCTCGCTGCTTGACGCAAGTGTTGGGAGAGGTAACTGGAATCTCCCGGCACACAAGACGAGTGCCTCCAAGCTCAATCAAGCGATTTCCTAGTAATTCCTGGGGTAGACTGGTGCTACATACTAAGTTCCATACGTGAGTATGTAGATGAACGCCTTGTCCAAAAACATCTTACTTCTGAGAGTTGAGCTCACCCTCAGTCCCTCACAGTTCCACACTGCCTGCAGAGTGAGTTTCGCACGTCTTCACCAGAGACGTTTGCCAGAGGCTTCTGAGACGCAAGTTAACAATGCAGACCTGGAGGGTATCTCCAGGTCCAGTAGAGTGGTAACCTGGGAACCTCCTGTCTCAGAATACTGCTACCTTCACACTGTCATAAGAATGCAGCTAGTTGAGAGCTGGCTTCTAGGCATGCTTCCCTGTGAGAGCTGAGGACAGGGCAGAACCCTCCCGCATCCTGCCTGACTGTAGACGTACCTGCTAACCTCCTTATGTTAGTGGCTGGGATAGGTTGTGGGAAAAGCATGTGTAAGCATTGGGCCTGAACTCCCGTGTATCTGAGTTGAATACAGCGATTTCCAAAGTCCTTCTTCATCAGAGTGTAGCTAGGTTCCCACTCACATGTCCGAGTGGGTAGCACACATCTGCCTCCCATGTATACACACTTCTGAGAGTTGAGCTTATGGCCTGTAAGCCTACCTCCTGCCTGCAGCTACCTTTCGCTTCCAAAAGGCCTAGGCTCGCTGCTTGACGCAAGTGTTGGGAGAGGTAACTGGAATCTCCCGGCACACAAGACTAGTGCCACCAAGCTCAATCCAGCGATTTCCCAGTAATTCCTGGGGTAGACTGGTGCTACATACTAAGTTCCATATGTGAGAAGGTAGCTGAACGCCTTGTCCAAAATCATCTTACTGCTGAGAGTTGAGCTCACCCTCAGTCCCTCACAGTTCCACACTGCCTGCAGAGTGAGTTTCCCACGTCTTCACCAGAGACTTTTGCCAGAAGCTTCTGAGACGCAAGTTAACAATGCACACCTGGACGGTATCTCCAGGTGCAGTAGAGTGGTAATCTGGGAACCTCCTTACTCAGAATACTGCTACCTTCACACTGTCATAAGAATGCAGCTAGTTGAGAGCTGGCTTCTAGGCAAGCTTCCCTGTGAGAGCTGAGGACAGGGCAGAACCCTCCCGCATCCTGCCTGACTGTAGACGTACCTGCTAACCTCCTTATGTTAGTGGCTGGGATGGGTTGCAGGAAAAGCATGTGTAAGCATTGGGCCTGAACTCCCGTGTATCTGAGTTGAATACAGCGATTTCCAACATCCTTCTTCAATAGGAGTGTAGCTAGGTTCCAACTCCCATGTCCGAGTGGGTAGCAGACATCTGCCTCCCATGCATACACACTTCTGAGAGTTGAGCTTATGGCCTGTAACCCTACATCCTGCCTGCCGCTACCTTTCGCTTCCAAAAGGCCTAGGCTCGCTGCTTGACGCAAGTGTTGGGAGAGGTAACTGGAATCTCCCGGCACACAAGACGAGTGCCTCCAAGCTCAATCAAGCGATTTCCTAGTAATTCCTGGGGTAGACTGGTGCTACATACTAAGTTCCATACGTGAGTATGTATTTGAACGCCTTGTCCAAAAACATCTTACTTCTCAGAGTTGAGCTCACCCTCAGTCCCTCACAGTTCCACACTGCCTGCAGAGTGAGTTTCGCACGTCTTCACCAGAGACGTTTGCCAGAGGCTTCTGAGACGCAAGTTAACAATGCAGACCTGGAGGGTATCTCCAGGTCCAGTAGAGTGGTAACCTGGGAACCTCCTGTCTCAGAATCCTGCTACATTCACCCTGCCATAAGAATGCAGCTAGTTGACAGCTGGCTTCAAGGCCTGCTTCCCTGTGAGAGCTAAGGACAGGGCACAACCCTCCCGCATCCTGCTTGACTGTAGAAGGAGCTGCTAACGTCCTCATGTTAGTGGCAGGGAAACGTTGTGAGAAAAGCATGTGGAATCGTTGTGCCTGAACCCACGTGTATCTGAGTTGAATACAGCGATTTCCAAAGTCCTTCTTCATCAGAGTGTAGCTAGGTTCCCACTCGCATGTCCGAGTGGGTAGCAGACATCTGCCTCCCATGTATACACACTTCTGAGAGTTGAGCTTATGGCCTGTAAGCCTACCTCCTGCCTGCAGCTACCTTTCGCTTCCAAAAGGCCTAGGCTCGCTGCTTCACCGAAGTGTTGGGAGAGGTAACTGGAATCTCCCGGCACACAAGACTAGTGCCACCAAGCTCAATCCAGCGATTTCCCAGTAATTCCTGGGGTAGACTGGTGCTACATACTAAGTTCCATATGTGAGAAGGTAGCTGAACGCCTTGTCCAAAATCATCTTACTGCTGAGAGTTGAGCTCACCCTCAGTCCCTCACAGTTCCACACTGCCTGCAGAGTGAGTTTCCCACGTCTTCACCAGAGACTTTTGCCAGAGGCTTCTGAGACGCAAGTTAACAATGCACACCTGGACGGTATCTCCAGGTGCAGTAGAGTGGTAATCTGGGAACCTCCTTACTCAGAATACTGCTACCTTCACACTGTCATAAGAATGCAGCTAGTTGAGAGCTGGCTTCTAGGCATGCTTCCCTGTGAGAGCTGAGGACAGGGCAGAACCCTCCCGCATCCTGCCTGACTGTAGACGTACCTGCTAACCTCCTTATGTTAGTGGCTGGGATAGGTTGAGGGAAAAGCATGTGTAAGCATTGGGCCTGAACTCCCGTGTATCTGAGTTGAATACAGCGATTTCCAAAGTCATTCTTCATCAGAGTGTAGCTAGGTTCCCACTCGAATGTCCGAGTGGGTAGCACACATCTGCCTCCCATGTATACACACTTCTGAGAGTTGAGCTTATGGCCTGTAAGCCTACCTCCTGCCTGCAGCTACCTTTCGCTTCCAAAAGGCCTAGGGTCGCTGCTTCACCGAAGTGTTGGGAGAGGTAACTGGAATCTCCCGGCACACAAGACTAGTGCCACCAAGCTCAATCCAGCGATTTCCCAGTAATTCCTGGGGTAGACTGGTGCTACATACTAAGTTCCATATGTGAGAAGGTAGCTGAACGCCTTGTCCAAAATCATCTTACTGCTGAGAGTTGAGCTCACCCTCAGTCCCTCACAGTTCCACACTGCCTGCAGAGTGAGTTTCCCACGTCTTCACCAGAGACTTTTGCCAGAGGCTTCTGAGACGCAAGTTAACAATGCACACCTGGACGGTATCTCCAGGTGCAGTAGAGTGGTAATCTGGGAACCTCCTTACTCAGAATACTGCTACCTTCACACTGTCATAAGAATGCAGCTAGTTGAGAGCTGGCTTCTAGGCAAGCTTCCCTGTGAGAGCTGAGGACAGGGCAGAACCCTCCCGCATCCTGCCTGACTGTAGACGTACCTGCTAACCTCCTTATGTTAGTGGCTGGGATGGGTTGCGGGAAAAGCATGTGTAAGCATTGGGCCTGAACTCCCGTGTATCTGAGTTGAATACAGCGATTTCCAACATCCTTCTTCAATAGGAGTGTAGCTAGGTTCCAACTCCCATGTCCGAGTGGGTAGCAGACATCTGCCTCCCATGCATACACACTTCTGAGAGTTGAGCTTATGGCCTGTAACCCTACATCCTGCCTGCCGCTACCTTTCGCTTCCAAAAGGCCTAGGCTCGCTGCTTGACGCAAGTGTTGGGAGAGGTAACTGGAATCTCCCGGCACACAAGACGAGTGCCTCCAAGCTCAATCAAGCGATTTCCTAGTAATTCCTGGGGTAGACTGGTGCTACATACTAAGTTCCATACGTGAGTATGTAGATGAACGCCTTGTCCAAAAACATCTTACTTCTGAGAGTTGAGCTCACCCTCAGTCCCTCACAGTTCCACACTGCCTGCAGAGTGAGTTTCGCACGTCTTCACCAGAGACGTTTGCCAGAGGCTTCTGAGACGCAAGTTAACAATGCAGACCTGGAGGGTATCTCCAGGTCCAGTAGAGTGGTAACCTGGGAACCTCCTGTCTCAGAATACTGCTACCTTCACACTGTCATAAGAATGCAGCTAGTTGAGAGCTGGCTTCTAGGCATGCTTCCCTGTGAGAGCTGAGGACAGGGCAGAACCCTCCCGCATCCTGCCTGACTGTAGACGTACCTGCTAACCTCCTTATGTTAGTGGCTGGGATAGGTTGTGGGAAAAGCATGTGTAAGCATTGGGCCTGAACTCCCGTGTATCTGAGTTGAATACAGCGATTTCCAAAGTCCTTCTTCATCAGAGTGTAGCTAGGTTCCCACTCACATGTCCGAGTGGGTAGCACACATCTGCCTCCCATGTATACACACTTCTGAGAGTTGAGCTTATGGCCTGTAAGCCTACCTCCTGCCTGCAGCTACCTTTCGCTTCCAAAAGGCCTAGGCTCGCTGCTTGACGCAAGTGTTGGGAGAGGTAACTGGAATCTCCCGGCACACAAGACTAGTGCCACCAAGCTCAATCCAGCGATTTCCCAGTAATTCCTGGGGTAGACTGGTGCTACATACTAAGTTCCATATGTGAGAAGGTAGCTGAACGCCTTGTCCAAAATCATCTTACTGCTGAGAGTTGAGCTCACCCTCAGTCCCTCACAGTTCCACACTGCCTGCAGAGTGAGTTTCCCACGTCTTCACCAGAGACTTTTGCCAGAAGCTTCTGAGACGCAAGTTAACAATGCACACCTGGACGGTATCTCCAGGTGCAGTAGAGTGGTAATCTGGGAACCTCCTTACTCAGAATACTGCTACCTTCACACTGTCATAAGAATGCAGCTAGTTGAGAGCTGGCTTCTAGGCAAGCTTCCCTGTGAGAGCTGAGGACAGGGCAGAACCCTCCCGCATCCTGCCTGACTGTAGACGTACCTGCTAACCTCCTTATGTTAGTGGCTGGGATGGGTTGCAGGAAAAGCATGTGTAAGCATTGGGCCTGAACTCCCGTGTATCTGAGTTGAATACAGCGATTTCCAACATCCTTCTTCAATAGGAGTGTAGCTAGGTTCCAACTCCCATGTCCGAGTGGGTAGCAGACATCTGCCTCCCATGCATACACACTTCTGAGAGTTGAGCTTATGGCCTGTAACCCTACATCCTGCCTGCCGCTACCTTTCGCTTCCAAAAGGCCTAGGCTCGCTGCTTGACGCAAGTGTTGGGAGAGGTAACTGGAATCTCCCGGCACACAAGACGAGTGCCTCCAAGCTCAATCAAGCGATTTCCTAGTAATTCCTGGGGTAGACTGGTGCTACATACTAAGTTCCATACGTGAGTATGTAGTTGAACGCCTTGTCCAAAAACATCTTACTTCTCAGAGTTGAGCTCACCCTCAGTCCCTCACAGTTCCACACTGCCTGCAGAGTGAGTTTCGCACGTCTTCACCAGAGACGTTTGCCAGAGGCTTCTGAGACGCAAGTTAACAATGCAGACCTGGAGGGTATCTCCAGGTCCAGTAGAGTGGTAACCTGGGAACCTCCTGTCTCAGAATACTGCTACCTTCACCCTGCCATAAGAATGCAGCTAGTTGACAGCTGGCTTCAAGGCCTGCTTCCCTGTGAGAGCTAAGGACAGGGCACAACCCTCCCGCATCCTGCTTGACTGTAGAAGGAGCTGCTAACGTCCTCATGTTAGTGGCAGGGAAACGTTGGGAGAAAAGCATGTGGAATCGTTGTGCCTGAACCCACGTGTATCTGAGTTGAATACAGCGATTTCCAAAGTCCTTCTTCATCAGAGTGTAGCTAGGTTCCCACTCGCATGTCCGAGTGGGTAGCAGACATCTGCCTCCCATGTATACACACTTCTGAGAGTTGAGCTTATGGCCTGTAAGCCTACCTCCTGCCTGCAGCTACCTTTCGCTTCCAAAAGGCCTAGGCTCGCTGCTTCACCGAAGTGTTGGGAGAGGTAACTGGAATCTCCCGGCACACAAGACTAGTGCCACCAAGCTCAATCCAGCGATTTCCCAGTAATTCCTGGGGTAGACTGGTGCTACATACTAAGTTCCATATGTGAGAAGGTAGCTGAACGCCTTGTCCAAAATCATCTTACTGCTGAGAGTTGAGCTCACCCTCAGTCCCTCACAGTTCCACACTGCCTGCAGAGTGAGTTTCCCACGTCTTCACCAGAGACTTTTGCCAGAGGCTTCTGAGACGCAAGTTAACAATGCACACCTGGACGGTATCTCCAGGTGCAGTAGAGTGGTAATCTGGGAACCTCCTTACTCAGAATACTGCTACCTTCACACTGTCATAAGAATGCAGCTAGTTGAGAGCTGGCTTCTAGGCATGCTTCCCTGTGAGAGCTGAGGACAGGGCAGAACCCTCCCGCATCCTGCCTGACTGTAGACGTACCTGCTAACCTCCTTATGTTAGTGGCTGGGATAGGTTGTGGGAAAAGCATGTGTAAGCATTGGGCCTGAACTCCCGTGTATCTGAGTTGAATACAGCGATTTCCAAAGTCATTCTTCATCAGAGTGTAGCTAGGTTCCCACTCGAATGTCCGAGTGGGTAGCACACATCTGCCTCCCATGTATACACACTTCTGAGAGTTGAGCTTATGGCCTGTAAGCCTACCTCCTGCCTGCAGCTACCTTTCGCTTCCAAAAGGCCTAGGGTCGCTGCTTCACCGAAGTGTTGGGAGAGGTAACTGGAATCTCCCGGCACACAAGACTAGTGCCACCAAGCTCAATCCAGCGATTTCCCAGTAATTCCTGGGGTAGACTGGTGCTACATACTAAGTTCCATATGTGAGAAGGTAGCTGAACGCCTTGTCCAAAATCATCTTACTGCTGAGAGTTGAGCTCACCCTCAGTCCCTCACAGTTCCACACTGCCTGCAGAGTGAGCTTCCCACGTCTTCACCAGAGACGTTTGCCAGAGGCTTCTGAGACGCAAGTTAACAATGCACACCTGGACGGTATCTCCAGGTGCAGTAGAGTGGTAATCTGGGAACCTCCTTACTCAGAATACTGCTACCTTCACACTGTCATAAGAATGCAGCTAGTTGAGAGCTGGCTTCTAGGCATGCTTCCCTGTGAGAGCTGAGGACAGGGCAGAACCCTCCCGCATCCTGCCTGACTGTAGACGTACCTGCTAACCTCCTTATGTTAGTGGCTGGGATAGGTTGTGGGAAAAGCATGTGTAAGCATTGGGCCTGAACTCCCGTGTATCTGAGTTGAATACAGCGATTTCCAAAGTCCTTCTTCATCAGAGTGTAGCTAGGTTCCCACTCACATGTCCGAGTGGGTAGCACACATCTGCCTCCCATGTATACACACTTCTGAGAGTTGAGCTTATGGCCTGTAAGCCTACCTCCTGCCTGCAGCTACCTTTCGCTTCCAAAAGGCCTAGGCTCGCTGCTTGACGCAAGTGTTTGGAGAGGTAACTGGAATCTCCCGGCACACAAGACTAGTGCCACCAAGCTCAATCCAGCGATTTCCCAGTAATTCCTGGGGTAGACTGGTGCTACATACTAAGTTCCATATGTGAGAAGGTAGCTGAACGCCTTGTCCAAAATCATCTTACTGCTGAGAGTTGAGCTCACCCTCAGTCCCTCACAGTTCCACACTGCCTGCAGAGTGAGTTTCCCACGTCTTCACCAGAGACTTTTCCCAGAGGCTTCTGAGACGCAAGTTAACAATGCACACCTGGACGGTATCTCCAGGTGCAGTAGAGTGGTAATCTGGGAACCTCCTTACTCAGAATACTGCTACCTTCACACTGTCATAAGAATGCAGCTAGTTGAGAGCTGGCTTCTAGGCAAGCTTCCCTGTGAGAGCTGAGGACAGGGCAGAACCCTCCCGCATCCTGCCTGACTGTAGACGTACCTGCTAACCTCCTTATGTTAGTGGCTGGGATGGGTTGCGGGAAAAGCATGTGTAAGCATTGGGCCTGAACTCCCGTGTATCTGAGTTGAATAGAGCGATTTCCAACATCCTTCTTCAATAGGAGTGTAGCTAGGTTCCAACTCCCATGTCCGAGTGGGTAGCAGACATCTGCCTCCCATGCATACACACTTCTGAGAGTTGAGCTTATGGCCTGTAACCCTACATCCTGCCTGCCGCTACCTTTCGCTTCCAAAAGGCCTAGGCTCGCTGCTTGACGCAAGTGTTGGGAGAGGTAACTGGAATCTCCCGGCACACAAGACGAGTGCCTCCAAGCTCAATCAAGCGATTTCCTAGTAATTCCTGGGGTAGACTGGTGCTACATACTAAGTTAGATACGTGAGTATGTAGTTGAACGCCTTGTCCAAAAACATCTTACTTCTGAGAGTTGAGCTCACCCTCAGTCCCTCACAGTTCCACACTGCCTGCAGAGTGAGTTTCGCACGTCTTCACCAGAGACGTTTGCCAGAGGCTTCTGAGACGCAAGTTAACAATGCAGACGTGGAGGGTATCTCCAGGTCCAGTAGAGTGGTAACCTGGGAACCTCCTGTCTCAGAATACTGCTACCTTCACACTGTCATAAGAATGCAGCTAGTTGAGAGCTGGCTTCTAGGCATGCTTCCCTGTGAGAGCTGAGGACAGGGCAGAACCCTCCCACATCCTGCCTGACTGTAGACGTACCTGCTAACCTCCTTATGTTAGTGGCTGGGATAGGTTGTGGGAAAAGCATCTGTAAGCATTGGGCCTGAACTCCCGTGTATCTGAGTTGAATACAGCGATTTCCAAAGTCCTTCTTCATCAGAGTGTAGCTAGGTTCCCACTCACATGTCCGAGTGGGTAGCACACATCTGCCTCCCATGTATACACACTTCTGAGAGTTGAGCTTATGGCCTGTAAGCCTACCTCCTGCCTGCAGCTACCTTTTGCTTCCAAAAGGCCTAGGCTCGCTGCTTGACGCAAGTGTTGGGAGAGGTAACTGGAATCTCCCGGCACACAAGACTAGTGCCACCAAGCTCAATCCAGCGATTTCCCAGTAATTCCTGGGGTAGACTGGTGCTACATACTAAGTTCCATATGTGAGAAGGTAGCTGAACGCCTTGTCCAAAATCATCTTACTGCTGAGAGTTGAGCTCACCCTCAGTCCCTCACAGTTCCACACTGCCTGCAGAGTGAGCTTCCCACGTCTTCACCAGAGACGTTTTCCAGAAGCTTCTGAGACGCAAGTTAACAATGCACACCTGGACGGTATCTCCAGGTGCAGTAGAGTGGTAATCTGGGAACCTCCTTACTCAGAATACTGCTACCTTCACACTGTCATAAGAATGCAGCTAGTTGAGAGCTGGCTTCTAGGCAAGCTTCCCTGTGAGAGCTGAGGACAGGGCAGAACCCTCCCGCATCCTGCCTGACTGTAGACGTACCTGCTAACCTCCTTATGTTAGTGGCTGGGATGGGTTGAGGGAAAAGCATGTGTAAGCATTGGGCCTGAACTCCCGTGTATCTGAGTTGAATAGAGCGATTTCCAACATCCTTCTTCAATAGGAGTGTAGCTAGGTTCCAACTCCCATGTACGAGTGGGTAGCAGACATCTGCCTCCCATGCATACACACTTCTGAGAGTTGAGCTTATGGCCTGTAACCCTACATCCTGCCTGCCGCTACCTTTCGCTTCCAAAAGGCCTAGGCTCGCTGCTTGACGCAAGTGTTGGGAGAGGTAACTGGAATCTCCCGGCACACAAGACGAGTGCCTCCAAGCTCAATCAAGCGATTTCCTAGTAATTCCTGGGGTAGACTGGTGCTACATACTAAGTTCCATACGTGAGTATGTAGTTGAACGCCTTGTCCAAAAACATCTTACTTCTCAGAGTTGAGCTCACCCTCAGTCCCTCACAGTTCCACACTGCCTGCAGAGTGAGTTTCGCACGTCTTCACCAGAGACGTTTGCCAGAGGCTTCTGAGACGCAAGTTAACAATGCAGACCTGGAGGGTATCTCCAGGTCCAGTAGAGTGGTAACCTGGGAACCTCCTGTCTCAGAATACTGCTACCTTCACCCTGCCATAAGAATGCAGCTAGTTGACAGCTGGCTTCAAGGCCTGCTTCCCTGTGAGAGCTAAGGACAGGGCACAACCGTCCCGGATCCTGCTTGACTGTAGAAGGAGCTGCTAACGTCCTCATGTTAGTGGCAGGGAAACGTTGGGAGAAAAGCATGTGGAATCGTTGTGCCTGAACCCACGTGTATCTGAGTTGAATACAGCGATTTCCAAAGTCCTTCTTCATCAGAGTGTAGCTAGAATCCCACTCGCATGTCCGAGTGGGTAGCAGACATCTGCCTCCCATGTATACACACTTCTGAGAGTTGAGCTTATGGCCTGTAAGCCTACCTCCTGCCTGCAGCTACCTTTCGCTTCCAAAAGGCCTAGGCTCGCTGCTTCACCGAAGTGTTGGGAGAGGTAACTGGAATCTCCCGGCACACAAGACTAGTGCCACCAAGCTCAATCCAGCGATTTCCCAGTAATTCCTGGGGTAGACTGGTGCTACATACTAAGTTCCATATGTGAGAAGGTAGCTGAACGCCTTGTCCAAAATCATCTTACTGCTGAGAGTTGAGCTCACCCTCAGTCCCTCACAGTTCCACACTGCCTGCAGAGTGAGTTTCCCACGTCTTCACCAGAGACTTTTGCCAGAGGCTTCTGAGACGCAAGTTAACAATGCACACCTGGACGGTATCTCCAGGTGCAGTAGAGTGGTAATCTGGGAACCTCCTTACTCAGAATACTGCTACCTTCACACTGTCATAAGAATGCAGCTAGTTGAGAGCTGGCTTCTAGGCATGCTTCCCTGTGAGAGCTGAGGACAGGGCAGAACCCTCCCGCATCCTGCCTGACTGTAGACGTACCTGCTAACCTCCTTATGTTAGTGGCTGGGATAGGTTGTGGGAAAAGCATGTGTAAGCATTGGGCCTGAACTCCCGTGTATCTGAGTTGAATACAGCGATTTCCAAAGTCCTTCTTCATCAGAGTGTAGCTAGGTTCCCACTCACATGTCCGAGTGGGTAGCACACATCTGCCTCCCATGTATACACACTTCTGAGAGTTGAGCTTATGGCCTGTAAGCCTACCTCCTGCCTGCAGCTACCTTTCGCTTCCAAAAGGCCTAGGCTCGCTGCTTGACGCAAGTGTTGGGAGAGGTAACTGGAATCTCCCGGCACACAAGACTAGTGCCACCAAGCTCAATCCAGCGATTTCCCAGTAATTCCTGGGGTAGACTGGTGCTACATACTAAGTTCCATATGTGAGAAGGTAGCTGAACGCCTTGTCCAAAATCATCTTACTGCTGAGAGTTGAGCTCACCCTCAGTCCCTCACAGTTCCACACTGCCTGCAGAGTGAGTTTCCCACGTCTTCACCAGAGACTTTTGCCAGAGGCTTCTGAGACGCAAGTTAACAATGCACACCTGGACGGTATCTCCAGGTGCAGTAGAGTGGTAATCTGGGAACCTCCTTACTCAGAATACTGCTACCTTCACACTGTCATAAGAATGCAGCTAGTTGAGAGCTGGCTTCTAGGCAAGCTTCCCTGTGAGAGCTGAGGACAGGGCAGAACCCTCCCGCATCCTGCCTGACTGTAGACGTACCTGCTAACCTCCTTATGTTAGTGGCTGGGATGGGTTGCGGGAAAAGCATGTGTAAGCATTGGGCCTGAACTCCCGTGTATCTGAGTTGAATAGAGCGATTTCCAACATCCTTCTTCAATAGGAGTGTAGCTAGGTTCCAACTCCCATGTCCGAGTGGGTAGCAGACATCTGCCTCCCATGCATACACACTTCTGAGAGTTGAGCTTATGGCCTGTAACCCTACATCCTGCCTGCCGCTACCTTTCGCTTCCAAAAGGCCTAGGCTCGCTGCTTGACGCAAGTGTTGGGAGAGGTAACTGGAATCTCCCGGCACACAAGACGAGTGCCTCCAAGCTCAATCAAGCGATTTCCTAGTAATTCCTGGGGTAGACTGGTGCTACATACTAAGTTCCATACGTGAGTATGTAGATGAACGCCTTGTCCAAAAACATCTTACTTCTGAGAGTTGAGCTCACCCTCAGTCCTTCACAGTTCCACACTGCCTGCAGAGTGAGTTTCGCACGTCTTCACCAGAGACGTTTGCCAGAGGCTTCTGAGACGCAAGTTAACAATGCAGACCTGGAGGGTATCTCCAGGTCCAGTAGAGTGGTAACCTGGGAACCTCCTGTCTCAGAATACTGCTACCTTCACACTGTCATAAGAATGCAGCTAGTTGAGAGCTGGCTTCTAGGCATGCTTCCCTGTGAGAGCTGAGGACAGGGCAGAACCCTCCCGCATCCTGCCTGACTGTAGACGTACCTGCTAACCTCCTTATGTTACTGGCTGGGATAGGTTGTGGGAAAAGCATGTGTAAGCATTGGGCCTGAACTCCCGTGTATCTGAGTTGAATACAGCGATTTCCAAAGTCCTTCTTCATCAGAGTGTAGCTAGGTTCCCACTCACATGTCCGAGTGGGTAGCACACATCTGCCTCCCATGTATACACACTTCTGAGAGTTGAGCTTATGGCCTGTAAGCCTACCTCCTGCCTGCAGCTACCTTTCGCTTCCAAAAGGCCTAGGCTCGCTGCTTGACGCAAGTGTTGGGAGAGGTAACTGGAATCTCCCGGCACACAAGACTAGTGCCACCAAGCTCAATCCAGCGATTTCCCAGTAATTCCTGGGGTAGACTGGTGCTACATACTAAGTTCCATATGTGAGAAGGTAGCTGAACGCCTTGTCCAAAATCATCTTACTGCTGAGAGTTGAGCTCACCCTCAGTCCCTCACAGTTCCACACTGCCTGCAGAGTGAGTTTCCCACGTCTTCACCAGAGACTTTTGCCAGAAGCTTCTGAGACGCAAGTTAACAATGCACACCTGGACGGTATCTCCAGGTGCAGTAGAGTGGTAATCTGGGAACCTCCTTACTCAGAATACTGCTACCTTCACACTGTCATAAGAATGCAGCTAGTTGAGAGCTGGCTTCTAGGCAAGCTTCCCTGTGAGAGCTGAGGACAGGGCAGAACCCTCCCGCATCCTGCCTGACTGTAGACGTACCTGCTAACCTCCTTATGTTAGTGGCTGGGATGGGTTGCGGGAAAAGCATGTGTAAGCATTGGGCCTGAACTCCCGTGTATCTGAGTTGAATAGAGCGATTTCCAACATCCTTCTTCAATAGGAGTGTAGCTAGGTTCCAACTCCCATGTCCGAGTGGGTAGCAGACATCTGCCTCCCATGCATACACACTTCTGAGAGTTGAGCTTATGGCCTGTAACCCTACATCCTGCCTGCCGCTACCTTTCGCTTCCAAAAGGCCTAGGCTCGCTGCTTGACGCAAGTGTTGGGAGAGGTAACTGGAATCTCCCGGCACACAAGACGAGTGCCTCCAAGCTCAATCAAGCGATTTCCTAGTAATTCCTGGGGTAGACTGGTGCTACATACTAAGTTCCATACGTGAGTATGTAGTTGAACGCCTTGTCCAAAAACATCTTACTTCTCAGAGTTGAGCTCACCCTCAGTCCCTCAGAGTTCCACACTTCCTGCAGAGTGAGTTTCGCACGTCTTCACCAGAGACGTTTGCCAGAGGCTTCTGACACGCAAGTTAACAATGCAGACCTGGAGGGTATCTCCAGGTCCAGTAGAGTGGTAACCTGGGAACCTCCTGTCTCAGAATACTGCTACCTTCACCCTACCATAAGAATGCAGCTAGTTGACAGCTGGCTTCAAGGCCTGCTTCCCTGTGAGAGCTAAGGACAGGGCACAACCCTCCCGCATCCTGCTTGACTGTAGAAGGAGCTGCTAACGTCCTCATGTTAGTGGCAGGGAAACGTTGTGAGAAAAGCATGTGGAATCGTTGTGCCTGAACCCACGTGTATCTGAGTTGAATACAGCGATTTTCAAAGTCCTTCTTCATCAGAGTGTAGCTAGGTTCCCACTCGCATGTCCGAGTGGGTAGCAGACATCTGCCTCCCATGTATACACACTTCTGAGAGTTGAGCTTATGGCCTGTAAGCCTACCTCCTGCCTGCAGCTACCTTTCGCTTCCAAAAGGCCTAGGCTCGCTGCTTCACCGAAGTGTTGGGAGAGGTAACTGGAATCTCCCGGCACACAAGACTAGTGCCACCAAGCTCAATCCAGCGATTTCCCAGTAATTCCTGGGGTAGACTGGTGCTACATACTAAGTTCCATATGTGAGAAGGTAGCTGAACGCCTTGTCCAAAATCATCTTACTGCTGAGAGTTGAGCTCACCCTCAGTCCCTCACAGTTCCACACTGCCTGCAGAGTGAGTTTCCCACGTCTTCACCAGAGACTTTTGCCAGAGGCTTCTGAGACGCAAGTTAACAATGCACACCTGGACGGTATTTCCAGGCGCAGTAGAGTGGTAATCTGGGAACCTCCTTACTCAGAATACTGCTACCTTCACACTGTCATAAGAATGCAGCTAGTTGAGAGCTGGCTTCTAGGCATGCTTCCCTGTGAGAGCTGAGGACAGGGCAGAATCCTCCCGCATCCTGCCTGACTGTAGACGTACCTGCTAACCTCCTTATGTTAGTGGCTGGGATGGGTTGCGGGAAAAGCATGTGTAAGCATTGGGCCTGAACTCCCGTGTATCTGAGTTGAATACAGCGATTTCCAACATCCTTCTTCAATAGGAGTGTAGCTAGGTTCCAACTCCCATGTCCGAGTGGGTAGCAGACATCTGCCTCCCATGCATACACACTTCTGAGAGTTGAGCTTATGGCCTGTAACCCTACATCCTGCCTGCCGCTACCTTTCGCTTCCAAAAGGCCTAGGCTCGCTGCTTGACGCAAGTGTTGGGAGAGGTAACTGGAATCTCCCGGCACACAAGACGAGTGCCTCCAAGCTCAATCAAGCGATTTCCTAGTAATTCCTGGGGTAGACTGGTGCTACATACTAAGTTCCATACGTGAGTAGGTAGTTGAACGCCTTGTCCAAAAACATCTTACTTCTGAGAGTTGAGCTCACCCTCAGTCCCTCACAGTTCCACACTGCCTGCAGAGTGAGTTTCGCACGTCTTCACCAGAGACGTTTGCCAGAGGCTTCTGAGACGCAAGTTAACAATACAGACCTGGAGGGTATCTCCAGGTCCAGTAGAGTGGTAACCTGGGAACCTCCTCTCTCAGAATATTGCTACCTTCACCCTGCCATAAGAATGCAGCTAGTTGACAGCTGGCTTCAAGGCCTGCTTCCCTGTGAGAGCTAAAGACAGGGCACAACCCTCCCGCATCCTGCTTGACTGTAGAAGGAGCTGCTAACGTCCTCATGTTAGTGGCAGGGAAACGTTGTGAGAAAAGCATGTGGAATCGTTGTGCCTGAACTCACGTGTATCTGAGTTGAATACAGCGATTTCCAAAGTCCTTCTTCATCAGAGTGTAGCTAGGTTCCCACTCGCATGTCCGAGTGGGTAGCAGACATCTGCCTCCCATGTATACACACTTCTGAGAGTTGAGCTTATGGCCTGTAAGCCTACCTCCTGCCTGCAGCTACCTTTCGCTTCCAAAAGGCCTAGGCTCGCTGCTTCACCGAAGTGTTGGGAGAGGTAACTGGAATCTCCCGGCACACAAGACTAGTGCCTCCAAGCTCAATCCAGCGTTTTCCCAGTAATTCCTGGGGTAGACTGGTGCTACATACTAAGTTCCATATGTGAGAAGGTAGCTGAACGCCTTGTCCAAAATCATCTTACTGCTGAGAGTTGAGCTCACCCTCAGTCCCTCACAGTTCCACACTGCCTGCAGAGTGAGTTTCCCACGTCTTCACCAGAGACTTTTGCCAGAGGCTTCTGAGACGCAAGTTAACAATGCACACCTGGACGGTGTCTCCAGGTGCAGTAGAGTGGTAATCTGGGAACGTCCTTACTCAGAATACTGCTACCTTCACACTGTCATAAGAATGCAGCTAGTTGAGAGCTGGCTTCTAGGCAAGCTTCCCTGTGAGAGCTGAGGACAGGGCAGAACCCTCCCGCATCCTGCTTGACTGTAGAAGGAGCTGCTAACGTCCTCATGTTAGTGGCAGGGAAACGTTGTGAGAAAAGCATGTGGAATCGTTGTGCCTGAACCCACGTGTATCTGAGTTGAATACAGCGATTTCCAAAGTCCTTCTTCATCAGAGTGTAGCTAGGTTCCCACTCGCATGTCCGAGTGGGTAGCAGACATCTGCCTCCCATGTATACACACTTCTGAGAGTTGAGCTTATGGCCTGTAAGCCTACCTCCTGCCTGCAGCTACCTTTCGCTTCCAAAAGGCCTAGGCTCGCTGCTTCACCGAAGTGTTGGGAGAGGTAACTGGAATCTCCCGGCACACAAGACTAGTGCCTCCAAGCTCAATCCAGCGATTTCCCAGTAATTCCTGGGGTAGACTGGTGCTACATACTAAGTTCCATATGTGAGAAGGTAGCTGAACGCCTTGTCCAAAATCATCTTACTGCTGAGAGTTGAGCTCACCCTCAGTCCCTCACAGTTCCACACTGCCTGCAGAGTGAGTTTCCCACGTCTTCACCAGAGACTTTTGCCAGAGGCTTCTGAGACGCAAGTTAACAATGCACACCTGGACGGTATCTCCAGGTGCAGTAGAGTGGTAATCTGGGAACCTCCTTACTCAGAATACTGCTACCTTCACACTGTCATAAGAATGCAGCTAGTTGAGAGCTGGCTTCTAGGCAAGCTTCCCTGTGAGAGCTGAGGACAGGGCAGAACCCTCCCGCATCCTGCCTGACTGTAGACGTACCTGCTAACCTCCTTATGTTAGTGGCTGGGATGGGTTGCGGGAAAAGCATGTGTAAGCATTGGGCCTGAACTCCCGTGTATCTGAGTTGAATAGAGCGATTTCCAACATCCTTCTTCAATAGGAGTGTAGCTAGGTTCCAACTCCCATGTCCGAGTGGGTAGCAGACATCTGCCTCCCATGCATACACACTTCTGAGAGTTGAGCTTATGGCCTGTAACCCTACATCCTGCCTGCCGCTACCTTTCGCTTCCAAAAGGCCTAGGCTCGCTGCTTGACGCAAGTGTTGGGAGAGGTAACTGGAATCTCCCGGCACACAAGACGAGTGCCTCCAAGCTCAATCAAGCGATTTCCTAGTAATTCCTGGGGTAGACTGGTGCTACATACTAAGTTCCATACGTGAGTATGTAGTTGAACGCCTTGTCCAAAAACATCTTACTTCTCAGAGTTGAGCTCACCCTCAGTCCCTCAGAGTTCCACACTTCCTGCAGAGTGAGTTTCGCACGTCTTCACCAGAGACGTTTGCCAGAGGCTTCTGACACGCAAGTTAACAATGCAGACCTGGAGGGTATCTCCAGGTCCAGTAGAGTGGTAACCTGGGAACCTCCTGTCTCAGAATACTGCTACCTTCACCCTACCATAAGAATGCAGCTAGTTGACAGCTGGCTTCAAGGCCTGCTTCCCTGTGAGAGCTAAGGACAGGGCACAACCCTCCCGCATCCTGCTTGACTGTAGAAGGAGCTGCTAACGTCCTCATGTTAGTGGCAGGGAAACGTTGTGAGAAAAGCATGTGGAATCGTTGTGCCTGAACCCACGTGTATCTGAGTTGAATACAGCGATTTTCAAAGTCCTTCTTCATCAGAGTGTAGCTAGGTTCCCACTCGCATGTCCGAGTGGGTAGCAGACATCTGCCTCCCATGTATACACACTTCTGAGAGTTGAGCTTATGGCCTGTAAGCCTACCTCCTGCCTGCAGCTACCTTTCGCTTCCAAAAGGCCTAGGCTCGCTGCTTCACCGAAGTGTTGGGAGAGGTAACTGGAATCTCCCGGCACACAAGACTAGTGCCACCAAGCTCAATCCAGCGATTTCCCAGTAATTCCTGGGGTAGACTGGTGCTACATACTAAGTTCCATATGTGAGAAGGTAGCTGAACGCCTTGTCCAAAATCATCTTACTGCTGAGAGTTGAGCTCACCCTCAGTCCCTCACAGTTCCACACTGCCTGCAGAGTGAGTTTCCCACGTCTTCACCAGAGACTTTTGCCAGAGGCTTCTGAGACGCAAGTTAACAATGCACACCTGGACGGTATTTCCAGGCGCAGTAGAGTGGTAATCTGGGAACCTCCTTACTCAGAATACTGCTACCTTCACACTGTCATAAGAATGCAGCTAGTTGAGAGCTGGCTTCTAGGCATGCTTCCCTGTGAGAGCTGAGGACAGGGCAGAATCCTCCCGCATCCTGCCTGACTGTAGACGTACCTGCTAACCTCCTTATGTTAGTGGCTGGGATGGGTTGCGGGAAAAGCATGTGTAAGCATTGGGCCTGAACTCCCGTGTATCTGAGTTGAATACAGCGATTTCCAACATCCTTCTTCAATAGGAGTGTAGCTAGGTTCCAACTCCCATGTCCGAGTGGGTAGCAGACATCTGCCTCCCATGCATACACACTTCTGAGAGTTGAGCTTATGGCCTGTAACCCTACATCCTGCCTGCCGCTACCTTTCGCTTCCAAAAGGCCTAGGCTCGCTGCTTGACGCAAGTGTTGGGAGAGGTAACTGGAATCTCCCGGCACACAAGACGAGTGCCTCCAAGCTCAATCAAGCGATTTCCTAGTAATTCCTGGGGTAGACTGGTGCTACATACTAAGTTCCATACGTGAGTAGGTAGTTGAACGCCTTGTCCAAAAACATCTTACTTCTGAGAGTTGAGCTCACCCTCAGTCCCTCACAGTTCCACACTGCCTGCAGAGTGAGTTTCGCACGTCTTCACCAGAGACGTTTGCCAGAGGCTTCTGAGACGCAAGTTAACAATACAGACCTGGAGGGTATCTCCAGGTCCAGTAGAGTGGTAACCTGGGAACCTCCTATCTCAGAATATTGCTACCTTCACCCTGCCATAAGAATGCAGCTAGTTGACAGCTGGCTTCAAGGCCTGCTTCCCTGTGAGAGCTAAAGACAGGGCACAACCCTCCCGCATCCTGCTTGACTGTAGAAGGAGCTGCTAACGTCCTCATGTTAGTGGCAGGGAAACGTTGTGAGAAAAGCATGTGGAATCGTTGTGCCTGAACTCACGTGTATCTGAGTTGAATACAGCGATTTCCAAAGTCCTTCTTCATCAGAGTGTAGCTAGGTTCCCACTCGCATGTCCGAGTGGGTAGCAGACATCTGCCTCCCATGTATACACACTTCTGAGAGTTGAGCTTATGGCCTGTAAGCCTACCTCCTGCCTGCAGCTACCTTTCGCTTCCAAAAGGCCTAGGCTCGCTGCTTCACCGAAGTGTTGGGAGAGGTAACTGGAATCTCCCGGCACACAAGACTAGTGCCTCCAAGCTCAATCCAGCGTTTTCCCAGTAATTCCTGGGGTAGACTGGTGCTACATACTAAGTTCCATATGTGAGAAGGTAGCTGAACGCCTTGTCCAAAATCATCTTACTGCTGAGAGTTGAGCTCACCCTCAGTCCCTCACAGTTCCACACTGCCTGCAGAGTGAGTTTCCCACGTCTTCACCAGAGACTTTTGCCAGAGGCTTCTGAGACGCAAGTTAACAATGCACACCTGGACGGTGTCTCCAGGTGCAGTAGAGTGGTAATCTGGGAACGTCCTTACTCAGAATACTGCTACCTTCACACTGTCATAAGAATGCAGCTAGTTGAGAGCTGGCTTCTAGGCAAGCTTCCCTGTGAGAGCTGAGGACAGGGCAGAACCCTCCCGCATCCTGCCTGACTGTAGACGTACCTGCTAACCTCCTTATGTTAGTGGCTGGGATGGGTTGCGGGAAAAGCATGTGTAAGCATTGGGCCTGAACTCCCGTGTATCTGAGTTGAATAGAGCGATTTCCAACATCCTTCTTCAATAGGAGTGTAGCTAGGTTCCAACTCCCATGTCCGAGTGGGTAGCAGACATCTGCCTCCCATGCATACACACTTCTGAGAGTTGAGCTTATGGCCTGTAACCCTACATCCTGCCTGCCGCTACCTTTCGCTTCCAAAAGGCCTAGGCTCGCTGCTTGACGCAAGTGTTGGGAGAGGTAACTGGAATCTCCCGGCACACAAGACGAGTGCCTCCAAGCTCAATCAAGCGATTTCCTAGTAATTCCTGGGGTAGACTGGTGCTACATACTAAGTTCCATACGTGAGTATGTAGTTGAACGCCTTGTCCAAAAACATCTTACTTCTCAGAGTTGAGCTCACCCTCAGTCCCTCAGAGTTCCACACTGCCTTCAGAGTGAGTTTCGCACGTCTTCACCAGAGACGTTTGCCAGAGGCTTCTGACACGCAAGTTAACAATGCAGACCTGGAGGGTATCTCCAGGTCCAGTAGAGTGGTAACCTGGGAACCTCCTGTCTCAGAATCCTGCTACCTTCACCCTGCCATAAGAATGCAGCTAGTTGACAGCTGGCTTCAAGGCCTGCTTCCCTGTGAGAGCTAAGGACAGGGCACAACCCTCCCGCATCCTGCTTGACTGTAGAAGGAGCTGCTAACGTCCTCATGTTAGTGGCAGGGAAACGTTGTGAGAAAAGCATGTGGAATCGTTGTGCCTGAACCCACGTGTATCTGAGTTGAATACAGCGATTTCCAAAGTCCTTCTTCATCAGAGTGTAGCTAGGTTCCCATTCGCATGTCCGAGTGGGTAGCAGACATCTGCCTCCCATGTATACACACTTCTGAGAGTTGAGCTTATGGCCTGTAAGCCTACCTCCTGCCTGCAGCTACCTTTCGCTTCCAAAAGGCCTAGGCTCGCTGCTTCACCGAAGTGTTGGGAGAGGTAACTGGAATCTCCCGGCACACAAGACTAGTGCCACCAAGCTCAATCCAGCGATTTCCCAGTAATTCCTGGGGTAGACTGGTGCTACATACTAAGTTCCATATGTGAGAAGGTAGCTGAACGCCTTGTCCAAAATCATCTTACTGCTGAGAGTTGAGCTCACCCTCAGTCCCTCACAGTTCCACACTGCCTGCAGAGTGAGTTTCCCACGTCTTCACCAGAGACTTTTGCCAGAGGCTTCTGAGACGCAAGTTAACAATGCACACCTGGACGGTATTTCCAGGCGCAGTAGAGTGGTAATCTGGGAACCTCCTTACTCAGAATACTGCTACCTTCACACTGTCATAAGAATGCAGCTAGTTGAGAGCTGGCTTCTAGGCAAGCTTCCCTGTGAGAGCTGAGGACAGGGCAGAACCCTCCCGCATCCTGCCTGACTGTAGACGTACCTGCTAACCTCCTTATGTTAGTGGCTGGGATGGGTTGCGGGAAAAGCATGTGTAAGCATTGGGCCTGAACTCCCGTGTATCTGAGTTGAATACAGCGATTTCCAACATCCTTCTTCAATAGGAGTGTAGCTAGGTTCCAACTCCCATGTCCGAGTGGGTAGCAGACATCTGCCTCCCATGCATACACACTTCTGAGAGTTGAGCTTATGGCCTGTAACCCTACATCCTGCCTGCCGCTACTTTTCGCTTCCAAAAGGCCTAGGCTCGCTGCTTGACGCAAGTGTTGGGAGAGGTAACTGGAATCTCCCGGCACACAAGACGAGTGCCTCCAAGCTCAATCAAGCGATTTCCTAGTAATTCCTGGGGTAGACTGGTGCTACATACTAAGTTCCATACGTGAGTATGTAGTTGAACGCCTTGTCCAAAAACATCTTACTTCTCAGAGTTGAGCTCACCCTCAGTCCCTCAGAGTTCCACACTTCCTGCAGAGTGAGTTTCGCACGTCTTCACCAGAGACGTTTGCCAGAGGCTTCTGACACGCAAGTTAACAATGCAGACCTGGAGGGTATTTCCAGGTCCAGTAGAGTGGTAACCTGGGAACCTCCTGTCTCAGAATACTGCTACCTTCACCCTACCATAAGAATGCAGCTAGTTGACAGCTGGCTTCAAGGCCTGCTTCCCTGTGAGAGCTAAGGACAGGGCACAACCCTCCCGCATCCTGCTTGACTGTAGAAGGAGCTGCTAACGTCCTCATGTTAGTGGCAGGGAAACGTTGTGAGAAAAGCATGTGGAATCGTTGTGCCTGAACCCACGTGTATCTGAGTTGAATACAGCGATTTCCAAAGTCCTTCTTCATCAGAGTGTAGCTAGGTTCCCACTCGCATGTCTGAGTGGGTAGCAGACATCTGCCTCCCATGTATACACACTTCTGAGAGTTGAGCTTATGGCCTGTAAGCCTACCTCCTGCCTGCAGCTACCTTTCGCTTCTAAAAGGCCTAGGCTCGCTGCTTCACCGAAGTGTTGGGAGAGGTAACTGGAATCTCCCGGCACACAAGACTAGTGCCACCATGCTCAATCCAGCGATTTCCCAGTAATTCCTGGGGTAGACTGGTGCTACATACTAAGTTCCATATGTGAGAAGGTAGCTGAACGCCTTGTCCAAAATCATCTTACTGCTGAGAGTTGAGCTCACCCTCAGTCCCTCACAGTTCCACACTGCCTGCAGAGTGAGTTTCCCACGTCTTCACCAGAGACTTTTGCCAGAGGCTTCTGAGACGCAAGTTAACAATGCACACCTGGACGGTATTTCCAGGCGCAGTAGAGTGGTAATCTGGGAACCTCCTTACTCAGAATACTGCTACCTTCACACTGTCATAAGAATGCAGCTAGTTGAGAGCTGGCTTCTAGGCATGCTTCCCTGTGAGAGCTGAGGACAGGGCAGAACCCTCCCGCATCCTGCCTGACTGTAGACGTACCTGCTAAACTCCTTATGTTAGTGGCTGGGATGGGTTGCGGGAAAAGCATGTGTAAGCATTGGGCCTGAACTCCCGTGTATCTGAGTTGAATACAGCGATTTCCAACATCCTTCTTCAATAGGAGTGTAGCTAGGTTCCAACTCCCATGTCCGAGTGGGTAGCAGACATCTGCCTCCCATGCATACACACTTCTGAGAGTTGAGCTTATGGCCTGTAACCCTACATCCTGCCTGCCGCTACCTTTCGCTTCCAAAAGGCCTAGGCTCGCTGCTTGACGCAAGTGTTGGGAGAGGTAACTGGAATCTCCCGGCACACAAGACGAGTGCCTCCAAGCTCAATCAAGCGATTTCCTAGTAATTCCTGGGGTAGACTGGTGCTACATACTAAGTTCCATACGTGAGTAGGTAGTTGAACGCCTTGCCCAAAAACATCTTACTTCTGAGAGTTGAGCTCACCCTCAGTCCCTCACAGTTCCACACTGCCTGCAGAGTGAGTTTCGCACGTCTTCACCAGAGACGTTTGCCAGAGGCTTCTGAGACGCAAGTTAACAATACAGACCTGGAGGGTATCTCCAGGTCCAGTAGAGTGGTAACCTGGGAACCTCCTCTCTCAGAATACTGCTACCTTCACCCTGCCATAAGAATGCAGCTAGTTGACAGCTGGCTTCAAGGCCTGCTTCCCTGTGAGAGCTAAAGACAGGGCACAACCCTCCCGCATCCTGCTTGACTGTAGAAGGAGCTGCTAACGTCCTCATGTTAGTGGCAGGGAAACGTTGTGAGAAAAGCATGTGGAATCGTTGTGCCTGAACTCACGTGTATTTGAGTTGAATACAGCGATTTCCAAAGTCCTTCTTCATCAGAGTGTAGCTAGGTTCCCACTCGCATGTCCGAGTGGGTAGCAGACATCTGCCTCCCATGTATACACACTTCTGAGAGTTGAGCTTATGGCCTGTAAGCCTACCTCCTGCCTGCAGCTACCTTTCGCTTCCAAAAGGCCTAGGCTCGCTGCTTCACCGAAGTGTTGGGAGAGGTAACTGGAATCTCCCGGCACACAAGACTAGTGCCTCCAAGCTCAATCCAGCGATTTCCCAGTAATTCCTGGGGTAGACTGGTGCTACATACTAAGTTCCATATGTGAGAAGGTAGCTGAACGCCTTGTCCAAAATCATCTTACTGCTGAGAGTTGAGCTCACCCTCAGTCCCTCACAGTTCCACACTGCCTGCAGAGTGAGTTTCCCACGTGTTCACCAGAGACTTTTGCCAGAGGCTTCTGAGACGCAAGTTAACAATGCACACCTGGACGGTATCTCCAGGTGCAGTAGAGTGGTAATCTGGGAACCTCCTTACTCAGAATACTGCTACCTTCACACTGTCATAAGAATGCAGCTAGTTGAGAGCTGGCTTCTAGGCAAGCTTCCCTGTGAGAGCTGAGGACAGGGCAGAACCCTCCCGCATCCTGCCTGACTGTAGACGTACCTGCTAACCTCCTTATGTTAGTGGCTGGGATGGGTTGCGGGAAAAGCATGTGTAAGCATTGGGCCTGAACTCCCGTGTATCTGAGTTGAATACAGCGATTTCCAACATCCTTCTTCAATAGGAGTGTAGCTAGGTTCCAACTCCCATGTCCGAGTGGGTAGCAGACATCTGCCTCCCATGCATACACACTTCTGAGAGGTGAGCTTATGGCCTGTAACCCTACATCCTGCCTGCCGCTACCTTTCGCTTCCAAAAGGCCTAGGCTCGCTGCTTGACGCAAGTGTTGGGAGAGGTAACTGGAATCTCCAGGCACACAAGACGAGTGCCTCCAAGCTCAATCAAGCGCTTTCCTAGTAATTCCTGGGGTAGACTGGTGCTACATACTAAGTTCCATACGTGAGTATGTAGTTGAACGCCTTGTCCAAAAACATCTTACTTCTCAGAGTTGAGCTCACCCTCAGTCCCTCACAGTTCCACACTGCCTGCAGAGTGAGTTTCGCACGTCTTCACCAGAGACGTTTGCCAGAGGCTTCTGAGACGCAAGTTAACAATGCAGACCTGGACGGTATCTCCAGGTCCAGTAGAGTGGTAACCTGGGAACCTCCTGTCTCAGAATCCTGCTACCTTCACCCTGCCAGAAGAATGCAGCTAGTTGACAGCTGGCTTCAAGGCCTGCTTCCCTGTGAGAGCTAAAGACAGGGCACAACCCTCCCGCATCCTGCTTGACTGTAGAAGGAGCTGCTAACGTCCTCATGTTAGTGGCAGGGAAACGTTGTGAGAAAAGCATGTGGAATCGTTGTGCCTGAACTCACGTGTATCTGAGTTGAATACAGCGATTTCCAAAGTCCTTCTTCATCAGAGTGTAGCTAGGTTCCCACTCGCATGTCCGAGTGGGTAGCAGACATCTGCCTCCCATGTATACACACTTCTGAGAGTTGAGCTTATGGCCTGTAAGCCTACCTCCTGCCTGCAGCTACCTTTCGCTTCCAAAAGGCCTAGGCTCGCTGCTTCACCGAAGTGTTGGGAGAGGTAACTGGAATCTCCCGGCACACAAGACTAGTGCCTCCAAGCTCAATCCAGCGATTTCCCAGTAATTCCTGGGGTAGACTGGTGCTACATACTAAGTTCCATATGTGAGAAGGTAGCTGAACGCCTTGTCCAAAATCATCTTACTGCTGAGAGTTGAGCTCACCCTCAGTCCCTCACAGTTCCACACTGCCTGCAGAGTGAGTTTCCCACGTCTTCACCAGAGACTTTTGCCAGAGGCTTCTGAGACGCAAGTTAACAATGCACACCTGGACGGTGTCTCCAGGTGCAGTAGAGTGGTAATCTGGGAACGTCCTTACTCAGAATACTGCTACCTTCACACTGTCATAAGAATGCAGCTAGTTGAGAGCTGGCTTCTAGGCAAGCTTCCCTGTGAGAGCTGAGGACAGGGCAGAACCCTCCCGCATCCTGCCTGACTGTAGACGTACCTGCTAACCTCCTTATGTTAGTGGCTGGGATGGGTTGCGGGAAAAGCATGTGTAAGCATTGGGCCTGAACTCCCGTGTATCTGAGTTGAATACAGCGATTTCCAACATCCTTCTTCAATAGGAGTGTAGCTAGGTTCCAACTCCCATGTCCGAGTGGGTAGCAGACATCTGCCTCCCATGCATACACACTTCTGAGAGTTGAGCTTATGGCCTGTAACCCTACATCCTGCCTGCCGCTACCTTTCGCTTCCAAAAGGCCTAGGCTCGCTGCTTGACGCAAGTGTTGGGAGAGGTAACTGGAATCTCGCGGCACACAAGACGAGTGCCTCCAAGCTCAATCAAGCGATTTCCTAGTAATTCCTGGGGTAGACTGGTGCTACATACTAAGTTCCATACGTGAGTATGTAGTTGAACGCCTTGTCCAAAAACATCTTACTTCTGAGAGTTGAGCTCACCCTCAGTCCCTCACAGTTCCACACTGCCTGCAGAGTTAGTTTCGCACGTCTTCACCAGAGACGTTTGCCAGAGGCTTCTGACACGCAAGTTAACAATGCAGACCTGGAGGGTATCTCCAGGTCCAGTAGAGTGGTAACCTGGGAACCTCCTGTCTCAGAATACTGCTACCTTCACCCTGCCATAAGAATGCAGCTAGTTGACAGCTGGCTTCAAGGCCTGCTTCCCTGTGAGAGCTAAAGACAGGGCACAACCCTCCCGCATCCTGCTTGACTGTAGAAGGAGCTGCTAACGTCCTCATGTTAGTGGCAGGGAAACGTTGTGAGAAAAGCATGTGGAATCGTTGTGCCTGAACCCACGTGTATCTGAGTTGAATACAGCGATTTCCAAAGTCCTTCTTCATCAGAGTGTAGCTAGGTTCCCACTCGCATGTCCGAGTGGGTAGCAGACATCTGCCTCCCATGTATACACACTTCTGAGAGTTGAGCTTATGGCCTGTAAGCCTACCTCCTGCCTGCAGCTACCTTTCGCTTCCAAAAGGCCTAGGCTCGCTGCTTCACCGAAGTGTTGGGAGAGGTAACTGGAATCTCCCGGCACACAAGACTAGTGCCACCAAGCTCAATCCAGCGATTTCCCAGTAATTCCTGGGGTAGACTGGTGCTACATACTAAGTTCCATATGTGAGAAGGTAGCTGAACGCCTTGTCCAAAATCATCTTACTGCTGAGAGTTGAGCTCACCCTCAGTCCCTCACAGTTCCACACTGCCTGCAGAGTGAGTTTCCCACGTCTTCACCAGAGACTTTTGCCAGAGGCTTCTGAGACGCAAGTTAACAATGCACACCTGGACGGTATCTCCAGGTGCAGTAGAGTGGTAATCTGGGAACCTCCTTACTCAGAATACTGCTACCTTCACACTGTCATAAGAATGCAGCTAGTTGAGAGCTGGCTTCTAGGCATGCTTCCCTGTGAGAGCTGAGGACAGGGCAGAACCCTCCCGCATCCTGCCTGACTGTAGACGTACCTGCTAACCTCCTTATGTTAGTGGCTGGGATGGGTTGTGGGAAAAGCATGTGTAAGCATTGGGCCTGAACTCCCGTGTATCTGAGTTGAATACAGCGATTTCCAACATCCTTCTTCAATAGGAGTGTAGCTAGGTTCCAACTCCCATGTCCGAGTGGGTAGCAGACGTCTGCCTCCCATGCATACACACTTCTGAGAGTTGAGCTTATGGCCTATAACCCTACATCCTGCCTGCCGCTACCTTTCGCTTCCAAAAGGCCTAGGCTCGCTGCTTGACGCAAGTGTTGGGAGAGGTAACTGGAATCTCCCGGCACACAAGACGAGTGCCTCCAAGCTCAATCAAGCGATTTCCTAGTAATTCCTGGGGTAGACTGGTGCTACTTACTAAGTTCTATACGTGAGTATGTAGTTGAACGCCTTGTCCAAAAACATCTTACTTCTGAGAGTTGAGCTCACCCTCAGTCCCTCACAGTTCCACACTGCCTTCAGAGTGAGTTTCGCACGTCTTCACCAGAGACGTTTGCCAGAGGCTTCTGAGACGCAAGTTAACAATGCAGACCTGGAGGGTATCTCCAGGTCCAGTAGAGTGGTAACCTGGGAACCTCCTGTCTCAGAATCCTGCTACCTTCACCCTGCCATAAGAATGCAGCTAGTTGACAGCTGGCTTCAAGGCCTGCTTCCCTGTGAGAGCTAAAGACAGGGCACAACCCTCCCGCATCCTGCTTGACTGTAGAAGGAGCTGCTAACGTCCTCATGTTAGTGGCAGGGAAACGTTGTGAGAAAAGCATGTGGAATCGTTGTGCCTGAACTCACGTGTATCTGAGTTGAATACAGCGATTTCCAAAGTCCTTCTTCATCAGAGTGTAGCTAGGTTCCCACTCGCATGTCCGAGTGGGTAGCAGACATCTGCCTCCCATGTATACACACTTCTGAGAGTTGAGCTTATGGCCTGTAAGCCTACCTCCTGCCTGCAGCTACCTTTCGCTTCCAAAAGGCCTAGGCTCGCTGCTTCACCGAAGTGTTGGGAGAGGTAACTGGAATCTCCCGGCACACAAGACTAGTGCCACCAAGCTCAATCCAGCGATTTCCCAGTAATTCCTGGGGTAGACTGGTGCTACATACTAAGTTCCATATGTGAGAAGGTAGCTGAACGCCTTGTCCAAAATCATCTTACTGCTGAGAGTTGAGCTCACCCTCAGTCCCTCACAGTTCCACACTGCCTGCAGAGTGAGTTTCCCACGTCTTCACCAGAGACTTTTGCCAGAGGCTTCTGAGACGCAAGTTAACAATGCACACCTGGACGGTATCTCCAGGTGCAGTAGAGTGGTAATCTGGGAACCTCCTTACTCAGAATACTGCTACCTTCACACTGTCATAAGAATGCAGCTAGTTGAGAGCTGGCTTCTAGGCAAGCTTCCCTGTGAGAGCTGAGGACAGGGCAGAACCCTCCCGCATCCTGCCTGACTGTAGACGTACCTGCTAACCTCCTTATGTTAGTGGCTGGGATGGGTTGCGGGAAAAGCATGTGTAAGCATTGGGCCTGAACTCCCGTGTATCTGAGTTGAATACAGCGATTTCCAACATCCTTCTTCAATAGGAGTGTAGCTAGGTTCCAACTCCCATGTCCGAGTGGGTAGCAGACATCTGCCTCCCATGCATACACACTTCTGAGAGTTGAGCTTATGGCCTGTAACCCTACATCCTGCCTGCCGCTACCTTTCGCTTCCAAAAGGCCTAGGCTCGCTGCTTGACGCAAGTGTTGGGAGAGGTAACTGGAATCTCCCGGCACACAAGACGAGTGCCTCCAAGCTCAATCAAGCGATTTCCTAGTAATTCCTGTGGTAGACTGGTGCTACATACTAAGTTCCATACGTGAGTATGTAGTTGAACGCCTTGTCCAAAAACATCTTACTTCTCAGAGTTGAGCTCACCCTCAGTCCCTCACAGTTCCACACTGCCTTCAGAGTGAGTTTCGCACGTCTTCACCAGAGACGTTTGCCAGAGGCTTCTGAGACGCAAGTTAACAATGCAGACCTGGAGGGTATCTCCAGGTCCAGTAGAGTGGTAACCTGGGAACCTCCTGTCTCAGAATCCTGCTACCTTCACCCTGCCATAAGAATGCAGCTAGTTGACAGCTGGCTTCAAGGCCTGCTTCCCTGTGAGAGCTAAGGACAGGGCACAACCCTCCCGCATCCTGCTTGACTGTAGAAGGAGCTGCTAACGTCCTCATGTTAGTGGCAGGGAAACGTTGTGAGAAAAGCATGTGGAATCGTTGTGCCTGAACCCACGTGTATCTGAGTTGAATACAGCGATTTCCAAAGTCCTTCTTCATCAGAGTGTAGCTAGGTTCCCACTCGCATGTCCGAGTGGGTAGCAGACATCTGCCTCCCATGTATACACACTTCTGAGAGTTGAGCTTATGGCCTGTAAGCCTACCTCCTGCCTGCAGCTACCTTTCGCTTCCAAAAGGCCTAGGCTCGCTGCTTCACCGAAGTGTTGGGAGAGGTAACTGGAATCTCCCGGCACACAAGACTAGTGCCTCCAAGCTCAATCCAGCGATATCCCAGTAATTCCTGGGGTTGACTGGTGCTACATACTAAGTTCCATATGTGAGAAGGTAGCTGAACGCCTTGTCCAAAATCATCTTACTGCTGAGAGTTGAGCTCACCCTCAGTCCCTCACAGTTCCACACTGCCTGCAGAGTGAGTTTCCCACGTCTTCACCAGAGACTTTTGCCAGAGGCTTCTGAGACGCAAGTTAACAATGCACACCTGGACGGTATCTCCAGGTGCAGTAGAGTGGTAATCTGGGAACCTCCTTACTCAGAATACTGCTACCTTCACACTGTCATAAGAATGCAGCTAGTTGAGAGCTGGCTTCTAGGCAAGCTTCCCTGTGAGAGCTGAGGACAGGGCAGAACCCTCCCGTATCCTGCCTGACTGTAGACGTACCTGCTAACCTCCTTATGTTAGTGGCTGGGATGGGTTGCGGGAAAAGCATGTGTAAGCATTGGGCCTGAACTCCCGTGTATCTGAGTTGAATACAGCGATTTCCAACATCCTTCTTCAATAGGAGTGTAGCTAGGTTCCAACTCCCATGTCCGAGTGGGTAGCAGACATCTGCCTCCCATGCATACACACTTCTGAGAGTTGAGCTTATGGCCTGTAATCCTACATCCTGCCTGCCGCTACCTTTCGCTTCCAAAAGGCCTAGGCTCGCTGCTTGACGCAAGTGTTGGGAGAGGTAACTGGAATCTCCCGGCACACAAGACGAGTGCCTCCTAGCTCAATCAAGCGATTTCCTAGTAATTCCTGGGGTAGACTGGTGCTACATACTAAGTTCCATACGTGAGTATGTAGTTGAACGCCTTGTCCAAAAACATCTTACTTCTCAGAGTTGAGCTCACCCTCAGTCCCTCAGAGTTCCACACTGCCTGCAGAGTGAGTTTCGCACGTCTTCACCAGAGACGTTTGCCAGAGGCTTCTGACACGCAAGTTAACAATGCAGACCTGGAGGATATCTCCAGGTCCAGTAGAGTGGTAACCTGGGAACCTCCTGTCTCAGAATACTGCTACCTTCACCCTGCCATAAGAATGCAGCTAGTTGACAGCTGGCTTCAAGGCCTGCTTCCCTGTGAGAGCTAAGGACAGGGCACAACCCTCCCGCATCCTGCTTGACTGTAGAAGGAGCTGCTAACGTCCTCATGTTAGTGGCAGGGAAACCTTGTGAGAAAAGCATGTGGAATCGTTGTGCCTGAACCCACGTGTATCTGAGTTGAATACAGCGATTTCCAAAGTCCTTCTTCATCAGAGTGTTCTAGGTTCCCACTCGCATGTCCGAGTGGGTAGCAGACATCTGCCTCCCATGTATACACACTTCTGAGAGTTGAGCTTATGGCCTGTAAGCCTACCTCTTGCCTGCAGCTACCTTTCGCTTCCAAAAGGCCTAGGCTCGCTGCTTCACCGAAGTGTTGGGAGAGGTAACTGGAATCTCCCGGCACACAAGACTAGTGCCTCCAAGCTCAATCCAGCGATTTCCCAGTAATTCCTGGGGTAGACTGGTGCTACATACTAAGTTCCATATGTGAGAAGGTAGCTGAACGCCTTGTCCAAAATCATCTTACTGCTGAGAGTTGAGCTCACCCTCAGTCCCTCACAGTTCCACACTGCCTGCAGAGTGAGTTTCCCACGTCTTCACCAGAGACTTTTGCCAGAGGCTTCTGAGACGCAAGTTAACAATGCACACCTGGACGGTATCTCCAGGTGCAGTAGAGTGGTAATCTGGGAACCTCCTTACTCAGAATACTGCTACCTTCACACTGTCATAAGAATGCAGCTAGTTGAGAGCTGGCTTCTAGGCAAGCTTCCCTGTGAGAGCTGAGGACAGGGCAGAACCCTCCCGCATCCTGCCTGACTGTAGACGTACCTGCTAACCTCCTTATGTTAGTGGCTGGGATGGGTTGCGGGAAAAGCATGTGTAAGCATTGGGCCTGAACTCCCGTGTATCTGAGTTGAATACAGCGATTTCCAACATCCTTCTTCAATAGGAGTGTAGCTAGGTTCCAACTCCCATGTCCGAGTGGGTAGCAGACATCTGCCTCCCATGCATACACACTTCTGAGAGTTGAGCTTATGGCCTGTAACCCTACATCCTGCCTGCCGCTACCTTTCGCTTCCAAAAGGCCTAGGCTCGCTGCTTGACGCAAGTGTTGGGAGAGGTAACTGGAATCTCCCGGCACACAAGACGAGTGCCTCCAAGCTCAATCAAGCGATTTCCTAGTAATTCCTGGGGTAGACTGGTGCTACATACTAAGTTCCATACGTGAGTATGTAGTTGAACGCCTTGTCCAAAAACATCTTACTTCTCAGAGTTGAGCTCACCCTCAGTCCCTCACAGTTCCACACTGCCTTCAGAGTGAGTTTCGCACGTCTTCACCAGAGACGTTTGCCAGAGGCTTCTGAGACGCAAGTTAACAATGCAGACCTGGAGGGTATCTCCAGGTCCAGTAGAGTGGTAACCTGGGAACCTCCTGTCTCAGAATCCTGCTACCTTCACCCTGCCATAAGAATGCAGCTAGTTGACAGCTGGCTTCAAGGCCTGCTTCCCTGTGAGAGCTAAGGACAGGGCACAACCCTCCCGCATCCTGCTTGACTGTAGAAGGAGCTGCTAACGTCCTCATGTTAGTGGCAGGGAAACGTTGTGAGAAAAGCATGTGGAATCGTTGTGCTTGAACCCACGTGTATCTGAGTTGAATACAGCGATTTCCAAAGTCCTTCTTCATCAGAGTGTAGCTAGGTTCCCACTCGCATATCTGAGTGGGTAGCAGACATCTGCCTCCCATGTATACACACTTCTGAGAGTTGAGCTTATGGCCTGTAAGCCTACCTCCTGCCTGCAGCTACCTTTCGCTTCCAAAAGGCCTAGGCTCGCTGCTTCACCGAAGTGTTGGGAGAGGTAACTGGAATCTCCCGGCACACAAGACTAGTGCCACCAAGCTCAATCCAGCGATTTCCCAGTAATTCCTGGGGTAGACTGGTGCTACATACTAAGTTCCATATGTGAGAAGGTAGCTGAACGCCTTGTCCAAAATCATCTTACTGCTGAGAGTTGAGCTCACCCTCAGTCCCTCACAGTTCCACACTGCCTGCAGAGTGAGTTTCCCACGTCTTCACCAGAGACTTTTGCCAGAGGCTTCTGAGACGCAAGTTAACAATGCACACCTGGACGGTATCTCCAGGTGCAGTAGAGTGGTAATCTGGGAACCTCCTTACTCAGAATACTGCTACCTTCACACTGTCATAAGAATGCAGCTAGTTGAGAGCTGGCTTCTAGGCATGCTTCCCTGTGAGAGCTGAGGACAGGGCAGAACCCTCCCGCATCCTGCCTGACTGTAGACGTACCTGCTAACCTCCTTATGTTAGTGGCTGGGATGGGTTGTGGGAAAAGCATGTGTAAGCATTGGGCCTGAACTCCCGTGTATCTGAGTTGAATACAGCGATTTCCAACATCCTTCTTCAATAGGAGTGTAGCTAGGTTCCAACTCCCATGTCCGAGTGGGTAGCAGACATCTGCCTCCCATGCATACACACTTCTGAGAGTTGAGCTTATGGCCTATAACCCTACATCCTGCCTGCCGCTACCTTTCGCTTCCAAAAGGCCTAGGCTCGCTGCTTGACGCAAGTGTTGGGAGAGGTAACTGGAATCTCCCGGCACACAAGACGAGTGCCTCCAAGCCCAATCAAGCGATTTCCTAGTAATTCCTGGGGTAGACTGGTGCTACATACTAAGTTCCATACGTGAGTATGTAGTTGAACGCCTTGTCCAAAAACATCTTACTTCTGAGAGTTGAGCTCACCCTCAGTCCCTCACAGTTCCACACTGCCTTCAGAGTGAGTTTCGCACGTCTTCATCAGAGACGTTTGCCAGAGGCTTCTGAGACGCAAGTTAACAATGCAGACCTGGAGGGTATCTCCAGGTCCAGTAGAGTGGTAACCTGGGAACCTCCTGTCTCAGAATCCTGCTACCTTCACCCTGCCATAAGAATGCAGCTAGTTGACAGCTGGCTTCAAGGCCTGCTTCCCTGTGAGAGCTAAGGACAGGGCACAACCCTCCCGCATCCTGCTTGACTGTAGAAGGAGCTGCTAACGTCCTCATGTTAGTGGCAGGGAAACGTTGTGAGAAAAGCATGTGGAATCGTTGTGCCTGAACCCACGTGTATCTGAGTTGAATACAGCGATTTCCAAAGTCCTTCTTCATCAGAGTGTAGCTAGGTTCCCACTCGCATGTCCGAGTGGGTAGCAGACATCTGCCTCCCATGTATACACACTTCTGAGAGTTGAGCTTATGGCCTGTAAGCCTACCTCTTGCCTGCAGCTACCTTTCGCTTCCAAAAGGCCTAGGCTCGCTGCTTCACCGAAGTGTTGGGAGAGGTAACTGGAATCTCCCGGCACACAAGACTAGTGCCTCCAAGCTCAATCCAGCGATTTCCCAGTAATTCCTGGGGTAGACTGGTGCTACATACTAAGTTCCATATGTGAGAAGGTAGCTGAACGCCTTGTCCAAAATCATCTTACTGCTGAGAGTTGAGCTCACCCTCAGTCCCTCACAGTTCCACACTGCCTGCAGAGTGAGTTTCCCACGTCTTCACCAGAGACTTTTGCCAGAGGCTTCTGAGACGCAAGTTAACAATGCACACCTGGACGGTATCTCCAGGTGCAGTAGAGTGGTAATCTGGGAACCTCCTTACTCAGAATACTGCTACCTTCACACTGTCATAAGAATGCAGCTAGTTGAGAGCTGGCTTCTAGGCAAGCTTCCCTGTGAGAGCTGAGGACAGGGCAGAACCCTCCCGCATCCTGCCTGACTGTAGACGTACCTGCTAACCTCCTTATGTTAGTGGCTGGGATGGGTTGCGGGAAAAGCATGTGTAAGCATTGGGCCTGAACTCCCGTGTATCTGAGTTGAATACAGCGATTTCCAACATCCTTCTTCAATAGGAGTGTAGCTAGGTTCCAACTCCCATGTCCGAGTGGGTAGCAGACATCTGCCTCCCATGCATACACACTTCTGAGAGTTGAGCTTATGGCCTGTAACCCTACATCCTGCCTGCCGCTACCTTTCGCTTCCAAAAGGCCTAGGCTCGCTGCTTGACGCAAGTGTTGGGAGAGGTAACTGGAATCTCCCGGCACACAAGACGAGTGCCTCCAAGCTCAATCAAGCGATTTCCTAGTAATTCCTGGGGTAGACTGGTGCTACATACTAAGTTCCATACGTGAGTATGTAGTTGAACGCCTTGTCCAAAAACATCTTACTTCTCAGAGTTGAGCTCACCCTCAGTCCCTCACAGTTCCACACTGCCTTCAGAGTGAGTTTCGCACGTCTTCACCAGAGACGTTTGCCAGAGGCTTCTGAGACGCAAGTTAACAATGCAGACCTGGAGGGTATCTCCAGGTCCAGTAGAGTGGTAACCTGGGAACCTCCTGTCTCAGAATCCTGCTACCTTCACCCTGCCATAAGAATGCAGCTAGTTGACAGCTGGCTTCAAGGCCTGCTTCCCTGTGAGAGCTAAGGACAGGGCACAACCCTCCCGCATCCTGCTTGACTGTAGAAGGAGCTGCTAACGTCCTCATGTTAGTGGCAGGGAAACGTTGTGAGAAAAGCATGTGGAATCGTTGTGCCTGAACCCACGTGTATCTGAGTTGAATACAGCGATTTCCAAAGTCCTTCTTCATCAGAGTGTAGCTAGGTTCCCACTCGCATGTCCGAGTGGGTAGCAGACATCTGCCTCCCATGTATACACACTTCTGAGAGTTGAGCTTATGGCCTGTAAGCCTACCTCCTGCCTGCAGCTACCTTTCGCTTCCAAAAGGCCTAGGCTCGCTGCTTCACCGAAGTGTTGGGAGAGGTAACTGGAATCTCCCGGCACACAAGACTAGTGCCTCCAAGCTCAATCCAGCGATTTCCCAGTAATTCCTGGGGTAGACTGGTGCTACATACTAAGTTCCATATGTGAGAAGGTAGCTGAACGCCTTGTCCAAAATCATCTTACTGCTGAGAGTTGAGCTCACCCTCAGTCCCTCACAGTTCCACACTGCCTGCAGAGTGAGTTTCCCACGTCTTCACCAGAGACTTTTGCCAGAGGCTTCTGAGACGCAAGTTAACAATGCACACCTGGACGGTATCTCCAGGTGCAGTAGAGTGGTAATCTGGGAACCTCCTTACTCAGAATACTGCTACCTTCACACTGTCATAAGAATGCAGCTAGTTGAGAGCTGGCTTCTAGGCAAGCTTCCCTGTGAGAGCTGAGGACAGGGCAGAACCCTCCCGCATCCTGCCTGACTGTAGACGTACCTGCTAACCTCCTTATGTTAGTGGCTGGGATGGGTTGCGGGAAAAGCATGTGTAAGCATTGGGCCTGAACTCCCGTGTATCTGAGTTGAATAGAGCGATTTCCAACATCCTTCTTCAATAGGAGTGTAGCTAGGTTCCAACTCCCATGTCAGAGTGGGGAGCAGACATCTGCCTCCCATGCATACACACTTCTGAGAGTTGAGCTTATGGCCTGTAACCCTACATCCTGCCTGCCGCTACCTTTCGCTTCCAAAAGGCCTAGGCTCGCTGCTTGACGCAAGTGTTGGGAGAGGTAACTGGAATCTCCCGGCACACAAGACGAGTGCCTCCAAGCTCAATCAAGCGATTTCCTAGTAATTCCTGGGGTAGACTGGTGCTACATACTAAGTTCCATACGTGAGTATGTAGTTGAACGCCTTGTCCAAAAACATCTTACTTCTCAGAGTTGAGCTCACCCTCAGTCCCTCAGAGTTCCACACTGCCTGAAGAGTGAGTTTCGCACATCTTCACCAGAGACGTTTGCCAGAGGCTTCTGACACGCAAGTTAACAATGCAGACCTGGAGGGTATCTCCAGGTCCAGTAGAGTGGTAACCTGGGAACCTCCTGTCTCAGAATACTGCTACCTTCACCCTACCATAAGAATGCAGCTAGTTGACAGCTGGCTTCAAGGCCTGCTTCCCTGTGAGAGCTAAGGACAGGGCACAACCCTCCCGCATCCTGCTTGACTGTAGAAGGAGCTGCTAACGTCCTCATGTTAGTGGCAGGGAAACGTTGTGAGAAAAGCATGTGGAATCGTTGTGCCTGAACCCACGTGTATCTGAGTTGAATACAGCGATTTTCAAAGTCCTTCTTCATCAGAGTGTAGCTAGGTTCCCACTCGCATGTCCGAGTGGGTAGCAGACATCTGCCTCCCATGTATACACACTTCTGAGAGTTGAGCTTATGGCCTGTAAGCCTACCTCCTGCCTGCAGCTACCTTTCGCTTCCAAAAGGCCTAGGCTCGCTGCTTGACGCAAGTGTTGGGAGAGGTAACTGGAATCTCCCGGCACACAAGACTAGTGCCACCAAGCTCAATCCAGCGATTTCCCAGTAATTCCTGGTGTAGACTGGTGCTACATACTAAGTTCCATATGTGAGAAGGTAGCTGAACGCCTTGTCCAAAATCATCTTACTGCTGAGAGTTGAGCTCACCCTCAGTCCCTCACATTTCCACACTGCCTGCAGAGTGAGTTTCCCACGTCTTCACCAGAGACTTTTGCCAGAGGCTTCTGAGACGCAAGTTAACAATGCACACCTGGACGGTATTTCCAGGCGCAGTAGAGTGGTAATCTGGGAACCTCCTTACTCAGAATACTGCTACCTTCACACTGTCATAAGAATGCAGCTAGTTGAGAGCTGGCTTCTAGGCATGCTTCCCTGTGAGAGCTGAGGACAGGGCAGAATCCTCCCGCATCCTGCCTGACTGTAGACGTACCTGCTAACCTCCTTATGTTAGTGGCTGGGATGGGTTGCAGGAAAAGCATGTGTAAGAATTGGGCCTGAACTCCCGTGTATCTGAGTTGAATACAGCGATTTCCAACATCCTTCTTCAATAGGAGTGTAGCTAGGTTCCAACTCCCATGTCCGAGTGGGTAGCAGACATCTGCCTCCCATGCATACACACTTCTGAGAGTTGAGCTTATGGCCTGTAACCCTACATCCTGCCTGCCGCTACCTTTCGCTTCCAAAAGGCCTAGGCTCGCTGCTTGACGCAAGTGTTGGGAGAGGTAACTGGAATCTCCCGGCACACAAGACGAGTGCCTCCAAGCTCAATCAAGCGATTTCCTAGTAATTCCTGGGGTAGACTGGTGCTACATACTAAGTTCCATACGTGAGTAGGTAGTTGAACGCCTTGCCCAAAAACATCTTACTTCTGAGAGTTGAGCTCACCCTCAGTCCCTCACAGTTCCACACTGCCTGCAGAGTGAGTTTCGCACGTCTTCACCAGAGACGTTTGCCAGAGGCTTCTGAGACGCAAGTTAACAATACAGACCTGGAGGGTATCTCCAGGTCCAGTAGAGTGGTAACCTGGGAACCTCCTCTCTCAGAATACTGCTGCCTTCACCCTGCCATAAGAATGCAGCTAGTTGACAGCTGGCTTCAAGGTCTGCTTCCCTGTGAGAGCTAAAGACAGGGCACAACCCTCCCGCATCCTGCTTGACTGTAGAAGGAGCTGCTAACGTCCTCATGTTAGTGGCAGGGAAACGTTGTGAGAAAAGCATGTGGAATCGTTGTGCCTGAACCCACGTGTATCTGAGTTGAATACAGCGATTTCCAAAGTCCTTCTTCATCAGAGTGTAGCTAGGTTCCCACTCGCATGTCCGAGTGGGTAGCAGACATCTGCCTCCCATGTATACACACTTCTGAGAGTTGAGCTTATGGCCTGTAAGCCTACCTCCTGCCTGCAGCTACCTTTCGCTTCCAAAAGGCCTAGGCTCGCTGCTTGACGCAAGTGTTGGGAGAGGTAACTGGAATCTCCCGGCACACAAGACTAGTGCCACCAAGCTCAATCCAGCGATTTCCCAGTAATTCCTGGGGTAGACTGGTGCTACATACTAAGTTCCATATGTGAGAAGGTAGCTGAACGCCTTGTCCAAAATCATCTTACTGCTGAGAGTTGAGCTCACCCTCAGTCCCTCACAGTTCCACACTGCCTGCAGAGTGAGTTTCCCACGTCTTCACCAGAGACTTTTGCCAGAAGCTTCTGAGACGCAAGTTAACAATGCACACCTGGACGGTATCTCCAGGTGCAGTAGAGTGGTAATCTGGGAACCTCCTTACTCAGAATACTGCTACCTTCACACTGTCATAAGAATGCAGCTAGTTGAGAGCTGGCTTCTAGGCAAGCTTCCCTGTGAGAGCTGAGGACAGGGCAGAACCCTCCCGCATCCTGCCTGACTGTAGACGTACCTGCTAACCTCCTTATGTTAGTGGCTGGGATGGGTTGCGGGAAAAGCATGTGTAAGCATTGGGCCTGAACTCCCGTGTATCTGAGTTGAATAGAGCGATTTCCAACATCCTTCTTCAATAGGAGTGTAGCTAGGTTCCAACTCCCATGTCCGAGTGGGTAGCAGACATCTGCCTCCCATGCATACACACTTCTGAGAGTTGAGCTTATGGCCTGTAACCCTACATCCTGCCTGCCGCTACCTTTCGCTTCCAAAAGGCCTAGGCTCGCTGCTTGACGCAAGTGTTGGGAGAGGTAACTGGAATCTCCCGGCACACAAGACGAGTGCCTCCAAGCTCAATCAAGCGATTTCCTAGTAATTCCTGGGGTAGACTGGTGCTACATACTAAGTTCCATACGTGAGTATGTAGTTGAACGCCTTGTCCAAAAACATCTTACTTCTCAGAGTTGAGCTCACCCTCAGTCCCTCACAGTTCCACACTGCCTGCAGAGTGAGTTTCGCACGTCTTCACCAGAGACGTTTGCCAGAGGCTTCTGAGACGCAAGTTAACAATGCAGACCTGGAGGGTATCTCCAGGTCCAGTAGAGTGGTAACCTGGGAACCTCCTGTCTCAGAATACTGCTACCTTCACCCTGCCATAAGAATGCAGCTAGTTGACAGCTGGCTTCAAGGCCTGCTTCCCTGTGAGAGCTAAGGACAGGGCACAACCCTCCCGCATCCTGCTTGACTGTAGAAGGAGCTGCTAACGTCCTCATGTTAGTGGCAGGGAAACGTTGGGAGAAAAGCATGTGGAATCGTTGTGCCTGAACCCACGTGTATCTGAGTTGAATACAGCGATTTCCAAAGTCCTTCTTCATCAGAGTGTAGCTAGGTTCCCACTCGCATGTCCGAGTGGGTAGCAGACATCTGCCTCCCATGTATACACACTTCTGAGAGTTGAGCTTATGGCCTGTAAGCCTACCTCCTGCCTGCAGCTACCTTTCGCTTCCAAAAGGCCTAGGCTCGCTGCTTCACCGAAGTGTTGGGAGAGGTAACTGGAATCTCCCGGCACACAAGACTAGTGCCACCAAGCTCAATCCAGCGATTTCCCAGTAATTCCTGGGGTAGACTGGTGCTACATACTAAGTTCCATATGTGAGAAGGTAGCTGAACGCCTTGTCCAAAATCATCTTACTGCTGAGAGTTGAGCTCACCCTCAGTCCCTCACAGTTCCACACTGCCTGCAGAGTGAGTTTCCCACGTCTTCACCAGAGACTTTTGCCAGAGGCTTCTGAGACGCAAGTTAACAATGCACACCTGGACGGTATCTCCAGGTGCAGTAGAGTGGTAATCTGGGAACCTCCTTACTCAGAATACTGCTACCTTCACACTGTCATAAGAATGCAGCTAGTTGAGAGCTGGCTTCTAGGCATGCTTCCCTGTGAGAGCTGAGGACAGGGCAGAACCCTCCCGCATCCTGCCTGACTGTAGACGTACCTGCTAACCTCCTTATGTTAGTGGCTGGGATGGGTTGCGGGAAAAGCATGTGTAAGCATTGGGCCTGAACTCCCGTGTATCTGAGTTGAATAGAGCGATTTCCAACATCCTTCTTCAATAGGAGTGTAGCTAGGTTCCAACTCCCATGTCCGAGTGGGTAGCAGACATCTGCCTCCCATGCATACACACTTCTGAGAGTTGAGCTTATGGCCTGTAACCCTACATCCTGCCTGCCGCTACCTTTCGCTTCCAAAAGGCCTAGGCTCGCTGCTTGACGCAAGTGTTGGGAGAGGTAACTGGAATCTCCCGGCACACAAGACGAGTGCCTCCAAGCTCAATCAAGCGATTTCCTAGTAATTCCTGGGGTAGACTGGTGCTACATACTAAGTTCCATACGTGAGTATGTAGTTGAACGCCTTGTCCAAAAACATCTTACTTCTCAGAGTTGAGCTCACCCTCAGTCCCCCAGAGTTCCACACTTCCTGCAGAGTGAGTTTCGCACGTCTTCACCAGAGACGTTTGCCAGAGGCTTCTGACACGCAAGTTAACAATGCAGACCTGGAGGGTATCTCCAGGTCCAGTAGAGTGGTAACCTGGGAACCTCCTGTCTCAGAATACTGCTACCTTCACCCTACCATAAGAATGCAGCTAGTTGACAGCTGGCTTCAAGGCCTGCTTCCCTGTGAGAGCTAAGGACAGGGCACAACCCTCCCGCATCCTGCTTGATTGTAGAAGGAGCTGCTAACGTCCTCATGTTAGTGGCAGGGAAACGTTGTGAGAAAAGCATGTGGAATCGTTGTGCCTGAACCCACGTGTATCTGAGTTTAATACAGCGATTTCCAAAGTCCTTCTTCATCAGAGTGTAGCTAGGTTCCCAGTCGCATGTCTGAGTGGGTAGCAGACATCTGCCTCCCATGTATACACACTTCTGAGAGTTGAGCTTATGGCCTGTAAGCCTACCTCCTGCCTGCAGCTACCTTTCGCTTCCAAAAGGCCTAGGCTCGCTGCTTCACCGAAGTGTTGGGAGAGGTAACTGGAATCTCCCGGCACACAAGACTAGTGCCACCAAGCTCAATCCAGCGATTTCCCAGTAATTCCTGGGGTAGACTGGTGCTACATACTAAGTTCCATATGTGAGAAGGTAGCTGAACGCCTTGTCCAAAATCATCTTACTGCTGAGAGTTGAGCTCACCCTCAGTCCCTCACAGTTCCACACTGCCTGCAGAGTGAGTTTCCCACGTCTTCACCAGAGACTTTTGCCAGAGGCTTCTGAGACGCAAGTTAACAATGCACACCTGGACGGTATTTCCAGGCGCAGTAGAGTGGTAATCTGGGAACCTCCTTACTCAGAATACTGCTACCTTCACACTGTCATAAGAATGCAGCTAGTTGAGAGCTGGCTTCTAGGCATGCTTCCCTGTGAGAGCTGAGGACAGGGCAGAACCCTCCCGCATCCTGCCTGACTGTAGACGTACCTGCTAACCTCCTTATGTTAGTGGCTGGGATGGGTTGCGGGAAAAGCATGTGTAAGCATTGGGCCTGAACTCCCGTGTATCTGAGTTGAATACAGCGATTTCCAACATCCTTCTTCAATAGGAGTGTAGCTAGGTTCCAACTCCCATGTCCGAGTGGGTAGCAGACATCTGCCTCCCATGCATACACACTTCTGAGAGTTGAGCTTATGGCCTGTAACCCTACATCCTGCCTGCCGCTACCTTTCGCTTCCAAAAGGCCTAGGCTCGCTGCTTGACGCAAGTGTTGGGAGAGGTAACTGGAATCTCGCGGCACACAAGACGAGTGCCTCCAAGCTCAATCAAGCGATTTCCTAGTAATTCCTGGGGTAGACTGGTGCTACATACTAAGTTCCATACGTGAGTAGGTAGTTGAACGCCTTGCCCAAAAACATCTTACTTCTGAGAGTTGAGCTCACCCTCAGTCCCTCACAGTTCCACACTGCCTGCAGAGTGAGTTTCGCACGTCTTCACCAGAGACGTTTGCCAGAGGCTTCTGAGACGCAAGTTAACAATACAGACCTGGAGGGTATCTCCAGGTCCAGTAGAGTGGTAACCTGGGAACCTCCTCTCTCAGAATACTGCTACCTTCACCCTGCCATAAGAATGCAGCTAGTTGACAGCTGGCTTCAAGGCCTGCTTCCCTGTGAGAGCTAAAGACAGGGCACAACCCTCCCGCATCCTGCTTGACTGTAGAAGGAGCTGCTAACGTCCTCATGTTAGTGGCAGGGAAACGTTGTGAGAAAAGCATGTGGAATCGTTGTGCCTGAACTCACGTGTATCTGAGTTGAATACAGCGATTTCCAAAGTCCTTCTTCATCAGAGTGTAGCTAGGTTCCCACTCGCATGTCCGAGTGGGTAGCAGACATCTGCCTCCCATGTATACACACTTCTGAGAGTTGAGCTTATGGCCTGTAAGCCTACCTCCTGCCTGCAGCTACCTTTCGCTTCCAAAAGGCCTAGGCTCGCTGCTTCACCGAAGTGTTGGGAGAGGTAACTGGAATCTCCCGGCACACAAGACTAGTGCCACCAAGCTCAATCCAGCGATTTCCCAGTAATTCCTGGGGTAGACTGGTGCTACATACTAAGTTCCATATGTGAGAAGGTAGCTGAACGCCTTGTCCAAAATCATCTTACTGCTGAGAGTTGAGCTCACCCTCAGTCCCTCACAGTTCCACACTGCCTGCAGAGTGAGTTTCCCACGTCTTCACCAGAGACTTTTGCCAGAGGCTTCTGAGACGCAAGTTAACAATGCACACCTGGACGGTATCTCCAGTTGCAGTAGAGTGGTAATCTGGGAACCTCCTTACTCAGAATACTGCTACCTTCACACTGTCATAAGAATGCAGCTAGTTGAGAGCTGGCTTCTAGGCATGCTTCCCTGTGAGAGCTGAGGACAGGGCAGAACCCTCCCGCATCCTGCCTGACTGTAGACGTACCTGCTAACCTCCTTATGTTAGTGGCTGGGATGGGTTGTGGGAAAAGCATGTGTAAGCATTGGGCCTGAACTCCCGTGTATCTGAGTTGAATACAGCGATTTCCAACATCCTTCTTCAATAGGAGTGTAGCTAGGTTCCAACTCCCATGTCCGAGTGGGTAGCAGACATCTGCCTCCCATGCATACACACTTCTGAGAGTTGAGCTTATGGCCTATAACCCTACATCCTGCCTGCCGCTACCTTTCGCTTCCAAAAGGCCTAGGCTCGCTGCTTGACGCAAGTGTTGGGAGAGGTAACTGGAATCTCCCGGCACACAAGACGAGTGCCTCCAAGCTCAATCAAGCGATTTCCTAGTAATTCCTGGGGTAGACTGGTGCTACATACTAAGTTCCATACGTGAGTATGTAGTTGAACGCCTTGTCCAAAAACATCTTACTTCTCAGAGTTGAGCTCACCCTCAGTCCCTCACAGTTCCACACTGCCTTCAGAGTGAGTTTCGCACGTCTTCACCAGAGACGTTTGCCAGAGGCTTCTGACACGCAAGTTAACAATGCAGACCTGGAGGGTATCTCCAGGTCCAGTAGAGTGGTAACCTGGGAACCTCCTGTCTCAGAATCCTGCTACCTTCACCCTGCCATAAGAATGCAGCTAGTTGACAGCTGGCTTCAAGGCCTGCTTCCCTGTGAGAGCTAAGGACAGGGCACAACCCTCCCGCATCCTGCTTGACTGTAGAAGGAGCTGCTAACGTCCTCATGTTAGTGGCAGGGAAACGTTGTGAGAAAAGCATGTGGAATCGTTGTGCCTGAACCCACGTGTATCTGAGTTGAATACAGCGATTTCCAAAGTCCTTCTTCATCAGAGTGTAGCTAGGTTCCCACTCGCATGTCCGAGTGGGTAGCAGACATCTGCCTCCCATGTATACACACTTCTGAGAGTTGAGCTTATGGCCTGTAAGCCTACCTCTTGCCTGCAGCTACTTTTCGCTTCCAAAAGGCCTAGGCTCGCTGCTTCACCGAAGTGTTGGGAGAGGTAACTGGAATCTCCCGGCACACAAGACTAGTGCCTCCAAGCTCAATCCAGCGATTTCCCAGTAATTCCTGGGGTAGACTGGTGCTACATACTAAGTTCCATATGTGAGAAGGTAGCTGAACGCCTTGTCCAAAATCATCTTACTGCTGAGAGTTGAGCTCACCCTCAGTCCCTCACAGTTCCACACTGCCTGCAGAGTGAGTTTCCCACGTCTTCACCAGAGACTTTTGCCAGAGGCTTCTGAGACGCAAGTTAACAATGCACACCTGGACGGTATCTCCAGGTGCAGTAGAGTGGTAATCTGGGAACCTCCTTACTCAGAATACTGCTACCTTCACACTGTCATAAGAATGCAGCTAGTTGAGAGCTGGCTTCTAGGCAAGCTTCCCTGTGAGAGCTGAGGACAGGGCAGAACCCTCCCGCATCCTGCCTGACTGTAGACGTACCTGCTAACCTCCTTATGTTAGTGGCTGGGATGGGTTGCGGGAAAAGCATGTGTAAGCATTGGGCCTGAACTCCCGTGTATCTGAGTTGAATACAGCGATTTCCAACATCCTTCTTCAATAGGAGTGTAGCTAGGTTCCAACTCCCATGTCCGAGTGGGTAGCAGACATCTGCCTCCCATGCATACACACTTCTGAGAGTTGAGCTTATGGCCTGTAACCCTACATCCTGCCTGCCGCTACCTTTCGCTTCCAAAAGGCCTAGGCTCGCTGCTTGACGCAAGTGTTGGGAGAGGTAACTGGAATCTCCCGGCACACAAGACGAGTGCCTCCAAGCTCAATCAAGCGATTTCCTAGTAATTCCTGGGGTAGACTGGTGCTACATACTAAGTTCCATACGTGAGTATGTAGTTGAACGCCTTGTCCAAAAACATCTTACTTCTCAGAGTTGAGCTCACCCTCAGTCCCTCACAGTTCCACACTGCCTTCAGAGTGAGTTTCGCACAACTTCACCAGAGACGTTTGCCAGAGGCTTCTGAGACGCAAGTTAACAATGCAGACCTGGAGGGTATCTCCAGGTCCAGTAGAGTGGTAACCTGGGAACCTCCTGTCTCAGAATCCTGCTACCTTCACCCTGCCATAAGAATGCAGCTAGTTGACAGCTGGCTTCAAGGCCTGCTTCGCTGTGAGAGCTAAGGACAGGGCACAACCCTCCCGCATCCTGCTTGACTGTAGAAGGAGCTGCTAACGTCCTCATGTTAGTGGCAGGGAAACGTTGTGAGAAAAGCATGTGGAATCGTTGTGCCTGAACCCACGTGTATCTGAGTTGAATACAGCGATTTCCAAAGTCCTTCTTCATCAGAGTGTAGCTAGGTTCCCACTCGCATGTCCGAGTGGGTAGCAGACATCTGCCTCCCATGTATACACACTTCTGAGAGTTGAGCTTATGGCCTGTAAGCCTACCTCCTGCCTGCAGCTACCTTTCGCTTCCAAAAGGCCTAGGCTCGCTGCTTCACCGAAGTGTTGGGAGAGGTAACTGGAATCTCCCGGCACACAAGACTAGTGCCTCCAAGCTCAATCCAGCGATTTCCCAGTAATTCCTGGGGTAGACTGGTGCTACATACTAAGTTCCATATGTGAGAAGGTAGCTGAACGCCTTGTCCAAAATCATCTTACTGCTGAGAGTTGAGCTCACCCTCAGTCCCTCACAGTTCCACACTGCCTGCAGAGTGAGTTTCCCACGTCTTCACCAGAGACTTTTGCCAGAGGCTTCTGAGACGCAAGTTAACAATGCACACCTGGACGGTATCTCCAGGTGCAGTAGAGTGGTAATCTGGGAACCTCCTTACTCAGAATACTGCTACCTTCACACTGTCATAAGAATGCAGCTAGTTGAGAGCTGGCTTCTAGGCAAGCTTCCCTGTGAGAGCTGAGGACAGGGCAGAACCCTCCCGCATCCTGCCTGACTGTAGACGTACCTGCTAACCTCCTTATGTTAGTGGCTGGGATGGGTTGCGGGAAAAGCATGTGTAAGCATTGGGCCTGAACTCCCGTGTATCTGAGTTGAATAGAGCGATTTCCAACATCCTTCTTCAATAGGAGTGTAGCTAGGTTCCAACTCCCATGTCCGAGTGGGGAGCAGACATCTGCCTCCCATGCATACACACTTCTGAGAGTTGAGCTTATGGCCTGTAACCCTACATCCTGCCTGCCGCTACCTTTCGCTTCCAAAAGGCCTAGGCTCGCTGCTTGACGCAAGTGTTGGGAGAGGTAACTGGAATCTCCCGGCACACAAGACGAGTGCCTCCAAGCTCAATCAAGCGATTTCCTAGTAATTCCTGGGGTAGACTGGTGCTACATACTAAGTTCCATACGTGAGTATGTAGTTGAACGCCTTGTCCAAAAACATCTTACTTCTCAGAGTTGAGCTCACCCTCAGTCCCTCAGAGTTCCACACTGCCTGCAGAGTGAGTTTCGCACGTCTTCACCAGAGACGTTTGCCAGAGGCTTCTGACACGCAAGTTAACAATGCAGACCTGGAGGGTATCTCCAGGTCCAGTAGAGTGGTAACCTGGGAACCTCCTGTCTCAGAATACTGCTACCTTCACCCTACCATAAGAATGCAGCTAGTTGACAGCTGGCTTCAAGGCCTGCTTCCCTGTGAGAGCTAAGGACAGGGCACAACCCTCCCGCATCCTGCTTGACTGTAGAAGGAGCTGCTAACGTCCTCATGTTAGTGGCAGGGAAACGTTGTGAGAAAAGCATGTGGAATCGTTGTGCCTGAACCCACGTGTATCTGAGTTGAATACAGCGATTTTCAAAGTCCTTCTTCATCAGAGTGTAGCTAGGTTCCCACTCGCATGTCCGAGTGGGTAGCAGACATCTGCCTCCCATGTATACACACTTCTGAGAGTTGAGCTTATGGCCTGTAAGCCTACCTCCTGCCTGCAGCTACCTTTCGCTTCCAAAAGGCCTAGGCTCGCTGCTTGACGCAAGTGTTGGGAGAGGTAACTGGAATCTCCCGGCACACAAGACTAGTGCCACCAAGCTCAATCCAGCGATTTCCCAGTAATTCCTGGTGTAGACTGGTGCTACATACTAAGTTCCATATGTGAGAAGGTAGCTGAACGCCTTGTCCAAAATCATCTTACTGCTGAGAGTTGAGCTCACCCTCAGTCCCTCACATTTCCACACTGCCTGCAGAGTGAGTTTCCCACGTCTTCACCAGAGACTTTTGCCAGAGGCTTCTGAGACGCAAGTTAACAATGCACACCTGGACGGTATTTCCAGGCGCAGTAGAGTGGTAATCTGGGAACCTCCTTACTCAGAATACTGCTACCTTCACACTGTCATAAGAATGCAGCTAGTTGAGAGCTGGCTTCTAGGCATGCTTCCCTGTGAGAGCTGAGGACAGGGCAGAATCCTCCCGCATCCTGCCTGACTGTAGACGTACCTGCTAACCTCCTTATGTTAGTGGCTGGGATGGGTTGCAGGAAAAGCATGTGTAAGCATTGGGCCTGAACTCCCGTGTATCTGAGTTGAATACAGCGATTTCCAACATCCTTCTTCAATAGGAGTGTAGCTAGGTTCCAACTCCCATGTCCGAGTGGGTAGCAGACATCTGCCTCCCATGCATACACACTTCTGAGAGTTGAGCTTATGGCCTGTAACCCTACATCCTGCCTGCCGCTACCTTTCGCTTCCAAAAGGCCTAGGCTCGCTGCTTGACGCAAGTGTTGGGAGAGGTAACTGGAATCTCCCGGCACACAAGACGAGTGCCTCCAAGCTCAATCAAGCGATTTCCTAGTAATTCCTGGGGTAGACTGGTGCTACATACTAAGTTCCATACGTGAGTAGGTAGTTGAACGCCTTGCCCAAAAACATCTTACTTCTGAGAGTTGAGCTCACCCTCAGTCCCTCACAGTTCCACACTGCCTGCAGAGTGAGTTTCGCACGTCTTCACCAGAGACGTTTGCCAGAGGCTTCTGAGACGCAAGTTAACAATACAGACCTGGAGGGTATCTCCAGGTCCAGTAGAGTGGTAACCTGGGAACCTCCTCTCTCAGAATACTGCTACCTTCACCCTGCCATAAGAATGCAGCTAGTTGACAGCTGGCTTCAAGGTCTGCTTCCCTGTGAGAGCTAAAGACAGGGCACAACCCTCCCGCATCCTGCTTGACTGTAGAAGGAGCTGCTAACGTCCTCATGTTAGTGGCAGGGAAACGTTGTGAGAAAAGCATGTGGAATCGTTGTGCCTGAACCCACGTGTATCTGAGTTGAATACAGCGATTTCCAAAGTCCTTCTTCATCAGAGTGTAGCTAGGTTCCCACTCGCATGTCCGAGTGGGTAGCAGACATCTGCCTCCCATGTATACACACTTCTGAGAGTTGAGCTTATGGCCTGTAAGCCTACCTCCTGCCTGCAGCTACCTTTCGCTTCCAAAAGGCCTAGGCTCGCTGCTTCACCGAAGTGTTGGGAGAGGTAACTGGAATCTCCCGGCACACAAGACTAGTGCCTCCAAGCTCAATCCAGCGATTTCCCAGTAATTCCTGGGGTAGACTGGTGCTACATACTAAGTTCCATATGTGAGAAGGTAGCTGAACGCCTTGTCCAAAATCATCTTACTGCTGAGAGTTGAGCTCACCCTCAGTCCCTCACAGTTCCACACTGCCTGCAGAGTGAGTTTCCCTCGTCTTCACCAGAGACTTTTGCCAGAGGCTTCTGAGACGCAAGTTAACAATGCACACCTGGACGGTATCTCCAGGTGCAGAAGAGTGGTAATCTGGGAACCTCCTTACTCAGAATACTGCTACCTTCACACTGTCATAAGAATGCAGCTAGTTGAGAGCTGGTTTCTAGGCATGCTTCCCTGTGAGAGCTGAGGACAGGGCAGAACCCTCCCGCATCCTGCCTGACTGTAGACGTACCTGCTAACCTCGTTATGTTAGTGGCTGGGATGGGTTGCGGGAAAAGCATGTGTAAGCATTGGGCCTGAACTCCCGTGTATCTGAGTTGAATACAGCGATTTCCAACATCCTTCTTCAATAGGAGTGTAGCTAGGTTCCAACTCCCATGTCCGAGTGGGTAGCAGACATCTGCCTCCCATGCATACACACTTCTGAGAGTTGAGCTTATGGCCTATAACCCTACATCCTGCCTGCCGCTACCTTTCGCTTCCAAAAGGCCTAGGCTCGCTGCTTGACGCAAGTGTTGGGAGAGGTAACTGGAATCTCCCGGCACACAAGACGAGTGCCTCCAAGCTCAATCAAGCGATTTCCTAGTAATTCCTGGGGTAGACTGGTGCTACATACTAAGTTCCATACGTGAGTATGTAGTTGAACGCCTTGTCCAAAAACATCTTACTTCTCAGAGTTGAGCTCACCCTCAGTCCCTCACAGTTCCACACTGCCTTCAGAGTGAGTTTCGCACGTCTTCACCAGAGACGTTTGCCAGAGGCTTCTGAGACGCAAGTTAACAATGCAGACCTGGAGGGTATCTCCAGGTCCAGTAGAGTGGTAACCTGGGAACCTCCTGTCTCAGAATCCTGCTACCTTCACCCTGCCATAAGAATGCAACTAGTTGACAGCTGGCTTCAAGGCCTGCTTCCCTGTGAGAGCTAAGGACAGGGCACAACCCTCCCGCATCCTGCTTGACTGTAGAAGGAGCTGCTAACGTCCTCATGTTAGTGGCAGGGAAACCTTGTGAGAAAAGCATGTGGAATCGTTGTGCCTGAACCCACGTGTATCTGAGTTGAATACAGCGATTTCCAAAGTCCTTCTTCATCAGAGTGTAGCTAGGTTCCCACTCGCATGTCCGAGTGGGTAGCAGACATCTGCCTCCCATGTATACACACTTCTGAGAGTTGAGCTTATGGCCTGTAAGCCTACCTCTTGCCTGCAGCTACCTTTCGCTTCCAAAAGGCCTAGGCTCGCTGCTTCACCGAAGTGTTGGGAGAGGTAACTGGAATCTCCCGGCACACAAGACTAGTGCCACCAAGCTCAATCCAGCGATTTCCCAGTAATTCCTGGGGTAGACTGGTGCTACATACTAAGTTCCATATGTGAGAAGGTAGCTGAACGCCTTGTCCAAAATCATCTTACTGCTGAGAGTTGAGCTCACCCTCAGTCCCTCACAGTTCCACACTGCCTGCAGAGTGAGTTTCCCACGTCTTCACCAGAGACTTTTGCCAGAGGCTTCTGAGACGCAAGTTAACAATGCACACCTGGACGGTATCTCCAGGTGCAGTAGAGTGGTAATCTGGGAACCTCCTTACTCAGAATACTGCTACCTTCACACTGTCATAAGAATGCAGCTAGTTGAGAGCTGGCTTCTAGGCAAGCTTCCCTGTGAGAGCTGAGGACAGGGCAGAACCCTCCCGCATCCTGCCTGACTGTAGACGTATCTGCTAACCTCCTTATGTTAGTGGCTGGGATGGGTTGCGGGAAAAGCATGTGTAAGCATTGGGCCTGAACTCCCGTGTATCTGAGTTGAATACAGCGATTTCCAACATCCTTCTTCAATAGGAGTGTAGCTAGTTTCCAACTCCCATGTCCGAGTGGGTAGCAGACATCTGCCTCCCATGCATACACACTTCTGAGAGTTGAGCTTATGGCCTGTAACCCTACATCCTGCCTGCCGCTACCTTTCGCTTCCAAAAGGCCTAGGCTCGCTGCTTGACGCAAGTGTTGGGAGAGGTAACTGGAATCTCGCGGCACACAAGACGAGTGCCTCCAAGCTCAATCAAGCGATTTCCTAGTAATTCCTGGGGTAGACTGGTGCTACATACTAAGTTCCATACGTGAGTATGTAGTTGAACGCCTTGTCCAAAAACATCTTACTTCTCAGAGTTGAGCTCACCCTCAGTCCCTCACAGTTCCACACTGCCTTCAGAGTGAGTTTCGCACGTCTTCACCAGAGACGTTTGCCAGAGGCTTCTGAGACGCAAGTTAACAATGCAGACCTGGAGGGTATCTCCAGGTCCAGTAGAGTGGTAACCTGGGAACCTCCTGTCTCAGAATCCTGCTACCTTCACCCTGCCATAAGAATGCAGCTAGTTGACAGCTGGCTTCAAGGCCTGCTTCCCTGTGAGAGCTAAGGACAGGGCACAACCCTCCCGCATCCTGCTTGACTGTAGAAAGAGCTGCTAACGTCCTCATGTTAGTGGCAGGGAAACGTTGTGAGAAAAGCATGTGGAATCGTTGTGCCTGAACCCACGTGTATCTGAGTTGAATACAGCGATTTCCAAAGTCCTTCTTCATCAGAGTGTAGCTAGGTTCCCACTCGCATGTCCGAGTGGGTAGCAGACATCTGCCTCCCATGTATACACACTTCTGAGAGTTGAGCTTATGGCCTGTAAGCCTACCTCCTGCCTGCAGCTACCTTTCGCTTCCAAAAGGCCTAGGCTCGCTGCTTCACCGAAGTGTTGGGAGAGGTAACTGGAATCTCCCGGCACACAAGACTAGTGCCACCAAGCTCAATCCAGCGATTTCCCAGTAATTCCTGGGGTAGACTGGTGCTACATACTAAGTTCCATATGTGAGAAGGTAGCTGAACGCCTTGTCCAAAATCATCTTACTGCTGAGAGTTGAGCTCACCCTCAGTCCCTCACAGTTCCACACTGCCTGCAGAGTGAGTTTCCCTCGTCTTCACCAGAGACTTTTGCCAGAGGCTTCTGAGACGCAAGTTAACAATGCACACCTGGACGGTATCTCCAGGTGCAGAAGAGTGGTAATCTGGGAACCTCCTTACTCAGAATACTGCTACCTTCACACTGTCATAAGAATGCAGCTAGTTGAGAGCTGGCTTCTAGGCATGCTTCCCTGTGAGAGCTGAGGACAGGGCAGAACCCTCCCGCATCCTGCCTGACTGTAGACGTACCTGCTAACCTCCTTATGTTAGTGGCTGGGATGGGTTGCGGGAAAAGCATGTGTAAGCATTGGGCCTGAACTCCCGTGTATCTGAGTTGAATACAGCGATTTCCAACATCCTTCTTCAATAGGAGTGTAGCTAGGTTCCAACTCCCATGTCCGAGTGGGTAGCAGACATCTGCCTCCCATGCATACACACTTCTGAGAGTTGAGCTTATGGCCTATAACCCTACATCCAGCCTGCCGCTACATTTCGCTTCCAAAAGGCCTAGGCTCGCTGCTTGACGCAAGTGTTGGGAGAGGTAACTGGAATCTCCCGGCACACAAGACGAGTGCCTCCAAGCTCAATCAAGCGATTTCCTAGTAATTCCTGGGGTAGACTGGTGCTACATACTAAGTTCCATACGTGAGTATGTAGTTGAACGCCTTGTCCAAAAATATCTTACTTCTCAGAGTTGAGCTCACCCTCAGTCCCTCACAGTTCCACACTGCCTGCAGAGTGAGTTTCGCACGTCTTCACCAGAGACGTTTGCCAGAGGCTTCTGAGACGCAAGTTAACAATGCAGACCTGGAGGGTATCTCCAGGTCCAGTAGAGTGGTAACCTGGGAACCTCCTGTGTCAGAATCCTGCTACCTTCACCCTGCCATAAGAATGCAGCTAGTTGACAGCTGGCTTCAAGGCCTGCTTCCCTGTGAGAGCTAAGGACAGGGCACAACCCTCCCGCATCCTGCTTGACTGTAGAAGGAGCTGCTAACGTCCTCATGTTAGTGGCAGGGAAACGTTGTGAGAAAAGCATGTGGAATCGTTGTGCCTGAACCCACGTGTATCTGAGTTGAATACAGCGATTTCCAAAGTCCTTCTTCATCAGAGTGTTGCTAGGTTCCCACTCGCATGTCCGAGTGGGTAGCAGACATCTGCCTCCCATGTATACACACTTCTGAGAGTTGAGCTTATGGCCTGTAAGCCTACCTCCTGCCTGCAGCTACCTTTCGCTTCCAAAAGGCCTAGGCTCGCTGCTTCACCGAAGTGTTGGGAGAGGTAACTGGAATCTCCCGGCACACAAGACTAGTGCCTCCAAGCTCAATCCAGCGATTTCCCAGTAATTCCTGGGTTAGACTGGTGCTACATACTAAGTTCCATATGTGAGAAGGTAGCTGAACGCCTTGTCCAAAATCATCTTACTGCTGAGAGTTGAGCTCACCCTCAGTCCCTCACAGTTCCACACTGCCTGCAGAGTGAGTTTCCCACGTCTTCACCAGAGACTTTTGCCAGAGGCTTCTGAGACGCAAGTTAACAATGCACACCTGGACGGTATCTCCAGGTGCAGTAGAGTGGTAATCTGGGAACCTCCTTACTCAGAATACTGCTACCTTCACACTGTCATAAGAATGCAGCTAGTTGAGAGCTGGCTTCTAGGCAAGCTTCCCTGTGAGAGCTGAGGACAGGGCAGAACCCTCCCGTATCCTGCCTGACTGTAGACGTACCTGCTAACCTCCTTATGTTAGTGGCTGGGATGGGTTGCGGGAAAAGCATGTGTAAGCATTGGGCCTGAACTCCCGTGTATCTGAGTTGAATACAGCGATTTCCAACATCCTTCTTCAATAGGAGTGTAGCTAGGTTCCAACTCCCATGTCCGAGTGGGTAGCAGACATCTGCCTCCCATGCATACACACTTCTGAGAGTTGAGCTTATGGCCTGTAACCCTACATCCTGCCTGCCGCTACCTTTCGCTTCCAAAAGGCCTAGGCTCGCTGCTTGACGCAAGTGTTGGGAGAGGTAACTGGAATCTCCCGGCACACAAGACGAGTGCCTCCAAGCTCAATCAAGCGATTTCCTAGTAATTCCTGGGGTAGACTGGTGCTACATACTAAGTTCCATACGTGAGTATGTAGTTGAACGCCTTGTCCAAAAACATCTTACTTCTCAGAGTTGAGCTCACCCTCAGTCCCTCAGAGTTCCACACTGCCTGCAGAGTGAGTTTCGCACGTCTTCACCAGAGACGTTTGCCAGAGGCTTCTGACACGCAAGTTAACAATGCAGATCTGGAGGGTATCTCCAGGTCCAGTAGAGTGGTAACCTGGGAACCTCCTGTCTCAGAATACTGCTACCTTCACCCTACCATAAGAATGCAGCTAGTTGACAGCTGGCTTCAAGGCCTGCTTCCCTGTGAGAGCTAAGGACAGGGCACAAAGCTCCCGCATCCTGCTTGACTGTAGAAGGAGCTGCTAACGTCCTCATGTTAGTGGCAGGGAAACGTTGTGAGAAAAGCATGTGGAATCGTTGTGCCTGAACCCACGTGTATCTGAGTTGAATACAGCGATTTCCAAAGTCCTTCTTCATCAGAGTGTAGCTAGGTTCCCACTCGCATGTCCGAGTGGGTAGCAGACATCTGCCTCCCATGTATACACACTTCTGAGAGTTGAGCTTATGGCCTGTAAGCCTACCTCCTGCCTGCAGCTACCTTTCGCTTCCAAAAGGCCTAGGCTCGCTGCTTCACCGAAGTGTTGGGAGAGGTAACTGGAATCTCCCGGCACACAAGACTAGTGCCACCAAGCTCAATCCAGCGATTTCCCAGTAATTCCTGGGGTAGACTGGTGCTACATACTAAGTTCCATATGTGAGAAGGTAGCTGAACGCCTTGTCCAAAATCATCTTACTGCTGAGAGTTGAGCTCACCCTCAGTCCCTCACAGTTCCACACTGCCTGCAGAGTGAGTTTCCCACGTCTTCACCAGAGACTTTTGCCAGAGGCTTCTGAGACGCAAGTTAACAATGCACACCTGGACGGTATCTCCAGGTGCAGTAGAGTGGTAATCTGGGAACCTCCTTACTCAGAATACTGCTACCTTCACACTGTCATAAGAATGCAGCTAGTTGAGAGCTGGCTTCTAGGCATGCTTCCCTGTGAGAGCTGAGGACAGGGCAGAACCCTCCCGCATCCTGCCTGACTGTAGACGTACCTGCTACCCTCCTTATGTTAGTGGCTGGGATGGGTTGCGGGAAAAGCATGTGTAAGCATTGGGCCTGAACTCCCGTGTATCTGAGTTGAATACAGCGATTTCCAACATCCTTCTTCAATAGGAGTGTAGCTAGGTTCCAACTCCCATGTCCGAGTGGGTAGCAGACATCAGCCTCCCATGCATACACACTTCTGAGAGTTGAGCTTATGGCCTGTAACCCTACATCCTGCCTGCCGCTACCTTTCGCTTCCAAAAGGCCTAGGCTCGCTGCTTGACGCAAGTGTTGGGAGAGGTAACTGGAATCTCCCGGCACACAAGACGAGTGCCTCCAAGCTCAATCAAGCGATTTCCTAGTAATTCCTGGGGTAGACTGGTGCTACATACTAAGTTCCATACGTGAGTAGGTAGTTGAACGCCTTGCCCAAAAACATCTTACTTCTGAGAGTTGAGCTCACCCTCAGTCCCTCACAGTTCCACACTGCCTGCAGAGTGAGTTTCGCACGTCTTCACCAGAGACGTTTGCCAGAGGCTTCTGAGACGCAAGTTAACAATACAGACCTGGAGGGTATCTCCAGGTCCAGTAGAGTGGTAACCTGGGAACCTCCTCTCTCAGAATACTGCTACCTTCACCCTGCCATAAGAATGCAGCTAGTTGAGAGCTGGCTTCAAGGCCTGCTTCCCTGTGAGAGCTAAAGACAGGGCACAACCCTCCCGCATCCTGCTTGACTGTAGAAGGAGCTGCTAACGTCCTCATGTTAGTGGCAGGGAAACGTTGTGAGAAAAGCATGTGGAATCGTTGTGCCTGAACTCACGTGTATCTGAGTTGAATACAGCGATTTCCAAAGTCCTTCTTCATCAGAGTGTAACTAGGTTCCCACTCGCATGTCCGAGTGGGTAGCAGACATCTGCCTCCCATGTATACACACTTGTGAGAGTTGAGCTTATGGCCTGTAAGCCTACCTCCTGCCTGCAGCTACCTTTCGCTTCCAAAAGGCCTAGGCTCGCTGCTTCACCGAAGTGTTGGGAGAGGTAACTGGAATCTCCCGGCACACAAGACTAGTGCCTCCAAGCTCAATCCAGCGATTTCCCAGTAATTCCTGGGGTAGACTGGTGCTACATACTAAGTTCCATATGTGAGAAGGTAGCTGAACGCCTTGTCCAAAATCATCTTACTGCTGAGAGTTGAGCTCACCCTCAGTCCTTCACAGTTCCACACTGCCTGCAGAGTGAGTTTCCCACGTCTTCACCAGAGACTTTTGCCAGAGGCTTCTGAGACGCAAGTTAACAATGCACACCTGGACGTTATCTCCAGGTGCAGTAGAGTGGTAATCTGGGAACGTCCTTACTCAGAATACTGCTACCTTCACACTGTCATAAGAATGCAGCTAGTTGAGAGCTGGCTTCTAGGCAAGCTTCCCTGTGAGAGCTGAGGACAGGGCAGAACCCTCCCGCATCCTGCCTGACTGTAGACGTACCTGCTAACCTCCTTATGTTAGTGGCTGGGATGGGTTGCGGGAAAAGCATGTGTAAGCATTGGGCCTGAACTCCCGTGTATCTGAGTTGAATACAGCGATTTCCAACATCCTTCTTCAATAGGAGTGTAGCTAGGTTCCAACTCCCATGTCCGAGTGGGTAGCAGAGATCTGCCTCCCATGCATACACACTTCTGAGAGTTGAGCTTATGGCCTGTAACCCTACATCCTGCCTGCCGCTACCTTTCGCTTCCAAAAGGCCTAGGCTCGCTGCTTGACGCAAGTGTTGGGAGAGGTAACTGGAATCTCCCGGCACACAAGACGAGTGCCTCCAAGCTCAATCAAGCGATTTCCTAGTAATTCTTGGGGTAGACTGGTGCTACATACTAAGTTCCATACGTGAGTATGTAGTTGAACGCCTTGTCCAAAAACATCTTACTTCTGAGAGTTGAGCTCACCCTCAGTCCCTCACAGTTCCACACTGCCTTCAGAGTGAGTTTCGCAAGTCTTCACCAGAGACGTTTGCCAGAGGCTTCTGAGACGCAAGTTAACAATGCAGACCTGGAGGGTATCTCCAGGTCCAGTAGAGTGGTAACCTGGGAACCTCCTGTCTCAGAATCCTGCTACCTTCACCCTGCCATAAGAATGCAGCTAGTTGACAGCTGGCTTCAAGGCCTGCTTCCCTGTGAGAGCTAAGGACAGGGCACAACCCTCCCGCATCCTGCTTGACTGTAGAAGGAGCTGCTAACGTCCTCATGTTAGTGGCAGGGAAACGTTGTGAGAAAAGCATGTGGAATCGTTGTGCCTGAACCCACGTGTATCTGAGTTGAATACAGCGATTTCCAAAGTCCTTCTTCATCAGAGTGTAGCTAGGTTCCCACTCGCATGTCCGAGTGGGTAGCAGACATCTGCCTCCCATGTATACACACTTCTGAGAGTTGAGCTTATGGCCTGTAAGCCTACCTCCTGCCTGCAGCTACCTTTCGCTTCCAAAAGGCCTAGGCTCGCTGCTTCACCGAAGTGTTGGGAGAGGTAACTGGAATCTCCCGGCACACAAGACTAGTGCCACCAAGCTCAATCCAGCGATTTCCCAGTAATTCCTGGGGTAGACTGGTGCTACATACTAAGTTCCATATGTGAGAAGGTAGCTGAACGCCTTGTCCAAAATCATCTTACTGCTGAGAGTTGAGCTCACCCTCAGTCCCTCACAGTTCCACACTGCCTGCAGAGTGAGTTTCCCACGTCTTCACCAGAGACTTTTGCCAGAGGCTTCTGAGACGCAAGTTAACAATGCACACCTGGACGGTATCTCCAGGTGCAGTAGAGTGGTAATCTGGGAACCTCCTTACTCAGAATACTGCTACCTTCACACTGTCATAAGAATGCAGCTAGTTGAGAGCTGGCTTCTAGGCAAGCTTCCCTGTGAGAGCTGAGGACAGGGCAGAACCCTCCCGCATCCTGCCTGACTGTAGACGTACCTGCTAACCTCCTTATGTTAGTGGCTGGGATGGGTTGCGGGAAAAGCATGTGTAAGCATTGGGCCTGAACTCCCGTGTATCTGAGTTGAATAGAGCGATTTCCAACATCCTTCTTCAATAGGAGTGTAGCTAGGTTCCAACTCCCATGTCCGAGTGGGTAGCAGACATCTGCCTCCCATGCATACACACTTCTGAGAGTTGAGCTTATGGCCTGTAACCCTACATCCTGCCTGCCGCTACCTTTCGCTTCCAAAAGGCCTAGGCTCGCTGCTTGACGCAAGTGTTGGGAGAGGTAACTGGAATCTCCCGGCACACAAGACGAGTGCCTCCAAGCTCAATCAAGCGATTTCCTAGTAATTCCTGGGGTAGACTGGTGCTACATACTAAGTTCCATACGTGAGTATGTAGTTGAACGCCTTGTCCAAAAACATCTTACTTCTCAGAGTTGAGCTCACCCTCAGTCCCTCAGAGTTCCACACTTCCTGCAGAGTGAGTTTCGCACGTCTTCACCAGAGACGTTTGCCAGAGGCTTCTGACACGCAAGTTAACAATGCAGACCTGGAGGGTATCTCCAGGTCCAGTAGAGTGGTAACCTGGGAACCTCCTGTCTCAGAATACTGCTACCTTCACCCTACCATAAGAATGCAGCTAGTTGACAGCTGGCTTCAAGGCCTGCTTCCCTGTGAGAGCTAAGGACAGGGCACAAAGCTCCCGCATCCTGCTTGACTGTAGAAGGAGCTGCTAACGTCCTCATGTTAGTGGCAGGGAAACGTTGTGAGAAAAGCATGTGGAATCGTTGTGCCTGAACCCACGTGTATCTGAGTTGAATACAGCGATTTCCAAAGTCCTTCTTCATCAGAGTGTAGCTAGGTTCCCACTCGCATGTCCGAGTGGGTAGCAGACATCTGCCTCCCATGTATACACACTTCTGAGAGTTGAGCTTATGGCCTGTAAGCCTACCTCCTGCCTGCAGCTACCTTTCGCTTCCAAAAGGCCTAGGCTCGCTGCTTCACCGAAGTGTTGGGAGAGGTAACTGGAATCTCCCGGCACACAAGACTAGTGCCACCAAGCTCAATCCAGCGATTTCCCAGTAATTCCTGGGGTAGACTGGTGCTACATACTAAGTTCCATATGTGAGAAGGTAGCTGAACGCCTTGTCCAAAATCATCTTACTGCTGAGAGTTGAGCTCACCCTCAGTCCTTCACAGTTCCACACTGCCTGCAGAGTGAGTTTCCCACGTCTTCACCAGAGACTTTTGCCAGAGGCTTCTGAGACGCAAGTTAACAATGCACACCTGGACGGTATCTCCAGGTGCAGTGGAGTGGTAATCTGGGAACCTCCTTACTCAGAATACTGCTACCTTCACACTGTCATAAGAATGCAGCTAGTTGAGAGCTGGCTTCTAGGCATGCTTCCCTGTGAGAGCTGAGGACAGGGCAGAACCCTCCCGCATCCTGCCTGACTGTAGACGTACCTGCTACCCTCCTTATGTTAGTGGCTGGGATGGGTTGCGGGAAAAGCATGTGTAAGCATTGGGCCTGAACTCCCGTGTATCTGAGTTGAATACAGCGATTTCCAACATCCTTCTTCAATAGGAGTGTAGCTAGGTTCCAACTCCCATGTCCGAGTGGGTAGCAGACATCTGCCTCCCATGCATACACACTTCTGAGAGTTGAGCTTATGGCCTGTAACCCTACATCCTGCCTGCCGCTACCTTTCGCTTCCAAAAGGCCTAGGCTCGCTGCTTGACGCAAGTGTTGGGAGAGGTAACTGGAATCTCCCGGCACACAAGACGAGTGCCTCCAAGCTCAATCAAGCGATTTCCTAGTAATTCCTGGGGTAGACTGGTGCTACATACTAAGTTCCATACGTGAGTAGGTAGTTGAACGCCTTGCCCAAAAACATCTTACTTCTGAGAGTTGAGCTCACCCTCAGTCCCTCACAGTTCCACACTGCCTGCAGAGTGAGTTTCGCACGTCTTCACCAGAGACGTTTGCCAGAGGCTTCTGAGACGCAAGTTAACAATGCAGACCTGGAGGGTATCTCCAGGTCCAGTAGAGTGGTAACCTGGGAACCTCCTGTCTCAGAATCCTGCTACCTTCACCCTGCCAGAAGAATGCAGCTAGTTGACAGCTGGCTTCAAGGCCTGCTTCCCTGTGAGAGCTAAGGACAGGGCACAACCCTCCCGCATCCTGCTTGACTGTAGAAGGAGCTGCTAACGTCCTCATGTTAGTGGCAGGGAAACGTTGTGAGAAAAGCATGTGGAATCGTTGTGCCTGAACCCACGTGTATCTGAGTTGAATACAGCGATTTCCAAAGTCCTTCTTCATCAGAGTGTAGCTAGGTTCCCACTCGCATGTCCGAGTGGGTAGCAGACATCTGCCTCCCATGTATACACACTTCTGAGAGTTGAGCTTATGGCCTGTAAGCCTACCTCCTGCCTGCAGCTACCTTTCGCTTCCAAAAGGCCTAGGCTCGCTGCTTCACCGAAGTGTTGGGAGAGGTAACTGGAATCTCCCGGCACACAAGACTAGTGCCTCCAAGCTCAATCCAGCGATTTCCCAGTAATTCCTGGGGTAGACTGGTGCTACATACTAAGTTCCATATGTGAGAAGGTAGCTGAACGCCTTGTCCAAAATCATCTTACTGCTGAGAGTTGAGCTCACCCTCAGTCCCTCACAGTTCCACACTGCCTGCAGAGTGAGCTTCCCACGTCTTCACCAGAGATGTTTTCCAGAAGCTTCTGAGACGCAAGTTAACAATGCACACCTGGACGGTATCTCCAGGTGCAGTAGAGTGGTAATCTGGGAACCTCCTTACTCAGAATACTGCTACCTTCACACTGTCATAAGAATGCAGCTAGTTGAGAGCTGGCTTCTAGGCAAGCTTCCCTGTGAGAGCTGAGGACAGGGCAGAACCCTCCCGCATCCTGCCTGACTGTAGACGTACCTGCTAACCTCCTTATGTTAGTGGCTGGGATGGGTTGCGGGAAAAGCATGTGTAAGCATTGGGCCTGAACTCCCGTGTATCTGAGTTGAATACAGCGATTTCCAACATCCTTCTTCAATAGGAGTGTAGCTAGGTTCCAACTCCCATGTCCGAGTGGGTAGCAGACATCTGCCTCCCATGCATACACACTTCTGAGAGTTGAGCTTATGGCCTGTAACCCTACATCCTGCCTGCCGCTACCTTTCGCTTCCAAAAGGCCTAGGCTCGCTGCTTGACGCAAGTGTTGGGAGAGGTAACTGGAATCTCCCGGCACACAAGACGAGTGCCTCCAAGCTCAATCAAGCGATTTCCTAGTAATTCCTGGGGTAGACTGGTGCTACATACTAAGTTCCATACGTGAGTATGTAGTTGAACGCCTTGTCCAAAAACATCTTACTTCTGAGAGTTGAGCTCACCCTCAGTCCCTCACAGTTCCACACTGCCTGCAGAGTGAGTTTCGCACGTCTTCACCAGAGACGTTTGCCAGAGGCTTCTGACACGCAAGTTAACAATGCAGACCTGGAGGGTATCTCCAGGTCCAGTAGAGTGGTAACCTGGGAACCTCCTGTCTCAGAATACTGCTACCTTCACCCTACCATAAGAATGCAGCTAGTTGACAGGTGGCTTCAAGGCCTGCTTCCCTGTGAGAGCTAAGGACAGGGCACAACCCTCCCGCATCCTGCTTGACTGTAGAAGGAGCTGCTAACGTCCTCATGTTAGTGGCAGGGAAACGTTGTGAGAAAAGCATGTGGAATCGTTGTGCCTGAACCCACGTGTATCTGAGTTGAATACAGCGATTTCCAAAGTCCTTCTTCATCAGAGTGTAGCGAGGTTCCCACTCGCATGTCCGAGTGGGTAGCAGACATCTGCCTCCCATGTATACACACTTCTGAGAGTTGAGCTTATGGCCTGTAAGCCTACCTCCTGCCTGCAGCTACCTTTCGCTTCCAAAAGGCCTAGGCTCGCTGCTTCACCGAAGTGTTGGGAGAGGTAACTGGAATCTCCCGGCACACAAGACTAGTGCCTCCAAGCTCAATCCAGCGATTTCCCAGTAATTCCTGGGGTAGACTGGTGCTACATACTAAGTTCCATATGTGAGAAGGTAGCTGAACGCCTTGTCCAAAATCATCTTACTGCTGAGAGTTGAGCTCACCCTCAGTCCCTCACAGTTCCACACTGCCTGCAGAGTGAGCTTCCCACGTCTTCACCAGAGACGTTTTCCAGAAGCTTCTGAGACGCAAGTTAACAATGCACACCTGGACGGTATCTCCAGGTGCAGTAGAGTGGTAATCTGGGAACCTCCTTACTCAGAATACTGCTACCTTCACAGTGTCATAAGAATGCAGCTAGTTGAGAGCTGGCTTCTAGGCAAGCTTCCCTGTGAGAGCTGAGGACAGGGCAGAACCCTCCCGCATCCTGCCTGACTGTAGACGTACCTGCTAACCTCCTTATGTTAGTGGCTGGGATGGGTTGCGGGAAAAGCATGTGTAAGCATTGGGCCTGAACTCCCGTGTATCTGAGTTGAATAGAGCGATTTCCAACATCCTTCTTCAATAGGAGTGTAGCTAGGTTCCAATTCCCATGTCCGAGTGGGTAGCAGACATCTGCCTCCCATGCATACACACTTCTGAGTGTTGAGCTTATGGCCTGTAACCCTACATCCTGCCTGCCGCTACCTTTCGCTTCCAAAAGGCCTAGGCTCGCTGCTTGACGCAAGTGTTGGGAGAGGTAACTGGAATCTCCCGGCACACAAGACGAGTGCCTCCAAGCTCAATCAAGCGATTTCCTAGTAATTCCTGGGGTAGACTGGTGCTACATACTAAGTTCCATACGTGAGTATGTAGTTGAACGCCTTGTCCAAAAACATCTTACTTCTCAGAGTTGAGCTCACCCTCAGTCCCTCACAGTTCCACACTGCCTGCAGAGTGAGTTTCGCACGTCTTCACCAGAGACGTTTGCCAGAGGCTTCTGAGACGCAAGTTAACAATGCAGACCTGGAGGGTATCTCCAGGTCCAGTAGAGTGGTAACCTGGGAACCTCCTGTCTCAGAATACTGCTACCTTCACCCTGCCATAAGAATGCAGCTAGTTGACAGCTGGCTTCAAGGCCTGCTTCCCTGTGAGAGCTAAGGACAGGGCACAACCCTCCCGCATCCTGCTTGACTGTAGAAGGAGCTGCTAACGTCCTCATGTTAGTGGCAGGGAAACGTTGGGAGAAAAGCATGTGGAATCGTTGTGCCTGAACCCACGTGTATCTGAGTTGAATACAGCGATTTCCAAAGTCCTTCTTCATCAGAGTGTAGCTAGGTTCCCACTCGCATGTCCGAGTGGGTAGCAGACATCTGCCTCCCATGTATACACACTTCTGAGAGTTGAGCTTATGGCCTGTAAGCCTACCTCCTGCCTGCAGCTACCTTTCGCTTCCAAAAGGCCTAGGCTCGCTGCTTCACCGAAGTGTTGGGAGAGGTAACTGGAATCTCCCGGCACACAAGACTAGTGCCACCAAGCTCAATCCAGCGATTTCCCAGTAATTCCTGGGGTAGACTGGTGCTACATACTAAGTTCCATATGTGAGAAGGTAGCTGAACGCCTTGTCCAAAATCATCTTACTGCTGAGAGTTGAGCTCACCCTCAGTCCCTCACAGTTCCACACTGCCTGCAGAGTGAGTTTCCCACGTCTTCACCAGAGACTTTTGCCAGAGGCTTCTGAGACGCAAGTTAACAATGCACACCTGGACGGTATCTCCAGGTGCAGTAGAGTGGTAATCTGGGAACCTCCTTACTCAGAATACTGCTACCTTCACACTGTCATAAGAATGCAGCTAGTTGAGAGCTGGCTTCTAGGCATGCTTCCCTGTGAGAGCTGAGGACAGGGCAGAACCCTCCCGCATCCTGCCTGACTGTAGACGTACCTGCTAACCTCCTTATGTTAGTGGCTGGGATAGGTTGTGGGAAAAGCATGTGTAAGCATTGGGCCTGAACTCCCGTGTATCTGAGTTGAATACAGCGATTTCCAAAGTCATTCTTCATCAGAGTGTAGCTAGGTTCCCACTCGAATGTCCGAGTGAGTAGCACACATCTGCCTCCCATGTATACACACTTCTGAGAGTTGAGCTTATGGCCTGTAAGCCTACCTCCTGCCTGCAGCTACCTTTCGCTTCCAAAAGGCCTAGGGTCGCTGCTTCACCGAAGTGTTGGGAGAGGTAACTGGAATCTCCCGGCACACAAGACTAGTGCCACCAAGCTCAATCCAGCGATTTCCCAGTAATTCCTGGGGTAGACTGGTGCTACATACTAAGTTCCATATGTGAGAAGGTAGCTGAACGCCTTGTCCAAAATCATCTTACTGCTGAGAGTTGAGCTCACCCTCAGTCCCTCACAGTTCCACACTGCCTGCAGAGTGAGCTTCCCACGTCTTCACCAGAGACGTTTGCCAGACGCTTCTGAGACGCAAGTTAACAATGCACACCTGGACGGTATCTCCAGGTGCAGTAGAGTGGTAATCTGGGAACCTCCTTACTCAGAATACTGCTACCTTCACACTGTCATAAGAATGCAGCTAGTTGAGAGCTGGCTTCTAGGCATGCTTCCCTGTGAGAGCTGAGGACAGGGTAGAACACTCCCGCATCCTGCCTGACTGTAGACGTACCTGCTAACCTCCTTATGTTAGTGGCTGGGATAGGTTGTGGGAAAAGCATGTGTAAGCATTGGGCCTGAACTCCCGTGTATCTGAGTTGAATACAGCGATTTCCAAAGTCCTTCTTCATCAGAGTGTAGCTAGGTTCCCACTCACATGTCCGAGTGGGTAGCACACATCTGCCTCCCATGTATACACACTTCTGAGAGTTGAGCTTATGGCCTGTAAGCCTACCTCCTGCCTGCAGCTACCTTTCGCTTCCAAAAGGCCTAGGCTCGCTGCTTGACGCAAGTGTTGGGAGAGGTAACTGGAATCTCCCGGCACACAAGACTAGTGCCACCAAGCTCAATCCAGCGATTTCCCAGTAATTCCTGGGGTAGACTGGTGCTACATACTAAGTTCCATATGTGAGAAGGTAGCTGAACGCCTTGTCCAAAATCATCTTACTGCTGAGAGTTGAGCTCACCCTCAGTCCCTCACAGTTCCACACTGCCTGCAGAGTGAGTTTCCCACGTCTTCACCAGAGACTTTTGCCAGAGGCTTCTGAGACGCAAGTTAACAATGCACACCTGGACGGTATCTCCAGGTGCAGTAGAGTGGTAATCTGGGAACCTCCTTACTCAGAATACTGCTACCTTCACACTGTCATAAGAATGCAGCTAGTTGAGAGCTGGCTTCTAGGCATGCTTCCCTGTGAGAGCTGAGGACAGGGCAGAACCCTCCCGCATCCTGCCTGACTGTAGACGTACCTGCTAACCTCCTTATGTTAGTGGCTGGGATAGGTTGTGGGAAAAGCATGTGTAAGCATTGGGCCTGAACTCCCGTGTATCTGAGTTGAATACAGCGATTTCCAAAGTCATTCTTCATCAGAGTGTAGCTAGGTTCCCACTCGAATGTCCGAGTGGGTAGCACACATCTGCCTCCCATGTATACACACTTCTGAGAGTTGAGCTTATGGCCTGTAAGCCTACCTCCTGCCTGCAGCTACCTTTCGCTTCCAAAAGGCCTAGGGTCGCTGCTTCACCGAAGTGTTGGGAGAGGTAACTGGAATCTCCCGGCACACAAGACTAGTGCCACCAAGCTCAATCCAGCGATTTCCCAGTAATTCCTGGGGTAGACTGGTGCTACATACTAAGTTCCATATGTGAGAAGGTAGCTGAACGCCTTGTCCAAAATCATCTTACTGCTGAGAGCTGAGCTCACCCTCAGTCCCTCACAGTTCCACACTGCCTGCAGAGTGAGCTTCCCACGTCTTCACCAGAGACGTTTGCCAGAGGCTTCTGAGACGCAAGTTAACAATGCACACCTGGACGGTATCTCCAGGTGCAGTAGAGTGGTAATCTGGGAACCTCCTTACTCAGAATACTGCTACCTTCACACTGTCATAAGAATGCAGCTAGTTGAGAGCTGGCTTCTAGGCATGCTTCCCTGTGAGAGCTGAGGACAGGGCAGAACCCTCCCGCATCCTGCCTGACTGTAGACGTACCTGCTAACCTCCTTATGTTAGTGGCTGGGATAGGTTGTGGGAAAAGCATGTGTAAGCATTGGGCCTGAACTCCCGTGTATCTGAGTTGAATACAGCGATTTCCAAAGTCCTTCTTCATCAGAGTGTAGCTAGGTTCCCACTCACATGTCCGAGTGGGTAGCACACATCTGCCTCTCATGTATACACACTTCTGAGAGTTGAGCTTATGGCCTGTAAGCCTACCTCCTGCCTGCAGCTACCTTTCGCTTCCAAAAGGCCTAGGCTCGCTGCTTGACGCAAGTGTTGGGAGAGGTAACTGGAATCTCCCGGCACACAAGACGAGTGCCTCCAAGCTCAATCAAGCGATTTCCTAGTAATTCCTGGGGTAGACTGGTGCTACATACTAAGTTAGATACGTGAGTATGTAGTTGAACGCCTTGTCCAAAAACATCTTACTTCTGAGAGTTGAGCTCACCCTCAGTCCCTCACAGTTCCACACTGCCTGCAGAGTGAGTTTCGCACGTCTTCACCAGAGACGTTTGCCAGAGGCTTCTGAGACGCAAGTTAACAATGCAGACCTGGAGGGTATCTCCAGGTCCAGTAGAGTGGTAACCTGGGAACCTCCTGTCTCAGAATACTGCTACCTTCACACTGTCATAAGAATGCAGCTAGTTGAGAGCTGGCTTCTAGGCATGCTTCCCTGTGAGAGCTGAGGATAGGGCAGAACCCTCCCACATCCTGCCTGACTGTAGACGTACCTGCTAACCTCCTTATGTTAGTGGCTGGGATAGGTTGTGGGAAAAGCATCTGTAAGCATTGGGCCTGAACTCCCGTGTATCTGAGTTGAATACAGCGATTTCCAAAGTCCTTCTTCATCAGAGTGTAGCTAGGTTCCCACTCACATGTCCGAGTGGGTAGCACACATCTGCCTCCCATGTATACACACTTCTGAGAGTTGAGCTTATGGCCTGTAAGCCTACCTCCTGCCTGCAGCTACCTTTCGCTTCCAAAAGGCCTAGGCTCGCTGCTTGACGCAAGTGTTGGGAGAGGTAACTGGAATCTCCCGGCACACAAGACTAGTGCCACCAAGCTCAATCCAGCGATTTCCCAGTAATTCCTGGGGTAGACTGGTGCTACATACTAAGTTCCATATGTGAGAAGGTAGCTGAACGCCTTGTCCAAAATCATCTTACTGCTGAGAGTTGAGCTCACCCTCAGTCCCTCACAGTTCCACACTGCCTGCAGAGTGAGCTTCCCACGTCTTCACCAGAGACGTTTTCCAGAAGCTTCTGAGACGCAAGTTAACAATGCACACCTGGACGGTATCTCCAGGTGCAGTAGAGTGGTAATCTGGGAACCTCCTTACTCAGAATACTGCTACCTTCACACTGTCATAAGAATGCAGCTAGTTGAGAGCTGGCTTCTAGGCAAGCTTCCCTGTGAGAGCTGAGGACAGGGCAGAACCCTCCCGCATCCTGCCTGACTGTAGACGTACCTGCTAACCTCCTTATGTTAGTGGCTGGGATGGGTTGCGGGAAAAGCATGTGTAAGCATTGGGCCTGAACTCCCGTGTATCTGAATTGAATAGAGCGATTTCCAACATCCTTCTTCAATAGGAGTGTAGCTAGGTTCCAACTCCCATGTACGAGTGGGTAGCAGACATCTGCCTCCCATGCATACACACTTCTGAGAGTTGAGCTTATGGCCTGTAACCCTACATCCTGCCTGCCGCTACCTTTCGCTTCCAAAAGGCCTAGGCTCGCTGCTTGACGCAAGTGTTGGGAGAGGTAACTGGAATCTCCCGGCACACAAGACGAGTGCCTCCAAGCTCAATCAAGCGATTTCCTAGTAATTCCTGGGGTAGACTGGTGCTACATACTAAGTTCCATACGTGAGTATGTAGTTGAACGCCTTGTCCAAAAACATCTTACTTCTCAGAGTTGAGCTCACCCTCAGTCCCTCACAGTTCCACACTGCCTGCAGAGTGAGTTTCGCACGTCTTCACCAGAGACGTTTGCCAGAGGCTTCTGAGACGCAAGTTAACAATGCAGACCTGGAGGGTATCTCCAGGTCCAGTAGAGTGGTAACCTGGGAACCTCCTGTCTCAGAATACTGCTACCTTCACCCTGCCATAAGAATGCAGCTAGTTGACAGCTGGCTTCAAGGCCTGCTTCCCTGTGAGAGCTAAGGACAGGGCACAACCCTCCCGCATCCTGCTTGACTGTAGAAGGAGCTGCTAACGTCCTCATGTTAGTGGCAGGGAAACGTTGGGAGAAAAGCATGTGGAATCGTTGTGCCTGAACCCACGTGTATCTGAGTTGAATACAGCGATTTCCAAAGTCCTTCTTCATCAGAGTGTAGCTAGGTTCCCACTCGCATGTCCGAGTGGGTAGCAGACATCTGCCTCCCATGTATACACACTTCTGAGAGTTGAGCTTATGGCCTGTAAGCCTACCTCCTGCCTGCAGCTACCTTTCGCTTCCAAAAGGCCTAGGCTCGCTGCTTCACCGAAGTGTTGGGAGAGGTAACTGGAATCTCCCGGCACACAAGACTAGTGCCACCAAGCTCAATCCAGCGATTTCCCAGTAATTCCTGGGGTAGACTGGTGCTACATACTAAGTTCCATATGTGAGAAGGTAGCTGAACGCCTTGTCCAAAATCATCTTACTGCTGAGAGTTGAGCTCACCCTCAGTCCCTCACAGTTCCACACTGCCTGCAGAGTGAGTTTCCCACGTCTTCACCAGAGACTTTTGCCAGAGGCTTCTGAGACGCAAGTTAACAATGCACACCTGGACGGTATCTCCAGGTGCAGTAGAGTGGTAATCTGGGAACCTCCTTACTCAGAATACTGCTACCTTCACACTGTCATAAGAATGCAGCTAGTTGAGAGCTGGCTTCTAGGCATGCTTCCCTGTGAGAGCTGAGGACAGGGCAGAACCCTCCCGCATCCTGCCTGACTGTAGACGTACCTGCTAACCTCCTTATGTTAGTGGCTGGGATAGGTTGTGGGAAAAGCATGTGTAAGCATTGGGCCTGAACTCCCGTGTATCTGAGTTGAATACAGCGATTTCCAAAGTCATTCTTCATCAGAGTGTAGCTAGGTTCCCACTCGAATGTCCGAGTGGGTAGCACACATCTGCCTCCCATGTATACACACTTCTGAGAGTTGAGCTTATGGCCTGTAAGCCTACCTCCTGCCTGCAGCTACCTTTCGCTTCCAAAAGGCCTAGGGTCGCTGCTTCACCGAAGTGTTGGGAGAGGTAACTGGAATCTCCCGGCACACAAGACTAGTGCCACCAAGCTCAATCCAGCGATTTCCCAGTAATTCCTGGGGTAGACTGGTGCTACATACTAAGTTCCATATGTGAGAAGGTAGCTGAACGCCTTGTCCAAAATCATCTTACTGCTGAGAGTTGAGCTCACCCTCAGTCCCTCACAGTTCCACACTGCCTGCAGAGTGAGCTTCCCACGTCTTCACCAGAGACGTTTGCCAGACGCTTCTGAGACGCAAGTTAACAATGCACACCTGGACGGTATCTCCAGGTGCAGTAGAGTGGTAATCTGGGAACCTCCTTACTCAGAATACTGCTACCTTCACACTGTCATAAGAATGCAGCTAGTTGAGAGCTGGCTTCTAGGCATGCTTCCCTGTGAGAGCTGAGGACAGGGTAGAACACTCCCGCATCCTGCCTGACTGTAGACGTACCTGCTAACCTCCTTATGTTAGTGGCTGGGATAGGTTGTGGGAAAAGCATGTGTAAGCATTGGGCCTGAACTCCCGTGTATCTGAGTTGAATACAGCGATTTCCAAAGTCCTTCTTCATCAGAGTGTAGCTAGGTTCCCACTCACATGTCCGAGTGGGTAGCACACATCTGCCTCCCATGTATACACACTTCTGAGAGTTGAGCTTATGGCCTGTAAGCCTACCTCCTGCCTGCAGCTACCTTTCGCTTCCAAAAGGCCTAGGCTCGCTGCTTGACGCAAGTGTTGGGAGAGGTAACTGGAATCTCCCGGCACACAAGACTAGTGCCACCAAGCTCAATCCAGCGATTTCCCAGTAATTCCTGGGGTAGACTGGTGCTACATACTAAGTTCCATATGTGAGAAGGTAGCTGAACGCCTTGTCCAAAATCATCTTACTGCTGAGAGTTGAGCTCACCCTCAGTCCCTCACAGTTCCACACTGCCTGCAGAGTGAGTTTCCCACGTCTTCACCAGAGACTTTTGCCAGAGGCTTCTGAGACGCAAGTTAACAATGCACACCTGGACGGTATCTCCAGGTGCAGTAGAGTGGTAATCTGGGAACCTCCTTACTCAGAATACTGCTACCTTCACACTGTCATAAGAATGCAGCTAGTTGAGAGCTGGCTTCTAGGCATGCTTCCCTGTGAGAGCTGAGGACAGGGCAGAACCCTCCCGCATCCTGCCTGACTGTAGACGTACCTGCTAACCTCCTTATGTTAGTGGCTGGGATAGGTTGTGGGAAAAGCATGTGTAAGCATTGGGCCTGAACTCCCGTGTATCTGAGTTGAATACAGCGATTTCCAAAGTCATTCTTCATCAGAGTGTAGCTAGGTTCCCACTCGAATGTCCGAGTGGGTAGCACACATCTGCCTCCCATGTATACACACTTCTGAGAGTTGAGCTTATGGCCTGTAAGCCTACCTCCTGCCTGCAGCTACCTTTCGCTTCCAAAAGGCCTAGGGTCGCTGCTTCACCGAAGTGTTGGGAGAGGTAACTGGAATCTCCCGGCACACAAGACTAGTGCCACCAAGCTCAATCCAGCGATTTCCCAGTAATTCCTGGGGTAGACTGGTGCTACATACTAAGTTCCATATGTGAGAAGGTAGCTGAACGCCTTGTCCAAAATCATCTTACTGCTGAGAGCTGAGCTCACCCTCAGTCCCTCACAGTTCCACACTGCCTGCAGAGTGAGCTTCCCACGTCTTCACCAGAGACGTTTGCCAGAGGCTTCTGAGACGCAAGTTAACAATGCACACCTGGACGGTATCTCCAGGTGCAGTAGAGTGGTAATCTGGGAACCTCCTTACTCAGAATACTGCTACCTTCACACTGTCATAAGAATGCAGCTAGTTGAGAGCTGGCTTCTAGGCATGCTTCCCTGTGAGAGCTGAGGACAGGGCAGAACCCTCCCGCATCCTGCCTGACTGTAGACGTACCTGCTAACCTCCTTATGTTAGTGGCTGGGATAGGTTGTGGGAAAAGCATGTGTAAGCATTGGGCCTGAACTCCCGTGTATCTGAGTTGAATACAGCGATTTCCAAAGTCCTTCTTCATCAGAGTGTAGCTAGGTTCCCACTCACATGTCCGAGTGGGTAGCACACATCTGCCTCTCATGTATACACACTTCTGAGAGTTGAGCTTATGGCCTGTAAGCCTACCTCCTGCCTGCAGCTACCTTTCGCTTCCAAAAGGCCTAGGCTCGCTGCTTGACGCAAGTGTTGGGAGAGGTAACTGGAATCTCCCGGCACACAAGACGAGTGCCTCCAAGCTCAATCAAGCGATTTCCTAGTAATTCCTGGGGTAGACTGGTGCTACATACTAAGTTAGATACGTGAGTATGTAGTTGAACGCCTTGTCCAAAAACATCTTACTTCTGAGAGTTGAGCTCACCCTCAGTCCCTCACAGTTCCACACTGCCTGCAGAGTGAGTTTCGCACGTCTTCACCAGAGACGTTTGCCAGAGGCTTCTGAGACGCAAGTTAACAATGCAGACCTGGAGGGTATCTCCAGGTCCAGTAGAGTGGTAACCTGGGAACCTCCTGTCTCAGAATACTGCTACCTTCACACTGTCATAAGAATGCAGCTAGTTGAGAGCTGGCTTCTAGGCATGCTTCCCTGTGAGAGCTGAGGATAGGGCAGAACCCTCCCACATCCTGCCTGACTGTAGACGTACCTGCTAACCTCCTTATGTTAGTGGCTGGGATAGGTTGTGGGAAAAGCATCTGTAAGCATTGGGCCTGAACTCCCGTGTATCTGAGTTGAATACAGCGATTTCCAAAGTCCTTCTTCATCAGAGTGTAGCTAGGTTCCCACTCACATGTCCGAGTGGGTAGCACACATCTGCCTCCCATGTATACACACTTCTGAGAGTTGAGCTTATGGCCTGTAAGCCTACCTCCTGCCTGCAGCTACCTTTCGCTTCCAAAAGGCCTAGGCTCGCTGCTTGACGCAAGTGTTGGGAGAGGTAACTGGAATCTCCCGGCACACAAGACTAGTGCCACCAAGCTCAATCCAGCGATTTCCCAGTAATTCCTGGGGTAGACTGGTGCTACATACTAAGTTCCATATGTGAGAAGGTAGCTGAACGCCTTGTCCAAAATCATCTTACTGCTGAGAGTTGAGCTCACCCTCAGTCCCTCACAGTTCCACACTGCCTGCAGAGTGAGCTTCCCACGTCTTCACCAGAGACGTTTTCCAGAAGCTTCTGAGACGCAAGTTAACAATGCACACCTGGACGGTATCTCCAGGTGCAGTAGAGTGGTAATCTGGGAACCTCCTTACTCAGAATACTGCTACCTTCACACTGTCATAAGAATGCAGCTAGTTGAGAGCTGGCTTCTAGGCAAGCTTCCCTGTGAGAGCTGAGGACAGGGCAGAACCCTCCCGCATCCTGCCTGACTGTAGACGTACCTGCTAACCTCCTTATGTTAGTGGCTGGGATGGGTTGCGGGAAAAGCATGTGTAAGCATTGGGCCTGAACTCCCGTGTATCTGAGTTGAATAGAGCGATTTCCAACATCCTTCTTCAATAGGAGTGTAGCTAGGTTCCAACTCCCATGTACGAGTGGGTAGCAGACATCTGCCTCCCATGCATACACACTTCTGAGAGTTGAGCTTATGGCCTGTAACCCTACATCCTGCCTGCCGCTACCTTTCGCTTCCAAAAGGCCTAGGCTCGCTGCTTGACGCAAGTGTTGGGAGAGGTAACTGGAATCTCCCGGCACACAAGACGAGTGCCTCCAAGCTCAATCAAGCGATTTCCTAGTAATTCCTGGGGTAGACTGGTGCTACATACTAAGTTCCATACGTGAGTATGTAGTTGAACGCCTTGTCCAAAAACATCTTACTTCTCAGAGTTGAGCTCACCCTCAGTCCCTCACAGTTCCACACTGCCTGCAGAGTGAGTTTCGCACGTCTTCACCAGAGACGTTTGCCAGAGGCTTCTGAGACGCAAGTTAACAATGCAGACCTGGAGGGTATCTCCAGGTCCAGTAGAGTGGTAACCTGGGAACCTCCTGTCTCAGAATACTGCTACCTTCACCCTGCCATAAGAATGCAGCTAGTTGACAGCTGGCTTCAAGGCCTGCTTCCCTGTGAGAGCTAAGGATAGGGCACAACCCTCCCGCATCCTGCTTGACTGTAGAAGGAGCTGCTAACGTCCTCATGTTAGTGGCAGGGAAACGTTGGGAGAAAAGCATGTGGAATCGTTGTGCCTGAACCCACGTGTATCTGAGTTGAATACAGCGATTTCCAAAGTCCTTCTTCATCAGAGTGTAGCTAGGTTCCCACTCGCATGTCCGAGTGGGTAGCAGACATCTGCCTCCCATGTATACACACTTCTGAGAGTCGAGCTTATGGCCTGTAAGCCTACCTCCTGCCTGCAGCTACCTTTCGCTTCCAAAAGGCCTAGGCTCGCTGCTTCACCGAAGTGTTGGGAGAGGTAACTGGAATCTCCCGGCACACAAGACTAGTGCCACCAAGCTCAATCCAGCGATTTCCCAGTAATTCCTGGGGTAGACTGGTGCTACATACTAAGTTCCATATGTGAGAAGGTAGCTGAACGCCTTGTCCAAAATCATCTTACTGCTGAGAGTTGAGCTCACCCTCAGTCCCTCACAGTTCCACACTGCCTGCAGAGTGAGTTTCCCACGTCTTCACCAGAGACTTTTGCCAGAGGCTTCTGAGACGCAAGTTAACAATGCACACCTGGACGGTATCTCCAGGTGCAGTAGAGTGGTAATCTGGGAACCTCCTTACTCAGAATACTGCTACCTTCACACTGTCATAAGAATGCAGCTAGTTGAGAGCTGGCTTCTAGGCATGCTTCCCTGTGAGAGCTGAGGACAGGGCAGAACCCTCCCGCATCCTGCCTGACTGTAGACGTACCTGCTAACCTCCTTATGTTAGTGGCTGGGATAGGTTGTGGGAAAAGCATGTGTAAGCATTGGGCCTGAACTCCCGTGTATCTGAGTTGAATACAGCGATTTCCAAAGTCCTTCTTCATCAGAGTGTAGCTAGGTTCCCACTCACATGTCCGAGTGGGTAGCACACATCTGCCTCCCATGTATACACACTTCTGAGAGTTGAGCTTATGGCCTGTAAGCCTACCTCCTGCCTGCAGCTACCTTTCGCTTCCAAAAGGCCTAGGCTCGCTGCTTGACGCAAGTGTTGGGAGAGGTAACTGGAATCTCCCGGCACACAAGACTAGTGCCACCAAGCTCAATCCAGCGATTTCCCAGTAATTCCTGGGGTAGACTGGTGCTACATACTAAGTTCCATATGTGAGAAGGTAGCTGAACGCCTTGTCCAAAATCATCTTACTGCTGAGAGTTGAGCTCACCCTCAGTCCCTCACAGTTCCACACTGCCTGCAGAGTGAGTTTCCCACGTCTTCACCAGAGACTTTTGCCAGAGGCTTCTGAGACGCAAGTTAACAATGCACACCTGGACGGTATCTCCAGGTGCAGTAGAGTGGTAATCTGGGAACCTCCTTACTCAGAATACTGCTACCTTCACACTGTCATAAGAATGCAGCTAGTTGAGAGCTGGCTTCTAGGCAAGCTTCCCTGTGAGAGCTGAGGACAGGGCAGAACCCTCCCGCATCCTGCCTGACTGTAGACGTACCTGCTAACCTCCTTATGTTAGTGGCTGGGATGGGTTGCGGGAAAAGCATGTGTAAGCATTGGGCCTGAACTCCCGTGTATCTGAGTTGAATAGAGCGATTTCCAACATCCTTCTTCAATAGGAGTGTAGCTAGGTTCCAACTCCCATGTCCGAGTGGGTAGCAGAGATCTGCCTCCCATGCATACACACTTCTGAGAGTTGAGCTTATGGCCTGTAACCCTACATCCTGCCTGCCGCTACATTTCGCTTCCAAAAGGCCTAGGCTCGCTGCTTGACGCAAGTGTTGGGAGAGGTAACTGGAATCTCCCGGCACACAAGACGAGTGCCTCCAAGCTCAATCAAGCGATTTCCTAGTAATTCCTGGGGTAGACTGGTGCTACATACTAAGTTCCATACGTGAGTATGTAGATGAACGCCTTGTCCAAAAACATCTTACTTCTGAGAGTTGAGCTCACCCTCAGTCCCTCACAGTTCCACACTGCCTGCAGAGTGAGTTTCGCACGTCTTCACCAGAGACGTTTGCCAGAGGCTTCTGAGACGCAAGTTAACAATGCAGACCTGGAGGGTATCTCCAGGTCCAGTAGAGTGGTAACCTGGGAACCTCCTGTCTCAGAATACTGCTACATTCACACTGTCATAAGAATGCAGCTAGTTGAGAGCTGGCTTCTAGGCATGCTTCCCTGTGAGAGCTGAGGACAGGGCAGAACCCTCCCGCATCCTGCCTGACTGTAGACGTACCTGCTAACCTCTTTATGTTAGTGGCTGGGATAGGTTGTGGGAAAAGCATGTGTAAGCATTGGGCCTGAACTCCCGTGTATCTGAGTTGAATACAGCGATTTCCAAAGTCCTTCTTCATCAGAGTGTAGCTAGGTTCCCACTCACATGTCCGAGTGGGTAGCACACATCTGCCTCCCATGTATACACACTTCTGAGAGTTGAGCTTATGGCCTGTAAGCCTACCTCCTGCCTGCAGCTACCTTTCGCTTCCAATAGGCCTAGGCTCGCTGCTTGACGCAAGTGTTGGGAGAGGTAACTGGAATCTCCCGGCACACAAGACTAGTGCCACCAAGCTCAATCCAGCGATTTCCCAGTAATTCCTGGGGTAGACTGGTGCTACATACTAAGTTCCATATGTGAGAAGGTAGCTGAACGCCTTGTCCAAAATCATCTTACTGCTGAGAGTTGAGCTCACCCTCAGTCCCTCACAGTTCCACACTGCCTGCAGAGTGAGTTTCCCACGTCTTCACCAGAGACTTTTGCCAGAAGCTTCTGAGACGCAAGTTAACAATGCACACCTGGACGGTATCTCCAGGTGCAGTAGAGTGGTAATCTGGGAACCTCCTTACTCAGAATACTGCTACCTTCACACTGTCATAAGAATGCAGCTAGTTGAGAGCTGGCTTCTAGGCAAGCTTCCCTGTGAGAGCTGAGGACAGGGCAGAACCCTCCCGCATCCTGCCTGACTGTAGACGTACCTGCTAACCTCCTTATGTTAGTGGCTGGGATGGGTTGCGGGAAAAGCATGTGTAAGCATTGGGCCTGAACTCCCGTGTATCTGAGTTGAATAGAGCGATTTCCAACATCCTTCTTCAATAGGAGTGTAGCTAGGTTCCAACTCCCATGTCCGAGTGGGTAGCAGACATCTGCCTCCCATGCATACACACTTCTGAGAGTTGAGCTTATGGCCTGTAACCCTACATCCTGCCTGCCGCTACCTTTCGCTTCCAAAAGGCCTAGGCTCGCTGCTTGACGCAAGTGTTGGGAGAGGTAACTGGAATCTCCCGGCACACAAGACGAGTGCCTCCAAGCTCAATCAAGCGATTTCCTAGTAATTCCTGGGGTAGACTGGTGCTACATACTAAGTTCCATACGTGAGTATGTAGTTGAACGCCTTGTCCAAAAACATCTTACTTCTCAGAGTTGAGCTCACCCTCAGTCCCTCACAGTTCCACACTGCCTGCAGAGTGAGTTTCGCACGACTTCACCAGAGACGTTTGCCAGAGGCTTCTGAGACGCAAGTTAACAATGCAGACCTGGAGGGTATCTCCAGGTCCAGTAGAGTGGTAACCTGGGAACCTCCTGTCTCAGAATACTGCTACCTTCACCCTGCCATAAGAATGCAGCTAGTTGACAGCTGGCTTCAAGGCCTGCTTCCCTGTGAGAGCTAAGGACAGGGCACAACCCTCCCGCATCCTGCTTGACTGTAGAAGGAGCTGCTAACGTCCTCATGTTAGTGGCAGGGAAACGTTGGGAGAAAAGCATGTGGAATCGTTGTGCCTGAACCCACGTGTATCTGAGTTGAATACAGCGATTTCCAAAGTCCTTCTTCATCAGAGTGTAGCTAGGTTCCCACTCGCATGTCCGAGTGGGTAGCAGACATCTGCCTCCCATGTATACACACTTCTGAGAGTTGAGCTTATGGCCTGTAAGCCTACCTCCTGCCTGCAGCTACCTTTCGCTTCCAAAAGGCCTAGGCTCGCTGCTTGACGCAAGTGTTGGGAGAGGTAACTGGAATCTCCCGGCACACAAGACTAGTGCCACCAAGCTCAATCCAGCGATTTCCCAGTAATTCCTGGGGTAGACTGGTGCTACATACTAAGTTCCATATGTGAGAAGGTAGCTGAACGCCTTGTCCAAAATCATCTTACTGCTGAGAGTTGAGCTCACCCTCAGTCCCTCACAGTTCCACACTGCCTGCAGAGTGAGTTTCCCACGTCTTCACCAGAGACTTTTGCCAGAGGCTTCTGAGACGCAAGTTAACAATGCACACCTGGACGGTATCTCCAGGTGCAGTAGAGTGGTAATCTGGGAACCTCCTTACTCAGAATACTGCTACCTTCACACTGTCATAAGAATGCAGCTAGTTGAGAGCTGGCTTCTAGGCAAGCTTCCCTGTGAGAGCTGAGGACAGGGCAGAACCCTCCCGCATCCTGCCTGACTGTAGACGTACCTGCTAACCTCCTTATGTTAGTGGCTGGGATGGGTTGCGGGAAAAGCATGTGTAAGCATTGGGCCTGAACTCCCGCGTATCTGAGTTGAATACAGCGATTTCCAACATCCTTCTTCAATAGGAGTGTAGCTAGGTTCCAACTCCCATGTCCGAGTGGGTAGCAGACATCTGCCTCCCATGCATACACACTTCTGAGAGTTGAGCTTATGGCCTGTAACCCTACATCCTGCCTGCCGCTACCTTTCGCTTCCAAAAGGCCTAGGCTCGCTGCTTGACGCAAGTGTTGGGAGAGGTAACTGGAATCTCGCGGCACACAAGACGAGTGCCTCCAAGCTCAATCAAGCGATTTCCTAGTAATTCCTGGGGTAGACTGGTGCTACATACTAAGTTCCATACGTGAGTATGTAGTTGAACGCCTTGTCCAAAAACATCTTACTTCTGAGAGTTGAGCTCACCCTCAGTCCCTCACAGTTCCACACTGCCTGCAGAGTGAGTTTCGCACGTCTTCACCAGAGACGTTTGCCAGAGGCTTCTGAGACGCAAGTTAACAATGCAGACGTGGAGGGTATCTCCAGGTCCAGTAGAGTGGTAACCTGGGAACCTCCTGTCTCAGAATCCTGCTACCTTCACCCTGCCAGAAGAATGCAGCTAGTTGACAGCTGGCTTCAAGGCCTGCTTCCCTGTGAGAGCTAAGGACAGGGCACAACCCTCCCGCATCCTGCTTGACTGTAGAAGGAGCTGCTAACGTCCTCATGTTAGTGGCAGGGAAACGTTGGGAGAAAAGCATGTGGAATCGTTGTGCCTGAACCCACGTGTATCTGAGTTGAATACAGCGATTTCCAAAGTCCTTCTTCATCAGAGTGTAGCTAGGTTCCCACTCGCATGTCCGAGTGGGTAGCAGACATCTGCCTCCCATGTATACACACTTCTGAGAGTTGAGCTTATGGCCTGTAAGCCTACCTCCTGCCTGCAGCTACCTTTCGCTTCCAAAAGGCCTAGGCTCGCTGCTTGACGCAAGTGTTGGGAGAGGTAACTGGAATCTCCCGGCACACAAGACTAGTGCCACCAAGCTCAATCCAGCGATTTCCCAGTAATTCCTGGGGTAGACTGGTGCTACATACTAAGTTCCATATGTGAGAAGGTAGCTGAACGCCTTGTCCAAAATCATCTTACTGCTGAGAGTTGAGCTCACCCTCAGTCCCTCACAGTTCCACACTGCCTGCAGAGTGAGTTTCCCACGTCTTCACCAGAGACTTTTGCCAGAGGCTTCTGAGACGCAAGTTAACAATGCACACCTGGACGGTATCTCCAGGTGCAGTAGAGTGGTAATCTGGGAACCTCCTTACTCAGAATACTGCTACCTTCACACTGTCATAAGAATGCAGCTAGTTGAGAGCTGGCTTCTAGGCAAGCTTCCCTGTGAGAGCTGAGGACAGGGCAGAACCCTCCCGCATCCTGCCTGACTGTAGACGTACCTGCTAACCTCCTTATGTTAGTGGCTGGGATGGGTTGCGGGAAAAGCATGTGTAAGCATTGGGCCTGAACTCCCGCGTATCTGAGTTGAATACAGCGATTTCCAACATCCTTCTTCAATAGGAGTGTAGCTAGGTTCCAACTCCCATGTCCGAGTGGGTAGCAGACATCTGCCTCCCATGCATACACACTTCTGAGAGTTGAGCTTATGGCCTGTAACCCTACATCCTGCCTGCCGCTACCTTTCGCTTCCAAAAGGCCTAGGCTCGCTGCTTGACGCAAGTGTTGGGAGAGGTAACTGGAATCTCGCGGCACACAAGACGAGTGCCTCCAAGCTCAATCAAGCGATTTCCTAGTAATTCCTGGGGTAGACTGGTGCTACATACTAAGTTCCATACGTGAGTATGTAGTTGAACGCCTTGTCCAAAAACATCTTACTTCTGAGAGTTGAGCTCACCCTCAGTCCCTCACAGTTCCACACTGCCTGCAGAGTGAGTTTCGCACGTCTTCACCAGAGACGTTTGCCAGAGGCTTCTGAGACGCAAGTTAACAATGCAGACGTGGAGGGTATCTCCAGGTCCAGTAGAGTGGTAACCTGGGAACCTCCTGTCTCAGAATCCTGCTACCTTCACCCTGCCAGAAGAATGCAGCTAGTTGACAGCTGGCTTCAAGGCCTGCTTCCCTGTGAGAGCTAAGGACAGGGCACAACCCTCCCGCATCCTGCTTGACTGTAGAAGGAGCTGCTAACGTCCTCATGTTAGTGGCAGGGAAACGTTGTGAGAAAAGCATGTGGAATCGTTGTGCCTGAACCCACGTGTATCTGAGTTGAATACAGCGATTTCCAAAGTCCTTCTTCATCAGAGTGTAGCTAGGTTCCCACTCGCATGTCCGAGTGGGTAGCAGACATCTGCCTCCCATGTATACACACTTCTGAGAGTTGAGCTTATGGCCTGTAAGCCTACCTCCTGCCTGCAGCTACCTTTCGCTTCCAAAAGGCCTAGGCTCGCTGCTTCACCGAAGTGTTGGGAGAGGTAACTGGAATCTCCCGGCACACAAGACTAGTGCCTCCAAGCTCAATCCAGCGATTTCCCAGTAATTCCTGGGGTAGACTGGTGCTACATACTAAGTTCCATATGTGAGAAGGTAGCTGAACGCCTTGTCCAAAATCATCTTACTGCTGAGAGTTGAGCTCACCCTCAGTCCCTCACAGTTCCACACTGCCTGCAGAGTGAGTTTCCCACGTCTTCACCAGAGACTTTTGCCAGAGGCTTCTGAGACGCAAGTTAACAATGCACACCTGGACGGTATCTCCAGGTGCAGTAGAGTGGTAATCTGGGAACCTCCTTACTCAGAATACTGCTACCTTCACACTGTCATAAGAATGCAGCTAGTTGAGAGCTGGCTTCTAGGCAAGCTTCCCTGTGAGAGCTGAGGACAGGGCAGAACCCTCCCGCATCCTGCCTGACTGTATTCGTACCTGCTAACCTCCTTATGTTAGTGGCTGGGATGGGTTGCGGGAAAAGCATGTGTAAGCATTGGGCCTGAACTCCCGTGTATCTGAGTTGAATACAGCGATTTCCAACATCCTTCTTCAATAGGAGTGTAGCTAGGTTCCAACTCCCATGTCCGAGTGGGTAGCAGACATCTGCCTCCCATGCATACACACTTCTGAGAGTTGAGCTTATGGCCTGTAACTCTACATCCTGCCTGCCGCTACCTTTCGCTTCCAAAAGGCCTAGGCTCTCTGCTTGACGCAAGTGTTGGGAGAGGTAACTGGAATCTCCCGGCACACAAGACGAGTGCCTCCAAGCTCAATCAAGCGATTTCCTAGTAATTCCTGGGGTAGACTGGTGCTACATACTAAGTTCCATACGTGAGTATGTAGTTGAACGCCTTGTCCAAAAACATCTTACTTCTCAGAGTTGAGCTCACCCTCAGTCCCTCACAGTTCCACACTGCCTGCAGAGTGAGTTTCGCACGTCTTCACCAGAGACGTTTGCCAGAGGCTTCTGAGACGCAAGTTAACAATGCAGACCTGGAGGGTATCTCCAGGTCCAGTAGAGTGGTAACCTGGGAACCTCCTGTCTCAGAATACTGCTACCTTCACCCTGCCATAAGAATGCAGCTAGTTGACAGCTGGATTCAAGGCCTGCTTCCCTGTGAGAGCTAAAGACAGGGCACAACCCTCCCGCATCCTGCTTGACTGTAGAAGGAGCTGCTAACGTCCTCATGTTAGTGGCAGGGAAACGTTGTGAGAAAAGCATGTGGAATCGTTGTGCCTGAACCCACGTGTATCTGAGTTGAATACAGCGATTTCCAAAGTCCTTCTTCATCAGAGTGTAGCTAGGTTCCCACTCGCATGTCCGAGTGGGTAGCAGACATCTGCCTCCCATGTATACACACTTCTGAGAGTTGAGCTTATGGCCTGTAAGCCTACCTCCTGCCTGCAGCTACCTTTCGCTTCCAAAAGGCCTAGGCTCGCTGCTTCACCGAAGTGTTGGGAGAGGTAACTGGAATCTCCTGGCACACAAGACTAGTGCCACCAAGCTCAATCCAGCGATTTCCCAGTAATTCCTGGGGTAGACTGGTGCTACATACTAAGTTCCATATGTGAGAAGGTAGCTGAACGCCTTGTCCAAAATCATCTTACTGCTGAGAGTTGAGCTCACCCTCAGTCCCTCACAGTTCCACACTGCCTGCAGAGTGAGTTTCCCACGTCTTCACCAGAGACTTTTGCCAGAGGCTTCTGAGACGCAAGTTAACAATGCACACCTGGACGGTATCTCCAGGTGCAGTAGAGTGGTAATCTGGGAACCTCCTTACTCAGAATACTGCTACCTTCACACTGTCATAAGAATGCAGCTAGTTGAGAGCTGGCTTCTAGGCAAGCTTCCCTGTGAGAGCTGAGGACAGGGCAGAACCCTCCCGCATCCTGCCTGACTGTAGACGTACCTGCTAACCTCCTTATGTTAGTGGCTGGGATGGGTTGCGGGAAAAGCATGTGTAAGCATTGGGCCTGAACTCCCGTGTATCTGAGTTGAATAGAGCGATTTCCAACATCCTTCTTCAATAGGAGTGTAGCTAGGTTCCAACTCCCATGTCCGAGTGGGTAGCAGACATCTGCCTCCCATGCATACACACTTCTGAGAGTTGAGCTTATGGCCTGTAACCCTACATCCTGCCTGCCGCTACCTTTCGCTTCCAAAAGGCCTAGGCTCGCTGCTTGACGCAAGTGTTGGGAGAGGTAACTGGAATCTCCCGGCACACAAGACGAGTGCCTCCAAGCTCAATCAAGCGATTTCCTAGTAATTCCTGGGGTAGACTGGTGCTACATACTAAGTTCCATACGTGAGTATGTAGTTGAACGCCTTGTCCAAAAACATCTTACTTCTCAGAGTTGAGCTCACCCTCAGTCCCTCACAGTTCCACACTTCCTGCAGAGTGAGTTTCGCACGTCTTCACCAGAGACGTTTGCCAGAGGCTTCTGACACGCAAGTTAACAATGCAGACCTGGAGGGTATCTCCAGGTCCAGTAGAGTGGTAACCTGGGAACCTCCTGTCTCAGAATCCTGCTACCTTCACCCTGCCATAAGAATGCAGCTAGTTGACAGCTGGCTTCAAGGCCTGCTTCCCTGTGAGAGCTAAGGACAGGGCACAACCCTCCCGCATCCTGCTTGACTGTAGAAGGAGCTGCTAACGTCCTCATGTTAGTGGCAGGGAAACGTTGTGAGAAAAGCATGTGGAATCGTTGTGCCTGAACCCACGTGTATCTGAGTTGAATACAGCGATTTCCAAAGTCCTTCTTCATCAGAGTGTAGCTAGGTTCCCACTCGCATGTCCGAGTGGGTAGCAGACATCTGCCTCCCATGTATACACACTTCTGAGAGTTGAGCTTATGGCCTGTAAGCCTACCTCCTGCCTGCAGCTACCTTTCGCTTCCAAAAGGCCTAGGCTCGCTGCTTCACCGAAGTGTTGGGAGAGGTAACTGGAATCTCCCGGCACACAAGACTAGTGCCACCAAGCTCAATCCAGCGATTTCCCAGTAATTCCTGGGGTAGACTGGTGCTACATACTAAGTTCCATATGTGAGAAGGTAGCTGAACGCCTTGTCCAAAATCATCTTACTGCTGAGAGTTGAGCTCACCCTCAGTCCCTCACAGTTCCACACTGCCTGCAGAGTGAGTTTCCCACGTCTTCACCAGAGACTTTTGCCAGAGGCTTCTGAGACGCAAGTTAACAATGCACACCTGGACGGTATTTCCAGGCGCAGTAGAGTGGTAATCTGGGAACCTCCTTACTCAGAATACTGCTACCTTCACACTGTCATAAGAATGCAGCTAGTTGAGAGCTGGCTTCTAGGCATGCTTCCCTGTGAGAGCTGAGGACAGGGCAGAACCCTCCCGCATCCTGCCTGACTGTAGACGTACCTGCTAACCTCCTTATGTTAGTGGCTGGGATGGGTTGCGGGAAAAGCATGTGTAAGCATTGGGCCTGAACTCCCGTGTATCTGAGTTGAATACAGCGATTTCCAACATCCTTCTTCAATAGGAGTGTAGCTAGGTTCCAACTCCCATGTCCGAGTGGGCAGCAGACATCTGCCTCCCATGCATACACACTTCTGAGAGTTGAGCTTATGGCCTGTAACCCTACATCCTGCCTGCCGCTACCTTTCGCTTCCAAAAGGCCTAGGCTCGCTGCTTGACGCAAGTGTTGGGAGAGGTAACTGGAATCTCCCGGCACACAAGACGAGTGCCTCCAAGCTCAATCAAGCGATTTCCTAGTAATTCCTGGGGTAGACTGGTGCTACATACTAAGTTCCATACGTGAGTATGTAGTTGAACGCCTTGTCCAAAAACATCTTACTTCTCAGAGTTGAGCTCACCCTCAGTAGCTCAGAGTTCCACACTTCCTGCAGAGTGAGTTTCGCACGTCTTCACCAGAGACGTTTGCCAGAGGCTTCTGACACGCAAGTTAACAATGCAGACCTGGAGGGTATCTCCAGGTCCAGTAGAGTGGTAACCTGGGAACCTCCTGTCTCAGAATCCTGCTACCTTCACCCTGCCATAAGAATGCAGCTAGTTGACAGCTGGCTTCAAGGCCTGCTTCCCTGTGAGAGCTAAGGACAGGGCACAACCCTCCCGCATCCTGCTTGACTGTAGAAGGAGCTGCTAACGTCCTCATGTTAGTGGCAGGGAAACGTTGTGAGAAAAGCATGTGGAATCGTTGTGCCTGAACCCACGTGTATCTGAGTTGAATACAGCGATTTCCAAAGTCCTTCTTCATCAGAGTGTAGCTAGGTTCCCACTCGCATGTCCGAGTGGGTAGCAGACATCTGCCTCCCATGTATACACACTTCTGAGAGTTGAGCTTATGGCCTGTAAGCCTACCTCCTGCCTGCAGCTACCTTTCGCTTCCAAAAGGCCTAGGCTCGCTGCTTCACCGAAGTGTTGGGAGAGGTAACTGGAATCTCCCGGCACACAAGACTAGTGCCTCCAAGCTCAATCCAGCGATTTCCCAGTAATTCCTGGGGTAGACTGGTGCTACATACTAAGTTCCATATGTGAGAAGGTAGCTGAACGCCTTGTCCAAAATCATCTTACTGCTGAGAGTTGAGCTCACCCTCAGTCCCTCACAGTTCCACACTGCCTGCAGAGTGAGTTTCCCACGTCTTCACCAGAGACTTTTGCCAGAGGCTTCTGAGACGCAAGTTAACAATGCACACCTGGACGGTCTCTCCAGGTGCAGTAGAGTGGTAATCTGGGAACCTCCTTACTCAGAATACTGCTACCTTCACACTGTCATAAGAATGCAGCTAGTTGAGAGCTGGCTTCTAGGCAAGCTTCCCTGTGAGAGCTGAGGACAGGGCAGAACCCTCCCGCATCCTGCCTGACTGTAGACGTACCTGCTAACCTCCTTATGTTAGTGGCTGGGATGGGTTGCGGGAAAAGCATGTGTAAGCATTGGGCCTGAACTCCCGTGTATCTGAGTTGAATACAGCGATTTCCAACATCCTTCTTCAATAGGAGTGTAGCTAGGTTCCAACTCCCATGTCCGAGTGGGTAGCAGACATCTGCCTCCCATGCATACACACTTCTGAGAGTTGAGCTTATGGCCTGTAACCCTACATCCTGCCTGCCGCTACCTTTCGCTTCCAAAAGGCCTAGGCTCGCTGCTTGACGCAAGTGTTGGGAGAGGTAACTGGAATCTCCCGGCACACAAGACGAGTGCCTCCAATCTCAATCAAGCGATTTCCTAGTAATTCCTGGGGTAGACTGGTGCTACATACTAAGTTCCATACGTGAGTATGTAGTTGAACGCCTTGTCCAAAAACATCTTACTTCTCAGAGTTGAGCTCACCCTCAGTCCCTCAGAGTTCCACACTTCCTGCAGAGTGAGTTTCGCACGTCTTCACCAGAGACGTTTGCCAGAGGCTTCTGAGACGCAAGTTAACAATGCAGACCTGGAGGGTATCTCCAGGTCCAGTAGAGTGGTAACCTGGGAACCTCCTGTCTCAGAATACTGCTACCTTCACCCTGCCATAAGAATGCAGCTAGTTGACAGCTGGCTTCAAGGCCTGCTTCCCTGTGAGAGCTAAGGACAGGGCACAACCCTCCCGCATCCTGCTTGACTGTAGAAGGAGCTGCTAACGTCCTCATGTTAGTGGCAGGGAAACGTTGTGAGAAAAGCATGTGGAATCGTTGTGCCTGAACCCACGTGTATCTGAGTTGAATACAGCGATTTCCAAAGTCCTTCTTCATCAGAGTGTAGCTAGGTTCCCACTCGCATGTCCGAGTGGGTAGCAGACATCTGCCTCCCATGTATACACACTTCTGAGAGTTGAGCTTATGGCCTGTAAGCCTACCTCCTGCCTGCAGCTACCTTTCGCTTCCAAAAGGCCTAGGCTCGCTGCTTCACCGAAGTGTTGGGAGAGGTAACTGGAATCTCCCGGCACACAAGACTAGTGCCACCAAGCTCAATCCAGCGATTTCCCAGTAATTCCTGGGGTAGACTGGTGCTACATACTAAGTTCCATATGTGAGAAGGTAGCTGAACGCCTTGTCCAAAATCATCTTACTGTTGAGAGTTGAGCTCACCCTCAGTCCCTCACAGTTCCACACTGCCTGCAGAGTGAGTTTCCCACGTCTTCACCAGAGACTTTTGCCAGAGGCTTCTGAGACGCAATTTAACAATGCACACCTGGACGGTATTTCCAGGCGCAGTAGAGTGGTAATCTGGGAACCTCCTTACTCAGAATACTGCTACCTTCACACTGTCATAAGAATGCAGCTAGTTGAGAGCTGGCTTCTAGGCATGCTTCCCTGTGAGAGCTGAGGACAGGGCAGAACCCTCCCGCATCCTGCCTGACTGTAGACGTACCTGCTAACCTCCTTATGTTAGTGGCTGGGATGGGTTGCGGGAAAAGCATGTGTAAGCATTGGGCCTGAACTCCCGTGTATCTGAGTTGAATACAGCGATTTCCAACATCCTTCTTCAATAGGAGTGTAGCTAGGTTCCAACTCCCATGTCCGAGTGGGTAGCAGACATCTGCCTCCCATGCATACACACTTCTGAGAGTTGAGCTTATGGCCTGTAACCCTACATCCTGCCTGCCGCTACCTTTCGCTTCCAAAAGGCCTAGGCTCGCTGCTTGACGCAAGTGTTGGGAGAGGTAACTGGAATCTCCCGGCACACAAGACGAGTGCCTCCAAGCTCAATCAAGCGATTTCCTAGTAATTCCTGGGGTAGACTGGTGCTACATACTAAGTTCCATACGTGAGTATGTAGTTGAACGCCTTGTCCAAAAACATCTTACTTCTCAGAGTTGAGCTCACCCTCAGTCCCTCAGAGTTCCACACTTCCTGCAGAGTGAGTTTCGCACGTCTTCACCAGAGACGTTTGCCAGAGGCTTCTGACACGCAAGTTAACAATGCAGACCTGGAGGGTATCTCCAGGTCCAGTAGAGTGGTAACCTGGGAACCTCCTGTCTCAGAATCCTGCTACCTTCACCCTGCCATAAGAATGCAGCTAGTTGACAGCTGGCTTCAAGGCCTGCTTCCCTGTGAGAGCTAAGGACAGGGCACAACCCTCCCGCATCCTGCTTGACTGTAGAAGGAGCTGCTAACGTCCTCATGTTAGTGGCAGGGAAACGTTGTGAGAAAAGCATGTGGAATCGTTGTGCCTGAACCCACGTGTATCTGAGTTGAATACAGCGATTTCCAAAGTCCTTCTTCATCAGAGTGTAGCTAGGTTCCCACTCGCATGTCCGAGTGGGTAGCAGACATCTGCCTCCCATGTATACACACTTCTGAGAGTTGAGCTTATGGCCTGTAAGCCTACCTCCTGCCTGCAGCTACCTTTCGCTTCCAAAAGGCCTAGGCTCGCTGCTTCACCGAAGTGTTGGGAGAGGTAACTGGAATCTCCCGGCACACAAGACTAGTGCCACCAAGCTCAATCCAGCGATTTCCCAGTAATTCCTGGGGTAGACTGGTGCTACATACTAAGTTCCATATGTGAGAAGGTAGCTGAACGCCTTGTCCAAAATCATCTTACTGCTGAGAGTTGAGCTCACCCTCAGTCCCTCACAGTTCCACACTGCCTGCAGAGTGAGTTTCCCACGTCTTCACCAGAGACTTTTGCCAGAGGCTTCTGAGACGCAAGTTAACAATGCACACCTGGACGGTATTTCCAGGCGCAGTAGAGTGGTAATCTGGGAACCTCCTTACTCAGAATACTGCTACCTTCACACTGTCATTAGAATGCAGCTAGTTGAGAGCTGGCTTCTAGGCATGCTTCCCTGTGAGAGCTGAGGACAGGGCAGAACCCTCCCGCATCCTGCCTGACTGTAGACGTACCTGCTAACCTCCTTATGTTAGTGGCTGGGATGGGTTGCGGGAAAAGCATGTGTAAGCATTGGGCCTGAACTCCCGTGTATCTGAGTTGAATACAGCGATTTCCAACATCCTTCTTCAATAGGAGTGTAGCTAGGTTCCAACTCCCATGTCCGAGTGGGTAGCAGACTTCTGCCTCCCATGCATACACACTTCTGAGAGTTGAGCTTATGGCCTGTAACCCTACATCCTGCCTGCCGCTACCTTTCGCTTCCAAAAGGCCTAGGCTCGCTGCTTGACGCAAGTGTTGGGAGAGGTAACTGGAATCTCCCGGCACACAAGACGAGTGCCTCCAAGCTCAATCAAGCGATTTCCTAGTAATTCCTGGGGTAGACTGGTGCTACATACTAAGTTCCATACGTGAGTATGTAGTTGAACGCCTTGTCCAAAAACATCTTACTTCTCAGAGTTGAGCTCACCCTCAGTCCCTCAGAGTTCCACACTTCCTGCAGAGTGAGTTTCGCACGTCTTCACCAGAGACGTTTGCCAGAGGCTTCTGACACGCAAGTTAACAATGCAGACCTGGAGGGTATCTCCAGGTCCAGTAGAGTGGTAACCTGGGAACCTCCTGTCTCAGAATACTGCTACCTTCACCCTGCCATAAGAATGCAGCTAGTTGACAGCTGGCTTCAAGGCCTGCTTCCCTGTGAGAGCTAAGGACAGGGCACAACCCTCCCGCATCCTGCTTGACTGTAGAAGGAGCTACTAACGTCCTCATGTTAGTGGCAGGGAAACGTTGTGAGAAAAGCATGTGGAATCGTTGTGCCTGAACCCACGTGTATCTGAGTTGAATACAGCGATTTCCAAAGTCCTTCTTCATCAGAGTGTAGCTAGGTTCCCACTCGCATGTCCGAGTGGGTAGCAGACATCTGCCTCCCATGTATACACACTTCTGAGAGTTGAGCTTATGGCCTGTAAGCCTACCTCCTGCCTGCAGCTACCTTTCGCTTCCAAAAGGCCTAGGCTCGCTGCTTCACCGAAGTGTTGGGAGAGGTAACTGGAATCTCCCGGCACACAAGACTAGTGCCACCAAGCTCAATCCAGCGATTTCCCAGTAATTCCTGGGGTAGACTGGTGCTACATACTAAGTTCCATATGTGAGAAGGTAGCTGAACGCCTTGTCCAAAATCATCTTACTGCTGAGAGTTGAGCTCACCCTCAGTCCCTCACAGTTCCACACTGCCTGCAGAGTGAGTTTCCCACGTCTTCACCAGAGACTTTTGCCAGAGGCTTCTGAGACGCAAGTTAACAATGCACACCTGGACGGTATTTCCAGGCGCAGTAGAGTGGTAATCTGGGAACCTCCTTACTCAGAATACTGCTACCTTCACACTGTCATAAGAATGCAGCTAGTTGAGAGCTGGCTTCTAGGCATGCTTCCCTGAGAGAGCTGAGGACAGGGCAGAACCCTCCCGCATCCTGCCTGACTGTAGACGTACCTGCTAACCTCCTTATGTTAGTGGCTGGGATGGGTTGCGGGAAAAGCATGTGTAAGCATTGGGCCTGAACTCCCGTGTATCTGAGTTGAATACAGCGATTTCCAACATCCTTCTTCAATAGGAGTGTAGCTAGGTTCCAACTCCCATGTCCGAGTGGGTAGCAGACATCTGCCTCCCATGCATACACACTTCTGAGAGTTGAGCTTATGGCCTGTAACCCTACATCCTGCCTGCCGCTACCTTTCGCTTCCAAAAGGCCTAGGCTCGCTGCTTGACGCAAGTGTTGGGAGAGGTAACTGGAATCTCCCGGCACACAAGACGAGTGCCTCCAAGCTCAATCAAGCGATTTCCTAGTAATTCCTGGGGTAGACTGGTGCTACATACTAAGTTCCATACGTGAGTATGTAGTTGAACGTCTTGTCCAAAAACATCTTACTTCTCAGAGTTGAGCTCACCCTCAGTCCCTCACAGTTCCACACTTTCTGCAGAGTGAGTTTCGCACGTCTTCACCAGAGACGATTGCCAGAGGCTTCTGACACGCAAGTTAACAATGCAGACCTGGAGGGTATCTCCAGGTCCAGTAGAGTGGTAACCTGGGAACCTCCTGTCTCAGAATCCTGCTACCTTCACCCTGCCATAAGAATGCAGCTAGTTGACAGCTGGCTTCAAGGCCTGCTTCCCTGTGAGAGCTAAGGACAGGGCACAACCCTCCCGCATCCTGCTTGACTGTAGAAGGAGCTGCTAACGTCCTCATGTTAGTGGCAGGGAAACGTTGTGAGAAAAGCATGTGGAATCGTTGTGCCTGAACCCACGTGTATCTGAGTTGAATACAGCGATTTCCAAAGTCCTTCTTCATCAGAGTGTAGCTAGGTTCCCACTCGCATGTCCGAGTGGGTAGCAGACATCTGCCTCCCATGTATACACACTTCTGAGAGTTGAGCTTATGGCCTGTAAGCCTACCTCCTGCCTGCAGCTACCTTTCGCTTCCAAAAGGCCTAGGCTCGCTGCTTCACCGAAGTGTTGGGAGAGGTAACTGGAATCTCCCGGCACACAAGACTAGTGCCTCCAAGCTCAATCCAGCGATTTCCCAGTAATTCCTGGGGTAGACTGGTGCTACATACTAAGTTCCATATGTGAGAAGGTAGCTGAACGCCTTGTCCAAAATCATCTTACTGCTGAGAGTTGAGCTCACCCTCAGTCCCTCACAGTTCCACACTGCCTGCAGAGTGAGTTTCCCACGTCTTCACCAGAGACTTTTGCCAGAGGCTTCTGAGACGCAAGTTAACAATGCACACCTGGACGGTCTCTCCAGGTGCAGTAGAGTGGTAATCTGGGAACCTCCTTACTCAGAATACTGCTACCTTCACACTGTCATAAGAATGCAGCTAGTTGAGAGCTGGCTTCTAGGCATGCTTCCCTGTGAGAGCTGAGGACAGGGCAGAACCCTCCCGCATCCTGCCTGACTGTAGACGTACCAGCTAACCTCCTTATGTTAGTGGCTGGGATAGGTTGTGGGAAAAGCATGTGTAAGCATTGGGCCTGAACTCCCGTGTATCTGAGTTGAATACAGCGATTTCCAAAGTCCTTCTTCATCAGAGTGTAGCTAGGTTCCCACTCACATGTCCGAGTGGGTAGCACACATCTGCCTCCCATGTATACACACTTCTGAGAGTTGAGCTTATGGCCTGTAAGCCTACGTCCTGCCTGCAGCTACCTTTCGCTTCCAAAAGGCCTAGGCTCGCTGCTTGACGCAAGTGTTGGGAGAGGTAACTGGAATCTCCCGGCACACAAGACTAGTGCCACCAAGCTCAATCCAGCGATTTCCCAGTAATTCCTGGGGTAGACTGGTGCTACATACTAAGTTCCATATGTGAGAAGGTAGCTGAACGCCTTGTCCAAAATCATCTTACTGCTGAGAGTTGAGCTCACCCTCAGTCCCTCACAGTTCCACACTGCCTGCAGAGTGAGTTTCCCACGTCTTCACCAGAGACTTTTGCCAGAGGCTTCTGAGACCCAAGTTAACAATGCACACCTGGACGGTATCTCCAGGTGCAGTAGAGTGGTAATCTGGGAACCTCCTTACTCAGAATACTGCTACCTTCACACTGTCATAAGAATGCAGCTAGTTGAGAGCTGGCTTCTAGGCAAGCTTCCCTGTGAGAGCTGAGGACAGGGCAGAACCCTCCCGCATCCTGCCTGACTGTAGACGTACCTGCTAACCTCCTTATATTAGTGGCTGGGATGGGTTGCGGGAAAAGCATGTGTAAGCATTGGGCCTGAACTCCCGTGTATCTGAGTTGAATAGAGCGATTTCCAACATCCTTCTTCAATAGGAGTGTAGCTAGGTTCCAACTCCCATGTCCGAGTGGGTAGCAGACATCTGCCTCCCATGCATACACACTTCTGAGAGTTGAGCTTATGGCCTGTAACCCTACATCCTGCCTGCCGCTACCTTTCGCTTCCAAAAGGCCTAGGCTCGCTGCTTGACGCAAGTGTTGGGAGAGGTAACTGGAATCTCCCGGCACACAAGACGAGTGCCTCCAAGCTCAATCAAGCGATTTCCTAGTAATTCCTGGGGTAGACTGGTGCTACATACTAAGTTCCATACGTGAGTATGTAGTTGAACGCCTTGTCCAAAAACATCTTACTTCTCAGAGTTGAGCTCACCCTCAGTCCCTCAGAGTTCCACACTTCCTGCAGAGTGAGTTTCGCACGTCTTCACCAGAGACGTTTGCCAGAGGCTTCTGACACGCAAGTTAACAATGCAGACCTGGAGGGTATCTCCAGGTCCAGTAGAGTGGTAACCTGGGAACCTCCTGTCTCAGAATACTGCTACCTTCACCCTACCATAAGAATGCAGCTAGTTGACAGCTGGCTTCAAGGCCTGCTTCCCTGTGAGAGCTAAGGACAGGGCACAACCCTCCCGCATCCTGCTTGACTGCAGAAGGAGCTGCTAACGTCCTCATGTTAGTGGCTGGGATAGGTTGTGAGAAAAGCATGTGGAATCGTTTTGCCTGAACCCACGTGTATCTGAGTTGAATACAGCGATTTCCAAAGTCCCTCTTCATCAGAGTGTAGCTAGGTTCCCACTCACATGTCCGAGTGGGTAGCACACATCTACCTCCCATGTATACACACTTCTGAGTGTTGAGCTTATGGCCTGTAAGCCTACCTCCTGCCTGCAGCTACCTTTCGCTTCCAAAAGGCCTAGGCTCGCTGCTTGACGCAAGTGTTGGGAGAGGTAACTGGAATCTCCCGGCACACAAGACTAGTGCCACCAAGCTCAATCCAGCGATTTCCCAGTAATTCCTGGGGTAGACTGGTGCTACATACTAAGTTCCATATGTGAGAAGGTAGCTGAACGCCTTGTCCAAAATCATCTTACTGCTGAGAGTTGAGCTCACCCTCAGTCCCTCACAGTTCCACACTGCCTGCAGAGTGAGTTTCCCACGTCTTCACCAGAGACTTTTGCCAGAGGCTTCTGAGACGCAAGTTAACAATGCACACCTGGACGGTATCTCCAGGTGCAGTAGAGTGGTAATCTGGGAACCTCCTTACTCAGAATACTGCTACCTTCACACTGTCATAAGAATGCAGCTAGTTGAGAGCTGGCTTCTAGGCATGCTTCCCTGTGAGAGCTGAGGACAGGGCAGAACCCTCCCGCATCCTGCCTGACTGTAGACGTACCTGCTAACCTCCTTATGTTAGTGGCTGGGATAGGTTGTGGGAAAAGCATGTGTAAGCATTGGGCCTGAACTCCCGTGTATCTGAGTTGAATACAGCGATTTCCAAAGTCCTTCTTCATCAGAGTGTAGCTAGGTTCCCACTCACTATTCCGAGTGGGTAGCACACATCTGCCTCCCATGTATACACACTTCTGAGAGTTGAGCTTATGGCCTGTAAGCCTACCTCCTGCCTGCAGCTACCTTTCGCTTCCAAAAGGCCTAGGCTCGCTGCTTGACGCAAGTGTTGGGAGAGGTAACTGGAATCTCCCGGCACACAAGACTAGTGCCACCAAGCTCAATCCAGCGATTTCCCAGTAATTCCTGGGGTAGACTGGTGCTACATACTAAGTTCCATATGTGAGAAGGTAGCTGAACGCCTTGTCCAAAATCATCTTACTGCTGAGAGTTGAGCTCACCCTCAGTCCCTCACAGTTCCACACTCCCTGCAGAGTGAGTTTCCCACGTCTTCACCAGAGAATTTTGCCAGAGGCTTCTGAGACGCAAGTTAACAATGCACACCTGGACGGTATCTCCAGGTGCAGTAGAGTGGTAATCTGGGAACCTCCTTACTCAGAATACTGCTACCTTCACACTGTCATAAGAATGCAGCTAGTTGAGAGCTGGCTTCTAGGCAAGCTTCCCTGTGAGAGCTGAGGACAGGGCAGAACCCTCCCGCATCCTGCCTGACTGTAGACGTACCTGCTAACCTCCTTATGTTAGTGGCTGGGATGGGTTGCGGGAAAAGCATGTGTAAGCATTGGGCCTGAACTCCCGTGTATCTGAGTTGAATAGAGCGATTTCCAAAGTCCTTCTTCAATAGGAGTGTAGCTAGGTTCCAACTCCCATGTCCGAGTGGGTAGCAGACATCTGCCTCCCATGCATACACACTTCTGAGAGTTGAGCTTATGGCCTGTAACCCTACATCCTGCCTGCCGCTACCTTTCGCTTCCAAAAGGCCTAGGCTCGCTGCTTGACGCAAGTTTGGGAGAGGTAACTGGAATCTCCCGGCACACAAGACTAGTGCCACCAAGCTCAATCCAGCGATTTCCCAGTAATTCCTGGGGTAGACTGGTGCTACATACTAAGTTCCATATGTGAGAAGGTAGCTGAACGCCTTGTCCAAAATCATCTTACTGCTGAGAGTTGAGCTCACCCTCAGTCCCTCACAGTTCCACACTGCCTGCAGAGTGAGTTTCCCACGTCTTCACCAGAGACTTTTGCCAGAAGCTTCTGAGACGCAAGTTAACAATGCACACCTGGACGGTATCTCCAGGTGCAGTAGAGTGGTAATCTGGGAACCTCCTTACTCAGAATACTGCTACCTTCACACTGTCATATGAATGCAGCTAGTTGAGAGCTGGCTTCTAGGCAAGCTTCCCTGTGAGAGCTGAGGACAGGGCAGAACCCTCCCGCATCCTGCCTGACTGTAGACGTACCTGCTAACCTCCTTATGTTAGTGGCTGGGATGGGTTGCGGGAAAAGCATGTGTAAGCATTGGGCCTGAACTCCCGTGTATCTGAGTTGAATAGAGCGATTTCCAACATCCTTCTTCAATAGGAGTGTAGCTAGGTTCCAACTCCCATGTCCGAGTGGGTAGCAGACATCTGCCTCCCATGCATACACACTTCTGAGAGTTGAGCTTATGGCCTATAACCCTACATCCTGCCTGCCGCTACCTTTCGCTTCCAAAAGGCCTAGGCTCGCTGCTTGACGCAAGTGTTGGGAGAGGTAACTGGAATCTCCCGGCACACAAGACGAGTGCCTCCAAGCTCAATCAAGCGATTTCCTAGTAATTCCTGGGGTAGACTGGTGCTACATACTAAGTTCCATACGTGAGTATGTAGTTGAACGCCTTGTCCAAAAACATCTTACTTCTCAGAGTTGAGCTCACCCTCAGTCCCTCACAGTTCCACACTGCCTGCAGAGTGAGTTTCGCACGTCTTCACCAGAGACGTTTGCCAGAGGCTTCTGAGACGCAAGTTAACAATGCAGACCTGGAGGGTATCTCCAGGTCCAGTAGAGTGGTAACCTGGGAACCTCCTGTCTCAGAATACTGCTACCTTCACCCTGCCATAAGAATGCAGCTAGTTGACAGCTGGCTTCAAGGCCTGCTTCCCTGTGAGAGCTAAGGACAGGGCACAACCCTCCCGCATCCTGCTTGACTGTAGAAGGAGCTGCTAACGTCCTCATGTTAGTGGCAGGGAAACGTTGGGAGAAAAGCATGTGGAATCGTTGTGCCTGAACCCACGTGTATCTGAGTTGAATACAGCGATTTCCAAAGTCCTTCTTCATCAGAGTGTAGCTAGGTTCCCACTCGCATGTCCGAGTGGGTAGCAGACATCTGCCTCCCATGTATACACACTTCTGAGAGTTGAGCTTATGGCCTGTAAGCCTACCTCCTGCCTGCAGCTACCTTTCGCTTCCAAAAGGCCTAGGCTCGCTGCTTCACCGAAGTGTTGGGAGAGGTAACTGGAATCTCCCGGCACACAAGACTAGTGCCTCCAAGCTCAATCCAGCGATTTCCCAGTAATTCCTGGGGTAGACTGGTGCTACATACTAAGTTCCATATGTGAGAAGGTAGCTGAACGCCTTGTCCAAAATCATCTTACTGCTGAGAGTTGAGCTCACCCTCAGTCCCTCACAGTTCCACACTGCCTGCAGAGTGAGTTTCCCACGTCTTCACCAGAGACTTTTGCCAGAGGCTTCTGAGACGCAAGTTAACAATGCACACCTGGACGGTATCTCCAGGTGCAGTAGAGTGGTAATCTGGGAACCTCCTTACTCAGAATACTGCTACCTTCACACTGTCATAAGAATGCAGCTAGTTGAGAGCTGGCTTCTAGGCAAGCTTCCCTGTGAGAGCTGAGGACAGGGCAGAACCCTCCCGCATCCTGCCTGACTGTAGACGTACCTGCTAACCTCCTTATGTTAGTGGCTGGGATGGGTTGCGGGAAAAGCATGTGTAAGCATTGGGCCTGAACTCCCGTGTATCTGAGTTGAATACAGCGATTTCCAACATCCTTCTTCAATAGGAGTGTAGCTAGGTTCCAACTCCCATGTCCGAGTGGGTAGCAGACATCTGCCTCCCATGCATACACACTTCTGAGAGTTGAGCTTATGGCCTGTAACCCTACATCCTGCCTGCCGCTACCTTTCGCTTCCAAAAGGCCTAGGCTCGCTGCTTGACGCAAGTGTTGGGAGAGGTAACTGGAATCTCCCGGCACACAAGACGAGTGCCTCCAAGCTCAATCAAGCGATTTCCTAGTAATTCCTGGGGTAGACTGGTGCTACATACTAAGTTCCATACGTGAGTATGTAGTTGAACGCCTTGTCCAAAAACATCTTACTTCTCAGAGTTGAGCTCACCCTCAGTCCCTCAGAGTTCCACACTTCCTGCAGAGTGAGTTTCGCACGTCTTCACCAGAGACGTTTGCCAGAGGCTTCTGACACGCAAGTTAACAATGCAGACCTGGAGGGTATCTCCAGGTCCAGTAGAGTGGTAACCTGGGAACCTCCTGTCTCAGAATACTGCTACCTTCACCCTACCATAAGAATGCAGCTAGTTGACAGCTGGCTTCAAGGCCTGCTTCCCTGTGAGAGCTAAGGACAGGGCACAACCCTCCCGCATCCTGCTTGACTGTAGAAGGAGCTGCTAACGTCCTCATGTTAGTGGCAGGGAAACGTTGGGAGAAAAGCATGTGGAATCGTTGTGCCTGAACCCACGTGTATCTGAGTTGAATACAGCGATTTCCAAAGTCCTTCTTCATCAGAGTGTAGCTAGGTTCCCACTCGCATGTCTGAGTGGGTAGCAGACATCTGCCTCCCATGTATACACACTTCTGAGAGTTGAGCTTATGGCCTGTAAGCCTACCTCCTGCCTGCAGCTACCTTTCGCTTCCAAAAGGCCTAGGCTCGCTGCTTCACCGAAGTGTTGGGAGAGGTAACTGGAATCTCCCGGCACAGAAGACTAGTGCCACCAAGCTCAATCCAGCGATTTCCCAGTAATTCCTGGGGTAGACTGGTGCTACATACTAAGTTCCATATGTGAGAAGGTAGCTGAACGCCTTGTCCAAAATCATCTTACTGCTGAGAGTTGAGCTCACCCTCAGTCCCTCACAGTTCCACACTGCCTGCAGAGTGAGTTTCCCACGTCTTCACCAGAGACTTTTGCCAGAAGCTTCTGAGACGCAAGTTAACAATGCACACCTGGACGGTATCTCCAGGTGCAGTAGAGTGGTAATCTGGGAACCTCCTTACTCAGAATACTGCTACCTTCACACTGTCATATGAATGCAGCTAGTTGAGAGCTGGCTTCTAGGCAAGCTTCCCTGTGAGAGCTGAGGACAGGGCAGAACCCTCCCGCATCCTGCCTGACTGTAGACGTACCTGCTAACCTCCTTATGTTAGTGGCTGGGATGGGTTGCGGGAAAAGCATGTGTAAGCATTGGGCCTGAACTCCCGTGTATCTGAGTTGAATAGAGCGATTTCCAACATCCTTCTTCAATAGGAGTGTAGCTAGGTTCCAACTCCCATGTCCGAGTGGGTAGCAGACATCTGCCTCCCATGCATACACACTTCTGAGAGTTGAGCTTATGGCCTATAACCCTACATCCTGCCTGCCGCTACCTTTCGCTTCCAAAAGGCCTAGGCTCGCTGCTTGACGCAAGTGTTGGGAGAGGTAACTGGAATCTCCCGGCACACAAGACGAGTGCCTCCAAGCTCAATCCAGCGATTTCCTAGTAATTCCTGGGGTAGACTGGTGCTACATACTAAGTTCCATACGTGAGTATGTAGTTGAACGCCTTGTCCAAAAACATCTTACTTCTCAGAGTTGAGCTCACCCTCAGTCCCTCACAGTTCCACACTGCCTGCAGAGTGAGTTTCGCACGTCTTCACCAGAGACGTTTGCCAGAGGCTTCTGAGACGCAAGTTAACAATGCAGACCTGGAGGGTATCTCCAGGTCCAGTAGAGTGGTAACCTGGGAACCTCCTGTCTCAGAATACTGCTACCTTCACCCTGCCATAAGAATGCAGCTAGTTGACAGCTGGCTTCAAGGCCTGCTTCCCTGTGAGAGCTAAGGACAGGGCACAACCCTCCCGCATCCTGCTTGACTGTAGAAGGAGCTGCTAACGTCCTCATGTTAGTGGCAGGGAAACGTTGGGAGAAAAGCATGTGGAATCGTTGTGCCTGAACCCACGTGTATCTGAGTTGAATACAGCGATTTCCAAAGTCCTTCTTCATCAGAGTGTAGCTAGGTTCCCACTCGCATGTCCGAGTGGGTAGCAGACATCTGCCTCCCATGTATACACACTTCTGAGAGTTGAGCTTATGGCCTGTAAGCCTACCTCCTGCCTGCAGCTACCTTTCGCTTCCAAAAGGCCTAGGCTCGCTGCTTCACCGAAGTGTTGGGAGAGGTAACTGGAATCTCCCGGCACACAAGACTAGTGCCTCCAAGCTCAATCCAGCGATTTCCCAGTAATTCCTGGGGTAGACTGGTGCTACATACTAAGTTCCATATGTGAGAAGGTAGCTGAACGCCTTGTCCAAAATCATCTTACTGCTGAGAGTTGAGCTCACCCTCAGTCCCTCACAGTTCCACACTGCCTGCAGAGTGAGTTTCCCACGTCTTCACCAGAGACTTTTGCCAGAGGCTTCTGAGACGCAAGTTAACAATGCACACCTGGACGGTATCTCCAGGTGCAGTAGAGTGGTAATCTGGGAACCTCCTTACTCAGAATACTGCTACCTTCACACTGTCATAAGAATGCAGCTAGTTGAGAGCTGGCTTCTAGGCAAGCTTCCCTGTGAGAGCTGAGGACAGGGCAGAACCCTCCCGCATCCTGCCTGACTGTAGACGTACCTGCTAACCTCCTTATGTTAGTGGCTGGGATGGGTTGCGGGAAAAGCATGTGTAAGCATTGGGCCTGAACTCCCGTGTATCTGAGTTGAATACAGCGATTTCCAACATCCTTCTTCAATAGGAGTGTAGCTAGGTTCCAACTCCCATGTCCGAGTGGGTAGCAGACATCTGCCTCCCATGCATACACACTTCTGAGAGTTGAGCTTATGGCCTGTAACCCTACATCCTGCCTGCCGCTACCTTTCGCTTCCAAAAGGCCTAGGCTCGCTGCTTGACGCAAGTGTTGGGAGAGGTAACTGGAATCTCCCGGCACACAAGACGAGTGCCTCCAAGCTCAATCAAGCGATTTCCTAGTAATTCCTGGGGTAGACTGGTGCTACATACTAAGTTCCATACGTGAGTATGTAGTTGAACGCCTTGTCCAAAAACATCTTACTTCTCAGAGTTGAGCTCACCCTCAGTCCCTCAGAGTTCCACACTTCCTGCAGAGTGAGTTTCGCACGTCTTCACCAGAGACGTTTGCCAGAGGCTTCTGACACGCAAGTTAACAATGCAGACCTGGAGGGTATCTCCAGGTCCAGTAGAGTGGTAACCTGGGAACCTCCTGTCTCAGAATACTGCTACCTTCACCCTACCATAAGAATGCAGCTAGTTGACAGCTGGCTTCAAGGCCTGCTTCCCTGTGAGAGCTAAGGACAGGGCACAACCCTCCCGCATCCTGCTTGACTGTAGAAGGAGCTGCTAACGTCCTCATGTTAGTGGCAGGGAAACGTTGGGAGAAAAGCATGTGGAATCGTTGTGCCTGAACCCACGTGTATCTGAGTTGAATACAGCGATTTCCAAAGTCCTTCTTCATCAGAGTGTAGCTAGGTTCCCACTCGCATGTCTGAGTGGGTAGCAGACATCTGCCTCCCATGTATACACACTTCTGAGAGTTGAGCTTATGGCCTGTAAGCCTACCTCCTGCCTGCAGCTACCTTTCGCTTCCAAAAGGCCTAGGCTCGCTGCTTCACCGAAGTGTTGGGAGAGGTAACTGGAATCTCCCGGCACAGAAGACTAGTGCCACCAAGCTCAATCCAGCGATTTCCCAGTAATTCCTGGGGTAGACTGGTGCTACATACTAAGTTCCATATGTGAGAAGGTAGCTGAACGCCTTGTCCAAAATCATCTTACTGCTGAGAGTTGAGCTCACCCTCAGTCCCTCACAGTTCCACACTGCCTGCAGAGTGAGTTTCCCACGTCTTCACCAGAGACTTTTGCCAGAGGCTTCTGAGACGCAAGTTAACAATGCACACCTGGACGGTATCTCCAGGTGCAGTAGAGTGGTAATCTGGGAACCTCCTTACTCAGAATACTGCTACCTTCACACTGTCATAAGAATGCAGCTAGTTGAGAGCTGGCTTCTAGGCATGCTTCCCTGTGAGAGCTGAGGACAGGGCAGAACCCTCCCGCATCCTGCCTGACTGTAGACGTACCTGCTAACCTCCTTATGTTAGTGGCTGGGATGGGTTGTGGGAAAAGCATGTGTAAGCATTGGGCCTGAACTCCCGTGTATCTGAGTTGAATACAGCGATTTCCAACATCCTTCTTCAATAGGAGTGTAGCTAGGTTCCAACTCCCATGTCCGAGTGGGTAGCAGACATCTGCCTCCCATGCATACACACTTCTGAGAGTTGAGCTTATGGCCTATAACCCTACATCCTGCCTGCCGCTACCTTTCGCTTCCAAAAGGCCTAGGCTCGCTGCTTGACGCAAGTGTTGGGAGAGGTAACTGGAATCTCCCGGCACACAAGACGAGTGCCTCCAAGCTCAATCAAGCGATTTCCTAGTAATTCCTGGGGTAGACTGGTGCTACATACTAAGTTCCATACGTGAGTATGTAGTTGAACGCCTTGTCCAAAAACATCTTACTTCTGAGAGTTGAGCTCACCCTCAGTCCCTCACAGTTCCACACTGCCTTCAGAGTGAGTTTCGCACGTCTTCACCAGAGACGTTTGCCAGAGGCTTCTGAGACGCAAGTTAACAATGCAGACCTGGAGGGTATCTCCAGGTCCAGTAGAGTGGTAACCTGGGAACCTCCTGTCTCAGAATACTGCTACCTTCACCCTGCCATAAGAATGCAGCTAGTTGACAGCTGGCTTCAAGGCCTGCTTCCCTGTGAGAGCTAAGGACAGGGCACAACCCTCCCGCATCCTGCTTGACTGTAGAAGGAGCTGCTAACGTCCTCATGTTAGTGGCAGGGAAACGTTGTGAGAAAAGCATGTGGAATCGTTGTGCCTGAACCCACGTGTATCTGAGTTGAATACAGCGATTTCCAAAGTCCTTCTTCATCAGAGTGTAGCTAGGTTCCCACTCGCATGTCCGAGTGGGTAGCAGACATCTGCCTCCCATGTATACACACTTCTGAGAGTTGAGCTTATGGCCTGTAAGCCTACCTCTTGCCTGCAGCTACCTTTCGCTTCCAAAAGGCCTAGGCTCGCTGCTTCACCGAAGTGTTGGGAGAGGTAACTGGAATCTCCCGGCACACAAGACTAGTGCCTCCAAGCTCAATCCAGCGATTTCCCAGTAATTCCTGGGGTAGACTGGTGCTACATACTAAGTTCCATATGTGAGAACGTAGCTGAACGCCTTGTCCAAAATCATCTTACTGCTGAGAGTTGAGCTCACCCTCAGACCCTCACAGTTCCACACTGCCTGCAGAGTGAGTTTCCCACGTCTTCACCAGAGACTTTTGCCAGAGGCTTCTGAGACGCAAGTTAACAATGCACACCTGGACGGTATCTCCAGGTGCAGTAGAGTGGTAATCTGGGAACCTCCTTACTCAGAATACTGCTACCTTCACACTGTCATAAGAATGCAGCTAGTTGAGAGCTGGCTTCTAAGCAAGCTTCCCTGTGAGAGCTGAGGACAGGGCAGAACCCTCCCGCATCCTGCCTGACTGTAGACGTACCTGCTAACCTCCTTATGTTAGTGGCTGGGATGGGTTGCGGGAAAAGCATGTGTAAGCATTGGGCCTGAACTCCCGTGTATCTGAGTTGAATACAGCGATTTCCAACATCCTTCTTCAATAGGAGTGTAGCTAGGTTCCAACTCCCATGTCCGAGTGGGTAGCAGACATCTGCCTCCCATGCATACACACTTCTGAGAGTTGAGCTTATGGCCTGTAACCCTACATCCTGCCTGCCGCTACCTTTCGCTTCCAAAAGGCCTAGGCTCGCTGCTTGACGCAAGTGTTGGGAGAGGTAACTGGAATCTCCCGGCACACAAGACGAGTGCCTCCAAGCTCAATCAAGCGATTTCCTAGTAATTCCTGGGGTAGACTGGTGCTACATACTAAGTTCCATACGTGAGTATGTAGTTGAACGCCTTGTCCAAAAACATCTTACTTCTGAGAGTTGAGCTCACCCTCAGTCCCTCACAGTTCCACACTGCCTGCAGAGTGAGTTTCGCACGTCTTCACCAGAGACGTTTGCCAGAGGCTTCTGACACGCAAGTTAACAATGCAGACCTGGAGGGTATCTCCAGGTCCAGTAGAGTGGTAACCTGGGAACCTCCTGTCTCAGAATACTGCTACCTTCACACTGTCATAAGAATGCAGCTAGTTGAGAGCTGGCTTCTAGGCATGCTTCCCTGTGAGAGCTGAGGACAGGGCAGAACCCTCCCGCATCCTGCCTGACTGTAGACGTACCTGCTAACCTCCTTATGTTAGTGGCTGGGATAGGTTGTGGGAAAAGCATGTGTAAGCATTGGGCCTGAACTCCCGTGTATCTGAGTTGAATACAGCGATTTCCAAAGTCCTTCTTCATCAGAGTGTAGCTAGGTTCCTACTCACATGTCCGAGTGGGAAGCACACATCTGCCTCCCATGTATACACACTTCTGAGAGTTTAGCTTATGGCCTGTAAGCCTACCTCCTGCCTGCAGCTACCTTTCGCTTCCAAAAGGCCTAGGCTCGCTGCTTGACGCAAGTGTTGGGAGAGGTAACTGGAATCTCCCGGCACACAAGACGAGTGCCACCAAGCTCAATCCAGCGATTTCCCAGTAATTCCTGGGGTAGACTGGTGCTACATACTAAGTTCCATATGTGAGAAGGTAGCTGAACGCCTTGTCCAAAATCATCTTACTGCTGAGAGTTGAGCTCACCCTCAGTCCCTCACAGTTCCACACTGCCTGCAGAGTGAGTTTCCCACGTCTTCACCAGAGACTTTTGCCAGAGGCTTCTGAGACGCAAGTTAACAATGCACACCTGGACGGTATCTCCAGGTGCAGTAGAGTGGTAATCTGGGAACGTCCTTACTCAGAATACTGCTACCTTCACACTGTCATAAGAATGCAGCTAGTTGAGAGCTGGCTTCTAGGCAAGCTTCCCTGTGAGAGCTGAGGAGAGGGCAGAACCCTCCCGCATCCTGCCTGACTGTAGACGTACCTGCTAACCTCCTTATGTTAGTGGCTGGGATGGGTTGCGGGAAAAGCATGTGTAAGCATTGGGCCTGAACTCCCGTGTATCTGAGTTGAATACAGCGATTTCCAACATCCTTCTTCAATAGGAGTGTAGCTAGGTTCCAACTCCCATGTCCGAGTGGGTAGCAGACATCTGCCTCCCATGCATACACACTTCTGAGAGTTGAGCTTATGGCCTGTAACCCTACATCCTGCCTGCCGCTACCTTTCGCTTCCAAAAGGCCTAGGCTCGCTGCTTGACGCAAGTGTTGGGAGAGGTAACTGGAATCTCCCGGCACACAAGACGAGTGCCTCCAAGCTCAATCAAGCGATTTCCTAGTAATTCCTGGGGTAGACTGGTGCTACATACTAAGTTCCATACGTGAGTATGTAGTTGAACGCCTTGTCCAAAAACATCTTACTTCTCAGAGTTGAGCTCACCCTCAGTCCCTCACAGTTCCACACTGCCTGCAGAGTGAGTTTCGCACGTCTTCACCAGAGACGTTTGCCAGAGGCTTCTGACACGCAAGTTAACAATGCAGACCTGGAGGGTATCTCCAGGTCCAGTAGAGTGGTAACCTGGGAACCTCCTGTCTCAGAATACTGCTACCTTCACCCTGCCATAAGAATGCAGCTAGTTGACAGCTGGCTTCAAGGCCTGCTTCCCTGTGAGAGCTAAGGACAGGGCACAACCCTCCCGCATCCTGCTTGACTGTAGAAGGAGCTGCTAACGTCCTCATGTTAGTGGCAGGGAAACGTTGGGAGAAAAGCATGTGGAATCGTTGTGCCTGAACCCACGTGTATCTGAGTTGAATACAGCGATTTCCAAAGTCCTTCTTCATCAGAGTGTAGCGAGGTTCCCACTCGCATGTCCGAGTGGGTAGCAGACATCTGCCTCCCATGTATACACACTTCTGAGAGTTGAGCTTATGGCCTGTAAGCCTACCTCCTGCCTGCAGCTACCTTTCGCTTCCAAAAGGCCTAGGCTCGCTGCTTCACCGAAGTGTTGGGAGAGGTAACTGGAATCTCCCGGCACACAAGACTAGTGCCACCAAGCTCAATCCAGCGATTTCCCAGTAATTCCTGGGGTAGACTGGTGCTACATACTAAGTTCCATATGTGAGAAGGTAGCTGAACGCCTTGTCCAAAATCATCTTACTGCTGAGAGTTGAGCTCACCCTCAGTCCCTCACAGTTCCACACTGCCTGCAGAGTGAGCTTCCCACGTCTTCACCAGAGACGTTTGCCAGAGGCTTCTGAGACGCAAGTTAACAATGCACACCTGGACGGTATCTCCAGGTGCAGTAGAGTGGTAATCTGGGAACCTCCTTACTCAGAATACTGCTACCTTCACACTGTCATAAGAATGCAGCTAGTTGAGAGCTGGCTTCTAGGCATGCTTCCCTGTGAGAGCTGAGGACAGGGCAGAACCCTCCCGCATCCTGCCTGACTGTAGACGTACCTGCTAACCTCCTTATGTTAGTGGCTGGGATAGGTTGTGGGAAAAGCATGTGTAAGCATTGGGCCTGAACTCCCGTGTATCTGAGTTGAATACAGCGATTTCCAAAGTCCTTCTTCATCAGAGTGTAGCTAGGTTCCCACTCACATGTCCGAGTGGGTAGCACACATCTGCCTCCCATGTATACACACTTCTGAGAGTTGAGCTTATGGCCTGTAAGCCTACCTCCTGCCTGCAGCTACCTTTCGCTTCCAAAAGGCCTAGGCTCGCTGCTTGACGCAAGTGTTGGGAGAGGTAACTGGAATCTCCCGGCACACAAGACTAGTGCCACCAAGCTCAATCCAGCGATTTCCCAGTAATTCCTGGGGTAGACTGGTGCTACATACTAAGTTCCATATGTGAGAAGGTAGCTGAACGCCTTGTCCAAAATCATCTTACTGCTGAGAGTTGAGCTCACCCTCAGTCCCTCACAGTTCCACACTGCCTGCAGAGTGAGTTTCCCACGTCTTCACCAGAGACTTTTGCCAGAGGCTTCTGAGACGCAAGTTAACAATGCACACCTGTACGGTATCTCCAGGTGCAGTAGAGTGGTAATCTGGGAACCTCCTTACTCAGAATACTGCTACCTTCACACTGTCATAAGAATGCAGCTAGTTGAGAGCTGGCTTCTAGGCATGCTTCCCTGTGAGAGCTGAGGACAGGGCAGAACCCTCCCACATCCTGCCTGACTGTAGACGTACCTGCTAACCTCCTTATGTTAGTGGCTGGGATAGGTTGTGGGAAAAGCATGTGTAAGCATTGGGCCTGAACTCCCGTGTATCTGAGTTGAATACAGCGATTTCCAAAGTCCTTCTTCATCAGAGTGTAGCTAGGTTCCCACTCACATGTCCGAGTGGGTAGCACACATCTGCCTCCCATGTATACACACTTCTGAGAGTTGAGCTTATGGCCTGTAAGCCTACCTCCTGCCTGCAGCTACCTTTCGCTTCCAAAAGGCCTAGGCTCGCTGCTTCACCGAAGTGTTGGGAGAGGTAACTGGAATCTCCCGGCACACAAGACTAGTGCCACCAAGCTCAATCCAGCGATTTCCCAGTAATTCCTGGGGTAGACTGGTGCTACATACTAAGTTCCATATGTGAGAAGGTAGCTGAACGCCTTGTCCAAAATCATCTTACTGCTGAGAGTTGAGCTCACCCTCAGTCCCTCACAGTTCCACACTGCCTGCAGAGTGAGTTTCCCACGTCTTCACCAGAGACTTTTGCCAGAGGCTTCTGAGACGCAAGTTAACAATGCACACCTGGACGGTATCTCCAGGTGCAGTAGAGTGGTAATCTGGGAACCTCCTTACTCAGAATACTGCTACCTTCACACTGTCATAAGAATGCAGCTAGTTGAGAGCTGGCTTCTAGGCAAGCTTCCCTGTGAGAGCTGAGGACAGGGCAGAACCCTCCCGCATCCTGCCTGACTGTAGACGTACCTGCTAACCTCCTTATGTTAGTGGCTGGGATGGGTTGCGGGAAAAGCATGTGTAAGCATTGGGCCTGAACTCCCGTGTATCTGAGTTGAATACAGCGATTTCCAACATCCTTCTTCAATAGGAGTGTAGCTAGGTTCCAACTCCCATGTCCGAGTGGGTAGCAGACATCTGCCTCCCATGCATACACACTTCTGAGAGTTGAGCTTATGGCCTGTAACCCTACATCCTGCCTGCCGCTACCTTTCGCTTCCAAAAGGCCTAGGCTCGCTGCTTGACGCAAGTGTTGGGAGAGGTAACTGGAATCTCCCGGCACACAAGACGAGTGCCTCCAAGCTCAATCAAGCGATTTCCTAGTAATTCCTGGGGTAGACTGGTGCTACATACTAAGTTCCATACGTGAGTATGTAGTTGAACGCCTTGTCCAAAAACATCTTACTTCTCAGAGTTGAGCTCACCCTCAGTCCCTCACAGTTCCACACTGCCTGCAGAGTGAGTTTCGCACGTCTTCACCAGAGACGTTTGCCAGAGGCTTCTGACACGCAAGTTAACAATGCAGACCTGGAGGGTATCTCCAGGTCCAGTAGAGTGGTAACCTGGGAACCTCCTGTCTCAGAATACTGCTACCTTCACACTGTCATTAGAATGCAGCTAGTTGAGAGCTGGCTTCTAGGCATGCTTCCCTGTGAGAGCTGAGGACAGGGCAGAACCCTCCCGCATCCTGCCTGACTGTAGACGTACCTGCTAACCTCCTTATGTTAGTGGCTGGGATAGGTTGTGGGAAAAGCATGTGTAAGTATTGGGCCTGAACTCCCGTGTATCTGAGTTGAATACAGCGATTTCCAAAGTCCTTCTTCATCAGAGTGTAGCTAGGTTCCTACTCACATGTCCGAGTGGGTAGCACACATCTGCCTCCCATGTATACACACTTCTGAGAGTTGATCTTATGGCCTGTAAGCCTACCTCCTGCCTGCAGCTACCTTTCGCTTCCAAAAGGCCTAGGCTCGCTGCTTGACGCAAGTGTTGGGAGAGGTAACTGGAATCTCCCGGCACACAAGACTAGTGCCACCAAGCTCAATCCAGCGATTTCCCAGTAATTCCTGGGGTAGACTGGTGCTACATACTAAGTTCCATATGTGAGAAGGTAGCTGAACGCCTTGTCCAAAATCATCTTACTGCTGAGAGTTGAGCTCACCCTCAGTCCCTCACAGTTCCACACTGCCTGCAGAGTGAGTTTCCCACGTCTTCACCAGAGACTTTTGCCAGAGGCTTCTGAGACGCAAGTTAACAATGCACACCTGGACGGTATCTCCAGGTGCAGTAGAGTGGTAATCTGGGAACCTCCTTACTCAGAATACTGCTACCTTCACACTGTCATAAGAATGCAGCTAGTTGAGAGCTGGCTTCTAGGCAAGCTTCCCTGTGAGAGCTGAGGACAGGGCAGAACCCTCCCGCATCCTGCCTGACTGTAGACGTACCTGCTAACCTCCTTATGTTAGTGGCTGGGATGGGTTGCGGGAAAAGCATGTGTAAGCATTGGGCCTGAACTCCCGTGTATCTGAGTTGAATAGAGCGATTTCCAACATCCTTCTTCAATAGGAGTGTAGCTAGGTTCCAACTCCCATGTCCGAGTGGGTAGCAGACATCTGCCTCCCATGCATACACACTTCTGAGAGTTGAGCTTATGGCCTGTAACCCTACATCCTGCCTGCCGCTACCTTTCGCTTCCAAAAGGCCTAGGCTCGCTGCTTGACGCAAGTGTTGGGAGAGGTAACTGGAATCTCCCGGCACACAAGACGAGTGCCTCCAAGCTCAATCAAGCGATTTCCTAGTAATTCCTGGGGTAGACTGGTGCTACATACTAAGTTCCATACGTGAGTATGTAGTTGAACGCCTTGTCCAAAAACATCTTACTTCTCAGAGTTGAGCTCACCCTCAGTCCCTCACAGTTCCACACTGCCTTCAGAGTGAGTTTCGCACGTCTTCACCAGAGACGTTTGCCAGAGGCTTCTGAGACGCAAGTTAACAATGCAGACCTGGAGGGTATCTCCAGGTCCAGTAGAGTGGTAACCTGGGAACCTCCTGTCTCAGAATCCTGCTACCTTCACCCTGCCATAAGAATGCAGCTAGTTGACAGCTGGCTTCAAGGCCTGCTTCCCTGTGAGAGCTAAGGACAGGGCACAACCCTCCCGCATCCTGCTTGACTGTAGAAGGAGCTGCTAACGTCCTCATGTTAGTGGCAGGGAAACGTTGGGAGAAAAGCATGTGGAATCGTTGTGCCTGAACCCACGTGTATCTGAGTTGAATACAGCGATTTCCAAAGTCCTTCTTCATCAGAGTGTAGCTAGGTTCCCACTCGCATGTCCGAGTGGGTAGCAGACATCTGCCTCCCATGTATACACACTTCTGAGAGTTGAGCTTATGGCCTGTAAGCCTACCTCCTGCCTGCAGCTACCTTTCGCTTCCAAAAGGCCTAGGCTCGCTGCTTCACCGAAGTGTTGGGAGAGGTAACTGGAATCTCCCGGCACACAAGACTAGTGCCTCCAAGCTCAATCCAGCGATTTCCCAGTAATTCCTGGGGTAGACTGGTGCTACATACTAAGTTCCATATGTGAGAAGGTAGCTGAACGCCTTGTCCAAAATCATCTTACTGCTGAGAGTTGAGCTCACCCTCAGTCCCTCACAGTTCCACACTGCCTGCAGAGTGAGCTTCCCACGTCTTCACCAGAGACGTTTGCCAGAGGCTTCTGAGACGCAAGTTAACAATGCACACCTGGACGGTATCTCCAGGTGCAGTAGAGTGGTAATCTGGGAACCTCCTTACTCAGAATACTGCTACCTTCACACTGTCATAAGAATGCAGCTAGTTGAGAGCTGGCTTCTAGGCATGCTTCCCTGTGAGAGCTGAGGACAGGGCAGAACCCTCCCGCATCCTGCCTGACTGTAGACGTACCTGCTAACCTCCTTATGTTAGTGGCTGCGATAGGTTGTGGGAAAAGCATGTGTAAGCATTGGGCCTGAACTCCCGTGTATCTGAGTTGAATACAGCGATTTCCAAAGTCCGTCTTCATCAGAGTGTAGCTAGGTTCCCACTCACATGTCCGAGTGGGTAGCACACATCTGCCTCCCATGTATACACACTTCTGAGAGTTGAGCTTATGGCCTGTAAGCCTACCTCCTGCCTGCAGCTACCTTTCGCTTCCAAAAGGCCTAGGCTCGCTGCTTGACGCAAGTGTTGGGAGAGGTAACTGGAATCTCCCGGCACACAAGACTAGTGCCACCAAGCTCAATCCAGCGATTTCCCAGTAATTCCTGGGGTAGACTGGTGCTACATACTAAGTTCCATATGTGAGAAGGTAGCTGAACGCCTTGTCCAAAATCATCTTACTGCTGAGAGTTGAGCTCACCCTCAGTCCCTCACAGTTCCACACTGCCTGCAGAGTGAGTTTCCCACGTCTTCACCAGAGACTTTTGCCAGAGGCTTCTGAGACGCAAGTTAACAATGCACACCTGGACGGTATCTCCAGGTGCAGTAGAGTGGTAATCTGGGAACCTCCTTACTCAGAATACTGCTACCTTCACACTGTCATAAGAATGCAGCTAGTTGAGAGCTGGCTTCTAGGCATGCTTCCCTGTGAGAGCTGAGGACAGGGCAGAACCCTCCCACATCCTGCCTGACTGTAGACGTACCTGCTAACCTCCTTATGTTAGTGGCTGGGATAGGTTGTGGGAAAAGCATGTGTAAGCATTGGGCCTGAACTCCCGTGTATCTGAGTTGAATACAGCGATTTCCAAAGTCCTTCTTCATCAGAGTGTAGCTAGGTTCCCACTCACATGTCCGAGTGGGTAGCACACATCTGCCTCCCATGTATACACACTTCTGAGAGTTGAGCTTATGGCCTGTAAGCCTACCACCTGCCTGCAGCTACCTTTCGCTTCCAAAAGGCCTAGGCTCGCTGCTTGACGCAAGTGTTGGGAGAGGTAACTGGAATCTCCCGGCACACAAGACGAGTGCCACCAAGCTCAATCCAGCGATTTCCCAGTAATTCCTGGGGTAGACTGGTGCTACATACTAAGTTCCATATGTGAGAAGGTAGCTGAACGCCTTGTCCAAAATCATCTTACTGCTGAGAGTTGAGCTCACCCTCAGTCCCTCACAGTTCCACACTGCCTGCAGAGTGAGTTTCCCACGTCTTCACCAGAGACTTTTGCCAGAGGCTTCTGAGACGCAAGTTAACAATGCACACCTGGACGGTATCTCCAGGTGCAGTAGAGTGGTAATCTGGGAACCTCCTTACTCAGAATACTGCTACCTTCACACTGTCATAAGAATGCAGCTAGTTGAGAGCTGGCTTCTAGGCAAGCTTCCCTGTGAGAGCTGAGGACAGGGCAGAACCCTCCCGCATCCTGCCTGACTGTAGACGTACCTGCTAACCTCCTTATGTTAGTGGCTGGGATGGGTTGCGGGAAAAGCATGTGTAAGCATTGGGCCTGAACTCCCGTGTATCTGAGTTGAATACAGCGATTTCCAACATCCTTCTTCAATAGGAGTGTAGCTAGGTTCCAACTCCCATGTCCGAGTGGGTAGCAGACATCTGCCTCCCATGCATACACACTTCTGAGAGTTGAGCTTATGGCCTGTAACCCTACATCCTGCCTGCCGCTACCTTTCGCTTCCAAAAGGCCTAGGCTCGCTGCTTGACGCAAGTGTTGGGAGAGGTAACTGGAATCTCCCGGCACACAAGACGAGTGCCTCCAAGCTCAATCAAGCGATTTCCTAGTAATTCCTGGGGTAGACTGGTGCTACATACTAAGTTAGATACGTGAGTATGTAGTTGAACGCCTTGTCCAAAAACATCTTACTTCTGAGAGTTGAGCTCACCCTCAGTCCCTCACAGTTCCACACTGCCTGCAGAGTGAGTTTCGCACGTCTTCACCAGAGACGTTTGCCAGAGGCTTCTGAGACGCAAGTTAACAATGCAGACCTGGAGGGTATCTCCAGGTCCAGTAGATTGGTAACCTGGGAACCTCCTGTCTCAGAATACTGCTACCTTCACACTGTCATAAGAATGCAGCTAGTTGAGAGCTGGCTTCTAGGCATGCTTCCCTGTGAGAGCTGAGGACAGGGCAGAACCCTCCCGCATCCTGCCTGACTGTAGACGTACCTGCTAACCTCCTTATGTTAGTGGCTGGGATAGGTTGTGGGAAAAGCATCTGTAAGCATTGGGCCTGAACTCCCGTGTATCTGAGTTGAATACAGCGATTTCCAAAGTCCTTCTTCATCAGAGTGTAGCTAGGTTCCCACTCACATGTCCGAGTGGGTAGCACACATCTGCCTCCCATGTATACACACTTCTGAGAGTTGAGCTTATGGCCTGTAAGCCTACCTCCTGCCTGCAGCTACCTTTCGCTTCCAAAAGGCCTAGGCTCGCTGCTTGACGCAAGTGTTGGGAGAGGTAACTGGAATCTCCCGGCACACAAGACGAGTGCCTCCAAGCTCAATCAAGCGATTTCCTAGTAATTCCTGGGGTAGACTGGTGCTACATACTAAGTTCCATACGTGAGTATGTAGTTGAACGCCTTGTCCAAAAACATCTTACTTCTCAGAGTTGAGCTCACCCTCAGTCCCTCACAGTTCCACACTGCCTTCAGAGTGAGTTTCGCACGTCTTCACCAGAGACGTTTGCCAGAGGCTTCTGAGACGCAAGTTAACAATGCAGACCTGGAGGGTATCTCCAGGTCCAGTAGAGTGGTAACCTGGGAACCTCCTGTCTCAGAATCCTGCTACCTTCACCCTGCCATAAGAATGCAGCTAGTTGACAGCTGGCTTCAAGGCCTGCTTCCCTGTGAGAGCTAAGGACAGGGCACAACCCTCCCGCATCCTGCTTGACTGTAGAAGGAGCTGCTAACGTCCTCATGTTAGTGGCAGGGAAACGTTGTGAGAAAAGCATGTGGAATCGTTGTGCCTGAACCCACGTGTATCTGAGTTGAATACAGCGATTTCCAAAGTCCTTCTTCATCAGAGTGTAGCTAGGTTCCCACTCGCATGTCCGAGTGGGTAGCAGACATCTGCCTCCCATGTATACACACTTCTGAGAGTTGAGCTTATGGCCTGTAAGCCTACCTCCTGCCTGCAGCTACCTTTCGCTTCCAAAAGGCCTAGGCTCGCTGCTTCACCGAAGTGTTGGGAGAGGTAACTGGAATCTCCCGGCACACAAGACTAGTGCCTCCAAGCTCAATCCAGCGATTTCCCAGTAATTCCTGGGGTAGACTGGTGCTACATACTAAGTTCCATATGTGAGAAGGTAGCTGAACGCCTTGTCCAAAATCATCTTACTGCTGAGAGTTGAGCTCACCCTCAGTCCCTCACAGTTCCACACTGCCTGCAGAGTGAGTTTCCCACGTCTTCACCAGAGACTTTTGCCAGAGGCTTCTGAGACGCAAGTTAACAATGCACACCTGGACGGTATCTCCAGGTGCAGTAGAGTGGTAATCTGGGAACCTCCTTACTCAGAATACTGCTACCTTCACACTGTCATAAGAATGCAGCTAGTTGAGAGCTGGCTTCTAGGCAAGCTTCCCTGTGAGAGCTGAGGAGAGGGCAGAACCCTCCCGCATCCTGCCTGTCTGTAGACGTACCTGCTAACCTCCTTATGTTAGTGGCTGGGATGGGTTGCGGGAAAAGCATGTGTAAGCATTGGGCCTGAACTCCCGTGTATCTGAGTTGAATACAGCGATTTCCAACATCCTTCTTCAATAGGAGTGTAGCTAGGTTCCAACTCCCATGTCCGAGTGGGTAGCAGACATCTGCCTCCCATGCATACACACTTCTGAGAGTTGAGCTTATGGCCTGTAACCCTACATCCTGCCTGCCGCTACCTTTCGCTTCCAAAAGGCCTAGGCTCGCTGCTTGACGCAAGTGTTGGGAGAGGTAACTGGAATCTCCCGGCACACAAGACGAGTGCCTCCAAGCTCAATCAAGCGATTTCCTAGTAATTCCTGGGGTAGACTGGTGCTACATACTAAGTTCCATACGTGAGTATGTAGTTGAACGCCTTGTCCAAAAACATCTTACTTCTGAGAGTTGAGCTCACCCTCAGTCCCTCACAGTTCCACACTGCCTGCAGAGTGAGTTACGCACGTCTTCACCAGAGACGTTTGCCAGAGGCTTCTGACACGCAAGTTAACAATGCAGACCTGGAGGGTATCTCCAGGTCCAGTAGAGTGGTAACCTGGGAACCTCCTGTCTCAGAATACTGCTACCTTCACACTGTCATAAGAATGCAGCTAGTTGAGAGCTGGCTTCTAGGCATGCTTCCCTGTGAGAGCTGAGGACAGGGCAGAACCCTCCCGCATCCTGCCTGACTGTAGACGTACCTGCTAACCTCCTTATGTTAGTGGCTGGGATAGGTTGTGGGAAAAGCATGTGTAAGCATTGGGCCTGAACTCCCGTGTATCTGAGTTGAATACAGCGATTTCCAAAGTCCTTCTTCATCAGAGTGTAGCTAGGTTCCTACTCACATGTCCGAGTGGGTAGCACACATCTGCCTCCCATGTATACACACTTCTGAGAGTTGAGCTTATGGCCTGTAAGCCTACCTCCTGCCTGCCGCTACCTTTCGCTTCCAAAAGGCCTAGGCTCGCTGCTTGACGCAAGTGTTGGGAGAGGTAACTGGAATCTCCCGGCACACAAGACTAGTGCCACCAAGCTCAATCCAGCGATTTCCCAGTAATTCCTGGGGTAGACTGGTGCTACATACTAAGTTCCATATGTGAGAAGGTAGCTGAACGCCTTGTCCAAAATCATCTTACTGCTGAGAGTTGAGCTCACCCTCAGTCCCTCACAGTTCCACACTGCCTGCAGAGTGAGTTTCCCACGTCTTCACCAGAGACTTTTGCCAGAGGCTTCTGAGACGCAAGTTAACAATGCACACCTGGACGGTATCTCCAGGTGCAGTAGAGTGGTAATCTGGGAACCTCCTTACTCAGAATACTGCTACCTTCACACTGTCATAAGAATGCAGCTAGTTGAGAGCTGGCTTCTAGGCAAGCTTCCCTGTGAGAGCTGAGGACAGGGCAGAACCCTCCCGCATCCTGCCTGACTGTAGACGTACCTGCTAACCTCCTTATGTTAGTGGCTGGGATGGGTTGCGGGAAAAGCATGTGTAAGCATTGGGCCTGAACTCCCGTGTATCTGAGTTGAATAGAGCGATTTCCAACATCCTTCTTCAATAGGAGTGTAGCTAGGTTCCAACTCCCATGTCCGAGTGGGTAGCAGACATCTGCCTCCCATGCATACACACTTCTGAGAGTTGAGCTTATGGCCTGTAACCCTACATCCTGCCTGCCGCTACCTTTCGCTTCCAAAAGGCCTAGGCTCGCTGCTTGACGCAAGTGTTGGGAGAGGTAACTGGAATCTCCCGGCACACAAGACGAGTGCCTCCAAGCTCAATCAAGCGATTTCCTAGTAATTCCTGGGGTAGACTGGTGCTACATACTAAGTTCCATACGTGAGTATGTAGTTGAACGCCTTGTCCAAAAACATCTTACTTCTCAGAGTTGAGCTCACCCTCAGTCCCTCACAGTTCCACACTGCCTGCAGAGTGAGTTTCGCACGTCTTCACCAGAGACGTTTGCCAGAGGCTTCTGAGACGCAAGTTAACAATGCAGACCTGGAGGGTATCTCCAGGTCCAGTAGAGTGGTAACCTGGGAACCTCCTGTCTCAGAATCCTGCTACCTTCAACCTGCCATAAGAATGCAGCTAGTTGACAGCTGGCTTCAAGGCCTGCTTCCCTGTGAGAGCTAAGGACAGGGCACAACCCTCCCGCATCCTGCTTGACTGTAGAAGGAGCTGCTAACGTCCTCATGTTAGTGGCAGGGAAACGTTGTGAGAAAAGCATGTGGAATCGTTGTGCCTGAACCCACGTGTATCTGAGTTGAATACAGCGATTTCCAAAGTCCTTCTTCATCAGAGTGTAGCTAGGTTCCCACTCGCATGTCCGAGTGGGTAGCAGACATCTGCCTCCCATGTATACACACTTCTGAGAGTTGAGCTTATGGCCTGTAAGCCTACCTCCTGCCTGCAGCTACCTTTCGCTTCCAAAAGGCCTAGGCTCGCTGCTTCACCGAAGTGTTGGGAGAGGTAACTGGAATCTCCCGGCACACAAGACGAGTGCCTCCAAGCTCAATCAAGCGATTTCCTAGTAATTCCTGGGGTAGACTGGTGCTACATACTAAGTTCCATACGTGAGTATGTAGTTGAACGCCTTGTCCAAAAACATCTTACTTCTGAGAGTTGAGCTCACCCTCAGTCCCTCACAGTTCCACACTTCCTGCAGAGTGAGTTTCGCACGTCTTCACCAGAGACGTTTGCCAGAGGCTTCAGAGACGCAAGTTAACAATGCAGACCTGGAGGGTATCTCCAGGTCCAGTAGATTGGTAACCTGGGAACCTCCTGTCTCAGAATACTGCTACCTTCACACTGTCATAAGAATGCAGCTAGTTGAGAGCTGGCTTCTAGGCATGCTTCCCTGTGAGAGCTGAGGACAGGGCAGAACCCTCCCGCATCCTGCCTGACTGTAGACGTACCTGCTAACCTCCTTATGTTAGTGGCTGGGATAGGTTGTGGGAAAAGCATCTGTAAGCATTCGGCCTGAACTCCCGTGTATCTGAGTTGAATACAGCGATTTCCAAAGTCCTTCTTCATCAGAGTGTAGCTAGGTTCCCACTCACATGTCCGAGTGGGTAGCACACATCTGCCTCCCATGTATACACACTTCTGAGAGTTGAGCTTATGGCCTGTAAGCCTACCTCCTGCCTGCAGCTACCTTTCGCTTCCAAAAGGCCTAGGCTCGCTGCTTGACGCAAGTGTTGGGAGAGGTAACTGGAATCTCCCGGCACACAAGACTAGTGCCACCAAGCTCAATCCAGCGATTTCCCAGTAATTCCTGGGGTAGACTGGTGCTACATACTAAGTTCCATATGTGAGAAGGTAGCTGAACGCCTTGTCCAAAATCATCTTACTGCTGAGAGTTGAGCTCACCCTCAGTCCCTCACAGTTCCACACTGCCTGCAGAGTGAGCTTCCCACGTCTTCACCAGAGACGTTTGCCAGAGGCTTCTGAGACGCAAGTTAACAATGCACACCTGGACGGTATCTCCAGGTGCAGTAGAGTGGTAATCTGGGAACGTCCTTACTCAGAATACTGCTACCTTCACACTGTCATAAGAATGCAGCTAGTTGAGAGCTGGCTTCTAGGCATGCTTCCCTGTGAGAGCTGAGGACAGGGCAGAACCCTCCCGCATCCTGCCTGACTGTAGACGTACCTGCTAACCTCCTTATGTTAGTGGCTGGGATAGGTTGTGGGAAAAGCATGTGTAAGCATTGGGCCTGAACTCCCGTGTATCTGAGTTGAATACAGCGATTTCCAAAGTCCTTCTTCATCAGAGTGTAGCTAGGTTCCCACTCACATGTCCGAGTGGGTAGCACACATCTGCCTCCCATGTATACACACTTCTGAGAGTTGAGCTTATGGCCTGTAAGCCTACCTCCTGCCTGCAGCTACCTTTCGCTTCCAAAAGGCCTAGGCTCGCTGCTTGACGCAAGTGTTGGGAGAGGTAACTGGAATCTCCCGGCACACAAGACTAGTGCCACCAAGCTCAATCCAGCGATTTCCCAGTAATTCCTGGGGTAGACTGGTGCTACATACTAAGTTCCATATGTGAGAAGGTAGCTGAACGCCTTGTCCAAAATCATCTTACTGCTGAGAGTTGAGCTCACCCTCAGTCCCTCACAGTTCCACACTGCCTGCAGAGTGAGTTTCCCACGTCTTCACCAGAGACTTTTGCCAGAAGCTTCTGAGACGCAAGTTAACAATGCACACCTGGACGGTATCTCCAGGTGCAGTAGAGTGGTAATCTGGGAACCTCCTTACTCAGAATACTGCTACCTTCACACTGTCATAAGAATGCAGCTAGTTGAGAGCTGGCTTCTAGGCAAGCTTCCCTGTGAGAGCTGAGGACAGGGCAGAACCCTCCCGCATCCTGCCTGACTGTAGACGTACCTGATAACCTCCTTATGTTAGTGGCTGGTATGGGTTGCGGGAAAAGCATGTGTAAGCATTGGGCCTGAACTCCCGTGTATCTGAGTTGAATAGAGCGATTTCCAACATCCTTCTTCAATAGGAGTGTAGCTAGGTTCCAACTCCCATGTCCGAGTGGGTAGCAGACATCTGCCTCCCATGCATACACACTTCTGAGAGTTGAGCTTATGGCCTATAACCCTACATCCTGCCTGCCGCTACCTTTCGCTTCCAAAAGGCCTAGGCTCGCTGCTTGACGCAAGTGTTGGGAGAGGTAACTGGAATCTCCAGGCACACAAGACGAGTGCCTCCAAGCTCAATCAAGCGATTTCCTAGTAATTCCTGGGGTAGACTGGTGCTACATACTAAGTTCCATACGTGAGTATGTAGTTGAACGCCTTGTCCAAAAACATCTTACTTCTCAGAGTTGAGCTCACCCTCAGTCCCTCAGAGTTCCACACTTCCTGCAGAGTGAGTTTCGCACGTCTTCACCAGAGACGTTTGCCAGAGGCTTCTGACACGCAAGTTAACAATGCAGACCTGGAGGGTATCTCCAGGTCCAGTAGAGTGGTAACCTGGGAACCTCCTGTCTCAGAATACTGCTAACTTCACCCTACCATAAGAATGCAGCTAGTTGACAGCTGGCTTCAAGGCCTGCTTCCCTGTGAGAGCTAAGGACAGGGCACAACCCTCCCGCATCCTGCTTGACTGTAGAAGGAGCTGCTAACGTCCTCATGTTAGTGGCAGGGAAACGTTGTGAGAAAAGCATGTGGAATCGTTGTGCCTGAACCCACGTGTATCTGAGTTGAATACAGCGATTTCCAAAGTCCTTCTTCATCAGAGTGTAGCTAGGTTCCCACTCGCATGTCTGAGTGGGTAGCAGACATCTGCCTCCCATGTATACACACTTCTGAGAGTTGAGCTTATGGCCTGTAAGCCTACCTCCTGCCTGCAGCTACCTTTCGCTTCCAAAAGGCCTAGGCTCGCTGCTTCACCGAAGTGTTGGGAGAGGTAACTGGAATCTCCCGGCACACAAGACTAGTGCCACCAAGCTCAATCCAGCGATTTCCCAGTAATTCCTGGGGTAGACTGGTGCTACATACTAAGTTCCATATGTGAGAAGGTAGCTGAACGCCTTGTCCAAAATCATCTTACTGCTGAGAGTTGAGCTCACCCTCAGTCCCTCACAGTTCCACACTGCCTGCAGAGTGAGTTTCCCACGTCTTCACCAGAGACTTTTGCCAGAGGCTTCTGAGACGCAAGTTAACAATGCACACCTGGACGGTATCTCCAGGTGCAGTAGAGTGGTAATCTGGGAACCTCCTTACTCAGAATACTGCTACCTTCACACTGTCATAAGAATGCAGCTAGTTGAGAGCTGGCTTCTAGGCATGCTTCCCTGTGAGAGCTGAGGACAGGGCAGAACCCTCCCGCATCCTGCCTGACTGTAGACGTACCTGCTAACCTCCTTATGTTAGTGGCTGGGATGGGTTGTGGGAAAAGCATGTGTAAGCATTGGGCCTGAACTCCCGTGTATCTGAGTTGAATACAGCGATTTCCAACATCCTTCTTCAATAGGAGTGTAGCTAGGTTCCAACTCCCATGTCCGAGTGGGTAGCAGACATCTGCCTCCCATGCATACACACTTCTGAGAGTTGAGCTTATGGCCTATAACCCTACATCCTGCCTGCCGCTACCTTTCGCTTCCAAAAGGCCTAGGCTCGCTGCTTGACGCAAGTGTTGGGAGAGGTAACTGGAATCTCCCGGCACACAAGACGAGTGCCTCCAAGCTCAATCAAGCGATTTCCTAGTAATTCCTGGGGTAGACTGGTGCTACATACTAAGTTCCATACGTGAGTAGGTAGTTGAACGCCTTGTCCAAAAACATCTTACTTCTGAGAGTTGAGTTCACCCTCAGTCCCTCACAGTTCCACACTGCCTGCAGAGTGAGTTTCGCACGTCTTCACCAGAGACGTTTGCCAGAGGCTTCTGAGACGCAAGTTAACAATGCAGACCTGGAGGGTATCTCCAGGTCCAGTAGAGTGGTAACCTGGGAACCTCCTGTCTCAGAATACTGCTACCTTCACCCTGCCATAAGAATGCAGCTAGTTGACAGCTGGCTTCAAGGCCTGCTTCCCTGTGAGAGCTAAGGACAGGGCACAACCCTCCCGCATCCTGCTTGACTGTAGAAGGAGCTGCTAACGTCCTCATGTTAGTGGCAGGGAAACGTTGTGAGAAAAGCATGTGGAATCGTTGTGCCTGAACCCACGTGTATCTGAGTTGAATACAGCGATTTCCAAAGTCCTTCTTCATCAGAGTGTAGCTAGGTTCCCACTCGCATGTCCGAGTGGGTAGCAGACATCTGCCTCCCATGTATACACACTTCTGAGAGTTGAGCTTATGGCCTGTAAGCCTACCTCCTGCCTGCAGCTACCTTTCGCTTCCAAAAGGCCTAGGCTCGCTGCTTCACCGAAGTGTTGGGAGAGGTAACTGGAATCTCCCGGCACACAAGACTAGTGCCACCAAGCTCAATCCAGCGATTTCCCAGTAATTCCTGGGGTAGACTGGTGCTACATACTAAGTTCCATATGTGAGAAGGTAGCTGAACGCCTTGTCCAAAATCATCTTACTGCTGAGAGTTGAGCTCACCCTCAGTCCCTCACAGTTCCACACTGCCTGCAGAGTGAGTTTCCCACGTCTTCACCAGAGACTTTTGCCAGAGGCTTCTGAGACGCAAGTTAACAATGCACACCTGGACGGTATCTCCAGGTGCAGTAGAGTGGTAATCTGGGAACCTCCTTACTCAGAATACTGCTACCTTCACACTGTCATAAGAATGCAGCTAGTTGAGAGCTGGCTTCTAGGCATGCTTCCCTGTGAGAGCTGAGGACAGGGCAGAACCCTCCCGCATCCTGCCTGACTGTAGACGTACCTGCTAACCTCCTTATGTTAGTGGCTGGGATAGGTTGTGGGAAAAGCATGTGTAAGCATTGGGCCTGAACTCCCGTGTATCTGAGTTGAATACAGCGATTTCCAAAGTCCTTCTTCATCAGAGTGAAGCTAGGTTCCCACTCACATGTCCGAGTGGGTAGCACACATCTGCCTCCCATGTATACACACTTCTGAGAGTTGAGCTTATGGCCTGTAAGCCTACCTCCTGCCTGCAGCTACCTTTCGCTTCCAAAAGGCCTAGGCTCGCTGCTTGACGCAAGTGTTGGGAGAGGTAACTGGAATCTCCCGGCACACAAGACTAGTGCCACCAAGCTCAATCCAGCGATTTCCCAGTAATTCCTGGGGTAGACTGGTGCTACATACTAAGTTCCATATGTGAGAAGGTAGCTGAACGCCTTGTCCAAAATCATCTTACTGCTGAGAGTTGAGCTCACCCTCAGTCCCTCACAGTTCCACACTGCCTGCAGAGTGAGTTTCCCACGTCTTCACCAGAGACTTTTGCCAGAAGCTTCTGAGACGCAAGTTAACAATGCACACCTGGACGGTATCTCCAGGTGCAGTAGAGTGGTAATCTGGGAACCTCCTTACTCAGAATACTGCTACCTTCACACTGTCATAAGAATGCAGCTAGTTGAGAGCTGGCTTCTAGGCAAGCTTCCCTGTGAGAGCTGAGGACAGGGCAGAACCCTCCCGCATCCTGCCTGACTGTAGACTTCCCTGCTAACCTCCTTATATTAGTGACTGGTATGGGTTGCGGGAAAAGCATGTGTAAGCATTGGGCCTGAACTCCCGTGTATCTGAGTTGAATAGAGCGATTTCCAACATCCTTCTTCAATAGGAGTGTAGCTAGGTTCCAACTCCCATGTCCGAGTGGGTAGCAGACATCTGCCTCCCATGCATACACACTTCTGAGAGTTGAGCTTATGGCCTGTAACCCTACATCCTGCCTGCCGCTACCTTTCGCTTCCAAAAGGCCTAGGCTCGCTGCTTGACGCAAGTGTTGGGAGAGGTAACTGGAATCTCCCGGCACACAAGACGAGTGCCTCCAAGCTCAATAAAGCGATTTCCTAGTAATTCCTGGGGTAGACTGGTGCTACATACTAAGTTCCATACGTGAGTATGTAGTTGAACGCCTTGTCCAAAAACATCTTACTTCTCAGAGTTGAGCTCACCCTCAGTCCCTCACAGTTCCACACTGCCTGCAGAGTGAGTTTCGCACGTCTTCACCAGAGACGTTTGCCAGAGGCTTCTGAGACGCAAGTTAACAATGCAGACGTGGAGGGTATCTCCAGGTCCAGTAGAGTGGTAACCTGGGAACCTCCTGTCTCAGAATCCTGCTACCTTCACCCTGCCAGAAGAATGCAGCTAGTTGACAGCTGGCTTCAAGGCCTGCTTCCCTGTGAGAGCTAAGGACAGGGCACAACCCTCCCGCATCCTGCTTGACTGTAGAAGGAGATGCTAACGTCCTCATGTTAGTGGCAGGGAAACGTTGTGAGAAAAGCATGTGGAATCGTTGTGCCTGAACCCACGTGTATCTGAGTTGAATACAGCGATTTCCAAAGTCCTTCTTCATCAGAGTGTAGCTAGGTTCCCACTCGCATGTCCGAGTGGGTAGCAGACATCTGCCTCCCATGTATACACACTTCTGAGAGTTGAGCTTATGGCCTGTAAGCCTACCTCCTGCCTGCAGCTACCTTTCGCTTCCAAAAGGCCTAGGCTCGCTGCTTCACCGAAGTGTTGGGAGAGGTAACTGGAATCTCCCGGCACACAAGACTAGTGCCTCCAAGCTCAATCCAGCGATTTCCCAGTAATTCCTGGGGTAGACTGGTGCTACATACTAAGTTCCATATGTGAGAAGGTAGCTGAACGCCTTGTCCAAAATCATCTTACTGCTGAGAGTTGAGCTCACCCTCAGTCCCTCACAGTTCCACACTGCCTGCAGAGTGAGTTTCCCACGTCTTCACCAGAGACTTTTGCCAGAGGCTTCTGAGACGCAAGTTAACAATGCACACCTGGACGGTATCTCCAGGTGCAGTAGAGTGGTAATCTGGGAACCTCCTTACTCAGAATACTGCTACCTTCACACTGTCATAAGAATGCAGCTAGTTGAGAGCTGGCTTCTCGGCAAGCTTCCCTGTGAGAGCTGAGGACAGGGCAGAACCCTCCCGCATCCTGCCTGACTGTATTCGTACCTGCTAACCTCCTTATGTTAGTGGCTGGGATGGGTTGCGGGAAAAGCATGTGTAAGCATTGGGCCTGAACTCCCGTGTATCTGAGTTGAATACAGCGATTTCCAACATCCTTCTTCAATAGGAGTGTAGCTAGGTTCCAACTCCCATGTCCGAGTGGGTAGCAGACATCTGCCTCCCATGCATACACACTTCTGAGAGTTGAGCTTATGGCCTGTAACTCTACATCCTGCCTGCCGCTACCTTTCGCTTCCAAAAGGCCTAGGCTCTCTGCTTGACGCAAGTGTTGGGAGAGGTAACTGGAATCTCCCGGCACACAAGACGAGTGCCTCCAAGCTCAATCAAGCGATTTCCTAGTAATTCCTGGGGTAGACTGGTGCTACATACTAAGTTCCATACGTGAGTATGTAGTTGAACGCCTTGTCCAAAAACATCTTACTTCTCAGAGTTGAGCTCACCCTCAGTCCCTCACAGTTCCACACTGCCTGCAGAGTGAGTTTCGCACGTCTTCACCAGAGACGTTTGCCAGAGGCTTCTGAGACGCAAGTTAACAATGCAGACCTGGAGGGTATCTCCAGGTCCAGTAGAGTGGTAACCTGGGAACCTCCTGTCTCAGAATACTGCTACCTTCACCCTGCCATAAGAATGCAGCTAGTTGACAGCTGGATTCAAGGCCTGCTTCCCTGTGAGAGCTAAAGACAGGGCACAACCCTCCCGCATCCTGCTTGACTGTAGAAGGAGCTGCTAACGTCCTCATGTTAGTGGCAGGGAAACGTTGTGAGAAAAGCATGTGGAATCGTTGTGCCTGAACCCACGTGTATCTGAGTTGAATACAGCGATTTCCAAAGTCCTTCTTCATCAGAGTGTAGCTAGGTTCCCACTCGCATGTCCGAGTGGGTAGCAGACATCTGCCTCCCATGTATACACACTTCTGAGAGTTGAGCTTATGGCCTGTAAGCCTACCTCCTGCCTGCAGCTACCTTTCGCTTCCAAAAGGCCTAGGCTCGCTGCTTCACCGAAGTGTTGGGAGAGGTAACTGGAATCTCCCGGCACACAAGACTAGTGACACCAAGCTCAATCCAGCGATTTCCCAGTAATTCCTGGGGTAGACTGGTGCTACATACTAAGTTCCATATGTGAGAAGGTAGCTGAACGCCTTGTCCAAAATCATCTTACTGCTGAGAGTTGAGCTCACCCTCAGTCCCTCACAGTTCCACACTGCCTGCAGAGTGAGTTTCCCACGTCTTCACCAGAGACTTTTGCCAGAGGCTTCTGAGACGCAAGTTAACAATGCACACCTGGACGGTATCTCCAGGTGCAGTAGAGTGGTAATCTGGGAACCTCCTTACTCAGAATACTGCTACCTTCACACTGTCATAAGAATGCAGCTAGTTGAGAGCTGGCTTCTAGGCAAGCTTCCCTGTGAGAGCTGAGGACAGGGCAGAACCCTCCCGCATCCTGCCTGACTGTAGACGTACCTGCTAACCTCCTTATGTTAGTGGCTGGGATGGGTTGCGGGAAAAGCATGTGTAAGCATTGGGCCTGAACTCCCGTGTATCTGAGTTGAATACAGCGATTTCCAACATCCTTCTTCAATAGGAGTGTAGCTAGGTTCCAACTCCCATGTCCGAGTGGGTAGCAGACATCTGCCTCCCATGCATACACACTTCTGAGAGTTGAGCTTATGGCCTGTAACCCTACATCCTGCCTGCCGCTACCTTTCGCTTCCAAAAGGCCTAGGCTCGCTGCTTGACGCAAGTGTTGGGAGAGGTAACTGGAATCTCCCGGCACACAAGACGAGTGCCTCCAAGCTCAATCAAGCGATTTCCTAGTAATTCCTGGGGTAGACTGGTGCTACATACTAAGTTCCATACGTGAGTATGTAGTTGAACGCCTTGTCCAAAAACATCTTACTTCTCAGAGTTGAGCTCACCCTCAGTCCCTCACAGTTCCACACTTCCTGCAGAGTGAGTTTCGCACGTCTTCACCAGAGACGTTTGCCAGAGGCTTCTGACACGCAAGTTAACAATGCAGACCTGGAGGGTATCTCCAGGTCCAGTAGAGTGGTAACCTGGGAACCTCCTGTCTCAGAATCCTGCTACCTTCACCCTGCCATAAGAATGCAGCTAGTTGACAGCTGGCTTCAAGGCCTGCTTCCCTGTGAGAGCTAAGGACAGGGCACAACCCTCCCGCATCCTGCTTGACTGTAGAAGGAGCTGCTAACGTCCTCATGTTAGTGGCAGGGAAACGTTGTGAGAAAAGCATGTGGAATCGTTGTGCCTGAACCCACGTGTATCTGAGTTGAATACAGCGATTTCCAAAGTCCTTCTTCATCAGAGTGTAGCTAGGTTCCCACTCGCATGTCCGAGTGGGTAGCAGACATCTGCCTCCCATGTATACACACTTCTGAGAGTTGAGCTTATGGCCTGTAAGCCTACCTCCTGCCTGCAGCTACCTTTCGCTTCCAAAAGGCCTAGGCTCGCTGCTTCACCGAAGTGTTGGGAGAGGTAACTGGAATCTCCCGGCACACAAGACTAGTGCCACCAAGCTCAATCCAGCGATTTCCCAGTAATTCCTGGGGTAGACTGGTGCTACATACTAAGTTCCATATGTGAGAAGGTAGCTGAACGCCTTGTCCAAAATCATCTTACTGCTGAGAGTTGAGCTCACCCTCAGTCCCTCACAGTTCCACACTGCCTGCAGAGTGAGTTTCCCACGTCTTCACCAGAGACTTTTGCCAGAGGCTTCTGAGACGCAAGTTAACAATGCACACCTGGACGGTATTTCCAGGCGCAGTAGAGTGGTAATCTGGGAACCTCCTTACTCAGAATACTGCTACCTTCACACTGTCATAAGAATGCAGCTAGTTGAGAGCTGGCTTCTAGGCATGCTTCCCTGTGAGAGCTGAGGACAGGGCAGAACCCTCCCGCATCCTGCCTGACTGTAGACGTACCTGCTAACCTCCTTATGTTAGTGGCTGGGATGGGTTGCGGGAAAAGCATGTGTAAGCATTGGGCCTGAACTCCCGTGTATCTGAGTTGAATACAGCGATTTCCAACATCCTTCTTCAATAGGAGTGTAGCTAGGTTCCAACTCCCATGTCCGAGTGGGCAGCAGACATCTGCCTCCCATGCATACACACTTCTGAGAGTTGAGCTTATGGCCTGTAACCCTACATCCTGCCTGCCGCTACCTTTCGCTTCCAAAAGGCCTAGGCTCGCTGCTTGACGCAAGTGTTGGGAGAGGTAACTGGAATCTCCCGGCACACAAGACGAGTGCCTCCAAGCTCAATCAAGCGATTTCCTAGTAATTCCTGGGGTAGACTGGTGCTACATACTAAGTTCCATACGTGAGTATGTAGTTGAACGCCTTGTCCAAAAACATCTTACTTCTCAGAGTTGAGCTCACCCTCAGTAGCTCAGAGTTCCACACTTCCTGCAGAGTGAGTTTCGCACGTCTTCACCAGAGACGTTTGCCAGAGGCTTCTGACACGCAAGTTAACAATGCAGACCTGGAGGGTATCTCCAGGTCCAGTAGAGTGGTAACCTGGGAACCTCCTGTCTCAGAATCCTGCTACCTTCACCCTGCCATAAGAATGCAGCTAGTTGACAGCTGGCTTCAAGGCCTGCTTCCCTGTGAGAGCTAAGGACAGGGCACAACCCTCCCGCATCCTGCTTGACTGTAGAAGGAGCTGCTAACGTCCTCATGTTAGTGGCAGGGAAACGTTGTGAGAAAAGCATGTGGAATCGTTGTGCCTGAACCCACGTGTATCTGAGTTGAATACAGCGATTTCCAAAGTCCTTCTTCATCAGAGTGTAGCTAGGTTCCCACTCGCATGTCCGAGTGGGTAGCAGACATCTGCCTCCCATGTATACACACTTCTGAGAGTTGAGCTTATGGCCTGTAAGCCTACCTCCTGCCTGCAGCTACCTTTCGCTTCCAAAAGGCCTAGGCTCGCTGCTTCACCGAAGTGTTGGGAGAGGTAACTGGAATCTCCCGGCACACAAGACTAGTGCCTCCAAGCTCAATCCAGCGATTTCCCAGTAATTCCTGGGGTAGACTGGTGCTACATACTAAGTTCCATATGTGAGAAGGTAGCTGAACGCCTTGTCCAAAATCATCTTACTGCTGAGAGTTGAGCTCACCCTCAGTCCCTCACAGTTCCACACTGCCTGCAGAGTGAGTTTCCCACGTCTTCACCAGAGACTTTTGCCAGAGGCTTCTGAGACGCAAGTTAACAATGCACACCTGGACGGTCTCTCCAGGTGCAGTAGAGTGGTAATCTGGGAACCTCCTTACTCAGAATACTGCTACCTTCACACTGTCATAAGAATGCAGCTAGTTGAGAGCTGGCTTCTAGGCAAGCTTCCCTGTGAGAGCTGAGGACAGGGCAGAACCCTCCCGCATCCTGCCTGACTGTAGACGTACCTGCTAACCTCCTTATGTTAGTGGCTGGGATGGGTTGCGGGAAAAGCATGTGTAAGCATTGGGCCTGAACTCCCGTGTATCTGAGTTGAATACAGCGATTTCCAACATCCTTCTTCAATAGGAGTGTAGCTAGGTTCCAACTCCCATGTCCGAGTGGGTAGCAGACATCTGCCTCCCATGCATACACACTTCTGAGAGTTGAGCTTATGGCCTGTAACCCTACATCCTGCCTGCCGCTACCTTTCGCTTCCAAAAGGCCTAGGCTCGCTGCTTGACGCAAGTGTTGGGAGAGGTAACTGGAATCTCCCGGCACACAAGACGAGTGCCTCCAATCTCAATCAAGCGATTTCCTAGTAATTCCTGGGGTAGACTGGTGCTACATACTAAGTTCCATACGTGAGTATGTAGTTGAACGCCTTGTCCAAAAACATCTTACTTCTCAGAGTTGAGCTCACCCTCAGTCCCTCAGAGTTCCACACTTCCTGCAGAGTGAGTTTCGCACGTCTTCACCAGAGACGTTTGCCAGAGGCTTCTGAGACGCAAGTTAACAATGCAGACCTGGAGGGTATCTCCAGGTCCAGTAGAGTGGTAACCTGGGAACCTCCTGTCTCAGAATCCTGCTACCTTCACCCTGCCATAAGAATGCAGCTAGTTGACAGCTGGCTTCAAGGCCTGCTTCCCTGTGAGAGCTAAGGACAGGGCACAACCCTCCCGCATCCTGCTTGACTGTAGAAGGAGCTGCTAACGTCCTCATGTTAGTGGCAGGGAAACGTTGTGAGAAAAGCATGTGGAATCGTTGTGCCTGAACCCACGTGTATCTGAGTTGAATACAGCGATTTCCAAAGTCCTTCTTCATCAGAGTGTAGCTAGGTTCCCACTCGCATGTCCGAGTGGGTAGCAGACATCTGCCTCCCATGTATACACACTTCTGAGAGTTGAGCTTATGGCCTGTAAGCCTACCTCCTGCCTGCAGCTACCTTTCGCTTCCAAAAGGCCTAGGCTCGCTGCTTCACCGAAGTGTTGGGAGAGGTAACTGGAATCTCCCGGCACACAAGACTAGTGCCACCAAGCTCAATCCAGCGATTTCCCAGTAATTCCTGGGGTAGACTGGTGCTACATACTAAGTTCCATATGTGAGAAGGTAGCTGAACGCCTTGTCCAAAATCATCTTACTGCTGAGAGTTGAGCTCACCCTCAGTCCCTCACAGTTCCACACTGCCTGCAGAGTGAGTTTCCCACGTCTTCACCAGAGACTTTTGCCAGAGGCTTCTGAGACGCAATTTAACAATGCACACCTGGACGGTATTTCCAGGCGCAGTAGAGTGGTAATCTGGGAACCTCCTTACTCAGAATACTGCTACCTTCACACTGTCATAAGAATGCAGCTAGTTGAGAGCTGGCTTCTAGGCATGCTTCCCTGTGAGAGCTGAGGACAGGGCAGAACCCTCCCGCATCCTGCCTGACTGTAGACGTACCTGCTAACCTCCTTATGTTAGTGGCTGGGATGGGTTGCGGGAAAAGCATGTGTAAGCATTGGGCCTGAACTCCCGTGTATCTGAGTTGAATACAGCGATTTCCAACATCCTTCTTCAATAGGAGTGTAGCTAGGTTCCAACTCCCATGTCCGAGTGGGTAGCAGACATCTGCCTCCCATGCATACACACTTCTGAGAGTTGAGCTTATGGCCTGTAACCCTACATCCTGCCTGCCGCTACCTTTCGCTTCCAAAAGGCCTAGGCTCGCTGCTTGACGCAAGTGTTGGGAGAGGTAACTGGAATCTCCCGGCACACAAGACGAGTGCCTCCAAGCTCAATCAAGCGATTTCCTAGTAATTCCTGGGGTAGACTGGTGCTACATACTAAGTTCCATACGTGAGTATGTAGTTGAACGCCTTGTCCAAAAACATCTTACTTCTCAGAGTTGAGCTCACCCTCAGTCCCTCAGAGTTCCACACTTCCTGCAGAGTGAGTTTCGCACGTCTTCACCAGAGACGTTTGCCAGAGGCTTCTGACACGCAAGTTAACAATGCAGACCTGGAGGGTATCTCCAGGTCCAGTAGAGTGGTAACCTGGGAACCTCCTGTCTCAGAATCCTGCTACCTTCACCCTGCCATAAGAATGCAGCTAGTTGACAGCTGGCTTCAAGGCCTGCTTCCCTGTGAGAGCTAAGGACAGGGCACAACCCTCCCGCATCCTGCTTGACTGTAGAAGGAGCTGCTAACGTCCTCATGTTAGTGGCAGGGAAACGTTGTGAGAAAAGCATGTGGAATCGTTGTGCCTGAACCCACGTGTATCTGAGTTGAATACAGCGATTTCCAAAGTCCTTCTTCATCAGAGTGTAGCTAGGTTCCCACTCGCATGTCCGAGTGGGTAGCAGACATCTGCCTCCCATGTATACACACTTCTGAGAGTTGAGCTTATGGCCTGTAAGCCTACCTCCTGCCTGCAGCTACCTTTCGCTTCCAAAAGGCCTAGGCTCGCTGCTTCACCGAAGTGTTGGGAGAGGTAACTGGAATCTCCCGGCACACAAGACTAGTGCCACCAAGCTCAATCCAGCGATTTCCCAGTAATTCCTGGGGTAGACTGGTGCTACATACTAAGTTCCATATGTGAGAAGGTAGCTGAACGCCTTGTCCAAAATCATCTTACTGCTGAGAGTTGAGCTCACCCTCAGTCCCTCACAGTTCCACACTGCCTGCAGAGTGAGTTTCCCACGTCTTCACCAGAGACTTTTGCCAGAGGCTTCTGAGACGCAAGTTAACAATGCACACCTGGACGGTATTTCCAGGCGCAGTAGAGTGGTAATCTGGGAACCTCCTTACTCAGAATACTGCTACCTTCACACTGTCATTAGAATGCAGCTAGTTGAGAGCTGGCTTCTAGGCATGCTTCCCTGTGAGAGCTGAGGACAGGGCAGAACCCTCCCGCATCCTGCCTGACTGTAGACGTACCTGCTAACCTCCTTATGTTAGTGGCTGGGATGGGTTGCGGGAAAAGCATGTGTAAGCATTGGGCCTGAACTCCCGTGTATCTGAGTTGAATACAGCGATTTCCAACATCCTTCTTCAATAGGAGTGTAGCTAGGTTCCAACTCCCATGTCCGAGTGGGTAGCAGACTTCTGCCTCCCATGCATACACACTTCTGAGAGTTGAGCTTATGGCCTGTAACCCTACATCCTGCCTGCCGCTACCTTTCGCTTCCAAAAGGCCTAGGCTCGCTGCTTGACGCAAGTGTTGGGAGAGGTAACTGGAATCTCCCGGCACACAAGACGAGTGCCTCCAAGCTCAATCAAGCGATTTCCTAGTAATTCCTGGGGTAGACTGGTGCTACATACTAAGTTCCATACGTGAGTATGTAGTTGAACGCCTTGTCCAAAAACATCTTACTTCTCAGAGTTGAGCTCACCCTCAGTCCCTCAGAGTTCCACACTTCCTGCAGAGTGAGTTTCGCACGTCTTCACCAGAGACGTTTGCCAGAGGCTTCTGACACGCAAGTTAACAATGCAGACCTGGAGGGTATCTCCAGGTCCAGTAGAGTGGTAACCTGGGAACCTCCTGTCTCAGAATCCTGCTACCTTCACCCTGCCATAAGAATGCAGCTAGTTGACAGCTGGCTTCAAGGCCTGCTTCCCTGTGAGAGCTAAGGACAGGGCACAACCCTCCCGCATCCTGCTTGACTGTAGAAGGAGCTACTAACGTCCTCATGTTAGTGGCAGGGAAACGTTGTGAGAAAAGCATGTGGAATCGTTGTGCCTGAACCCACGTGTATCTGAGTTGAATACAGCGATTTCCAAAGTCCTTCTTCATCAGAGTGTAGCTAGGTTCCCACTCGCATGTCCGAGTGGGTAGCAGACATCTGCCTCCCATGTATACACACTTCTGAGAGTTGAGCTTATGGCCTGTAAGCCTACCTCCTGCCTGCAGCTACCTTTCGCTTCCAAAAGGCCTAGGCTCGCTGCTTCACCGAAGTGTTGGGAGAGGTAACTGGAATCTCCCGGCACACAAGACTAGTGCCACCAAGCTCAATCCAGCGATTTCCCAGTAATTCCTGGGGTAGACTGGTGCTACATACTAAGTTCCATATGTGAGAAGGTAGCTGAACGCCTTGTCCAAAATCATCTTACTGCTGAGAGTTGAGCTCACCCTCAGTCCCTCACAGTTCCACACTGCCTGCAGAGTGAGTTTCCCACGTCTTCACCAGAGACTTTTGCCAGAGGCTTCTGAGACGCAAGTTAACAATGCACACCTGGACGGTATTTCCAGGCGCAGTAGAGTGGTAATCTGGGAACCTCCTTACTCAGAATACTGCTACCTTCACACTGTCATAAGAATGCAGCTAGTTGAGAGCTGGCTTCTAGGCATGCTTCCCTGAGAGAGCTGAGGACAGGGCAGAACCCTCCCGCATCCTGCCTGACTGTAGACGTACCTGCTAACCTCCTTATGTTAGTGGCTGGGATGGGTTGCAGGAAAAGCATGTGTAAGCATTGGGCCTGAACTCCCGTGTATCTGAGTTGAATACAGCGATTTCCAACATCCTTCTTCAATAGGAGTGTAGCTAGGTTCCAACTCCCATGTCCGAGTGGGTAGCAGACATCTGCCTCCCATGCATACACACTTCTGAGAGTTGAGCTTATGGCCTGTAACCCTACATCCTGCCTGCCGCTACCTTTCGCTTCCAAAAGGCCTAGGCTCGCTGCTTGACGCAAGTGTTGGGAGAGGTAACTGGAATCTCCCGGCACACAAGACGAGTGCCTCCAAGCTCAATCAAGCGATTTCCTAGTAATTCCTGGGGTAGACTGGTGCTACATACTAAGTTCCATACGTGAGTATGTAGTTGAACGCCTTGTCCAAAAACATCTTACTTCTCAGAGTTGAGCTCACCCTCAGTCCCTCACAGTTCCACACTTTCTGCAGAGTGAGTTTCGCACGTCTTCACCAGAGACGTTTGCCAGAGGCTTCTGAGACGCAAGTTAACAATGCAGACCTGGAGGGTATCTCCAGGTCCAGTAGAGTGGTAACCTGGGAACCTCCTGTCTCAGAATCCTGCTACCTTCACCCTGCCATAAGAATGCAGCTAGTTGACAGCTGGCTTCAAGGCCTGCTTCCCTGTGAGAGCTAAGGACAGGGCACAACCCTCCCGCATCCTGCTTGACTGTAGAAGGAGCTGCTAACGTCCTCATGTTAGTGGCAGGGAAACGTTGTGAGAAAAGCATGTGGAATCGTTGTGCCTGAACCCACGTGTATCTGAGTTGAATACAGCGATTTCCAAAGTCCTTCTTCATCAGAGTGTAGCTAGGTTCCCACTCGCATGTCCGAGTGGGTAGCAGACATCTGCCTCCCATGTATACACACTTCTGAGAGTTGAGCTTATGGCCTGTAAGCCTACCTCCTGCCTGCAGCTACCTTTCGCTTCCAAAAGGCCTAGGCTCGCTGCTTCACCGAAGTGTTGGGAGAGGTAACTGGAATCTCCCGGCACACAAGACTAGTGCCTCCAAGCTCAATCCAGCGATTTCCCAGTAATTCCTGGGGTAGACTGGTGCTACATACTAAGTTCCATATGTGAGAAGGTAGCTGAACGCCTTGTCCAAAATCATCTTACTGCTGAGAGTTGAGCTCACCCTCAGTCCCTCACAGTTCCACACTGCCTGCAGAGTGAGTTTCCCACGTCTTCACCAGAGACTTTTGCCAGAGGCTTCTGAGACGCAAGTTAACAATGCACACCTGGACGGTCTCTCCAGGTGCAGTAGAGTGGTAATCTGGGAACCTCCTTACTCAGAATACTGCTACCTTCACACTGTCATAAGAATGCAGCTAGTTGAGAGCTGGCTTCTAGGCATGCTTCCCTGTGAGAGCTGAGGACAGGGCAGAACCCTCCCGCATCCTGCCTGACTGTAGACGTACCAGCTAACCTCCTTATGTTAGTGGCTGGGATAGGTTGTGGGAAAAGCATGTGTAAGCATTGGGCCTGAACTCCCGTGTATCTGAGTTGAATACAGCGATTTCCAAAGTCCTTCTTCATCAGAGTGTAGCTAGGTTCCCACTCACATGTCCGAGTGGGTAGCACACATCTGCCTCCCATGTATACACACTTCTGAGAGTTGAGCTTATGGCCTGTAAGCCTACGTCCTGCCTGCAGCTACCTTTCGCTTCCAAAAGGCCTAGGCTCGCTGCTTGACGCAAGTGTTGGGAGAGGTAACTGGAATCTCCCGGCACACAAGACTAGTGCCACCAAGCTCAATCCAGCGATTTCCCAGTAATTCCTGGGGTAGACTGGTGCTACATACTAAGTTCCATATGTGAGAAGGTAGCTGAACGCCTTGTCCAAAATCATCTTACTGCTGAGAGTTGAGCTCACCCTCAGTCCCTCACAGTTCCACACTGCCTGCAGAGTGAGTTTCCCACGTCTTCACCAGAGACTTTTGCCAGAGGCTTCTGAGACCCAAGTTAACAATGCACACCTGGACGGTATCTCCAGGTGCAGTAGAGTGGTAATCTGGGAACCTCCTTACTCAGAATACTGCTACCTTCACACTGTCATAAGAATGCAGCTAGTTGAGAGCTGGCTTCTAGGCAAGCTTCCCTGTGAGAGCTGAGGACAGGGCAGAACCCTCCCGCATCCTGCCTGACTGTAGACGTACCTGCTAACCTCCTTATATTAGTGGCTGGGATGGGTTGCGGGAAAAGCATGTGTAAGCATTGGGCCTGAACTCCCGTGTATCTGAGTTGAATAGAGCGATTTCCAACATCCTTCTTCAATAGGAGTGTAGCTAGGTTCCAACTCCCATGTCCGAGTGGGTAGCAGACATCTGCCTCCCATGCATACACACTTCTGAGAGTTGAGCTTATGGCCTGTAACCCTACATCCTGCCTGCCGCTACCTTTCGCTTCCAAAAGGCCTAGGCTCGCTGCTTGACGCAAGTGTTGGGAGAGGTAACTGGAATCTCCCGGCACACAAGACGAGTGCCTCCAAGCTCAATCAAGCGATTTCCTAGTAATTCCTGGGGTAGACTGGTGCTACATACTAAGTTCCATACGTGAGTATGTAGTTGAACGCCTTGTCCAAAAACATCTTACTTCTCAGAGTTGAGCTCACCCTCAGTCCCTCAGAGTTCCACACTTCCTGCAGAGTGAGTTTCGCACGTCTTCACCAGAGACGTTTGCCAGAGGCTTCTGACACGCAAGTTAACAATGCAGACCTGGAGGGTATCTCCAGGTCCAGTAGAGTGGTAACCTGGGAACCTCCTGTCTCAGAATACTGCTACCTTCACCCTACCATAAGAATGCAGCTAGTTGACAGCTGGCTTCAAGGCCTGCTTCCCTGTGAGAGCTAAGGACAGGGCACAACCCTCCCGCATCCTGCTTGACTGTAGAAGGAGCTGCTAACGTCCTCATGTTAGTGGCTGGGATAGGTTGTGAGAAAAGCATGTGGAATCGTTTTGCCTGAACCCACGTGTATCTGAGTTGAATACAGCGATTTCCAAAGTCCCTCTTCATCAGAGTGTAGCTAGGTTCCCACTCACATGTCCGAGTGGGTAGCACACATCTACCTCCCATGTATACACACTTCTGAGTGTTGAGCTTATGGCCTGTAAGCCTACCTCCTGCCTGCAGCTACCTTTCGCTTCCAAAAGGCCTAGGCTCGCTGCTTGACGCAAGTGTTGGGAGAGGTAACTGGAATCTCCCGGCACACAAGACTAGTGCCACCAAGCTCAATCCAGCGATTTCCCAGTAATTCCTGGGGTAGACTGGTGCTACATACTAAGTTCCATATGTGAGAAGGTAGCTGAACGCCTTGTCCAAAATCATCTTACTGCTGAGAGTTGAGCTCACCCTCAGTCCCTCACAGTTCCACACTGCCTGCAGAGTGAGTTTCCCACGTCTTCACCAGAGACTTTTGCCAGAGGCTTCTGAGACGCAAGTTAACAATGCACACCTGGACGGTATCTCCAGGTGCAGTAGAGTGGTAATCTGGGAACCTCCTTACTCAGAATACTGCTACCTTCACACTGTCATAAGAATGCAGCTAGTTGAGAGCTGGCTTCTAGGCATGCTTCCCTGTGAGAGCTGAGGACAGGGCAGAACCCTCCCGCATCCTGCCTGACTGTAGACGTACCTGCTAACCTCCTTATGTTAGTGGCTGGGATAGGTTGTGGGAAAAGCATGTGTAAGCATTGGGCCTGAACTCCCGTGTATCTGAGTTGAATACAGCGATTTCCAAAGTCCTTCTTCATCAGAGTGTAGCTAGGTTCCCACTCACTTGTCCGAGTGGGTAGCACACATCTGCCTCCCATGTATACACACTTCTGAGAGTTGAGCTTATGGCCTGTAAGCCTACCTCCTGCCTGCAGCTACCTTTCGCTTCCAAAAGGCCTAGGCTCGCTGCTTGACGCAAGTGTTGGGAGAGGTAACTGGAATCTCCCGGCACACAAGACTAGTGCCACCAAGCTCAATCCAGCGATTTCCCAGTAATTCCTGGGGTAGACTGGTGCTACATACTAAGTTCCATATGTGAGAAGGTAGCTGAACGCCTTGTCCAAAATCATCTTACTGCTGAGAGTTGAGCTCACCCTCAGTCCCTCACAGTTCCACACTCCCTGCAGAGTGAGTTTCCCACGTCTTCACCAGAGAATTTTGCCAGAGGCTTCTGAGACGCAAGTTAACAATGCACACCTGGACGGTATCTCCAGGTGCAGTAGAGTGGTAATCTGGGAACCTCCTTACTCAGAATACTGCTACCTTCACACTGTCATAAGAATGCAGCTAGTTGAGAGCTGGCTTCTAGGCAAGCTTCCCTGTGAGAGCTGAGGACAGGGCAGAACCCTCCCGCATCCTGCCTGACTGTAGACGTACCTGCTAACCTCCTTATGTTAGTGGCTGGGATGGGTTGCGGGAAAAGCATGTGTAAGCATTGGGCCTGAACTCCCGTGTATCTGAGTTGAATACAGCGATTTCCAACATCCTTCTTCAATAGGAGTGTAGCTAGGTTCCAACTCCCATGTCCGAGTGGGTAGCAGACATCTGCCTCCCATGCATACACACTTCTGAGAGTTGAGCTTATGGCCTGTAACCCTACATCCTGCCTGCCGCTACCTTTCGCTTCCAAAAGGCCTAGGCTCGCTGCTTGACGCAAGTTTGGGAGAGGTAACTGGAATCTCCCGGCACACAAGACTAGTGCCACCAAGCTCAATCCAGCGATTTCCCAGTAATTCCTGGGGTAGACTGGTGCTACATACTAAGTTCCATATGTGAGAAGGTAGCTGAACGCCTTGTCCAAAATCATCTTACTGCTGAGAGTTGAGCTCACCCTCAGTCCCTCACAGTTCCACACTGCCTGCAGAGTGAGTTTCCCACGTCTTCACCAGAGACTTTTGCCAGAAGCTTCTGAGACGCAAGTTAACAATGCACACCTGGACGGTATCTCCAGGTGCAGTAGAGTGGTAATCTGGGAACCTCCTTACTCAGAATACTGCTACCTTCACACTGTCATATGAATGCAGCTAGTTGAGAGCTGGCTTCTAGGCAAGCTTCCCTGTGAGAGCTGAGGACAGGGCAGAACCCTCCCGCATCCTGCCTGACTGTAGACGTACCTGCTAACCTCCTTATGTTAGTGGCTGGGATGGGTTGCGGGAAAAGCATGTGTAAGCATTGGGCCTGAACTCCCGTGTATCTGAGTTGAATAGAGCGATTTCCAACATCCTTCTTCAATAGGAGTGTAGCTAGGTTCCAACTCCCATGTCCGAGTGGGTAGCAGACATCTGCCTCCCATGCATACACACTTCTGAGAGTTGAGCTTATGGCCTATAACCCTACATCCTGCCTGCCGCTACCTTTCGCTTCCAAAAGGCCTAGGCTCGCTGCTTGACGCAAGTGTTGGGAGAGGTAACTGGAATCTCCCGGCACACAAGACGAGTGCCTCCAAGCTCAATCAAGCGATTTCCTAGTAATTCCTGGGGTAGACTGGTGCTACATACTAAGTTCCATACGTGAGTATGTAGTTGAACGCCTTGTCCAAAAACATCTTACTTCTCAGAGTTGAGCTCACCCTCAGTCCCTCACAGTTCCACACTGCCTGCAGAGTGAGTTTCGCACGTCTTCACCAGAGACGTTTGCCAGAGGCTTCTGAGACGCAAGTTAACAATGCAGACCTGGAGGGTATCTCCAGGTCCAGTAGAGTGGTAACCTGGGAACCTCCTGTCTCAGAATACTGCTACCTTCACCCTGCCATAAGAATGCAGCTAGTTGACAGCTGGCTTCAAGGCCTGCTTCCCTGTGAGAGCTAAGGACAGGGCACAACCCTCCCGCATCCTGCTTGACTGTAGAAGGAGCTGCTAACGTCCTCATGTTAGTGGCAGGGAAACGTTGTGAGAAAAGCATGTGGAATCGTTGTGCCTGAACCCACGTGTATCTGAGTTGAATACAGCGATTTCCAAAGTCCTTCTTCATCAGAGTGTAGCTAGGTTCCCACTCGCATGTCCGAGTGGGTAGCAGACATCTGCCTCCCATGTATACACACTTCTGAGAGTTGAGCTTATGGCCTGTAAGCCTACCTCCTGCCTGCAGCTACCTTTCGCTTCCAAAAGGCCTAGGCTCGCTGCTTCACCGAAGTGTTGGGAGAGGTAACTGGAATCTCCCGGCACACAAGACTAGTGCCTCCAAGCTCAATCCAGCGATTTCCCAGTAATTCCTGGGGTAGACTGGTGCTACATACTAAGTTCCATATGTGAGAAGGTAGCTGAACGCCTTGTCCAAAATCATCTTACTGCTGAGAGTTGAGCTCACCCTCAGTCCCTCACAGTTCCACACTGCCTGCAGAGTGAGTTTCCCACGTCTTCACCAGAGACTTTTGCCAGAGGCTTCTGAGACGCAAGTTAACAATGCACACCTGGACGGTATCTCCAGGTGCAGTAGAGTGGTAATCTGGGAACCTCCTTACTCAGAATACTGCTACCTTCACACTGTCATAAGAATGCAGCTAGTTGAGAGCTGGCTTCTAGGCATGCTTCCCTGTGAGAGCTGAGGACAGGGCAGAACCCTCCCGCATCCTGCCTGACTGTAGACGTACCTGCTAACCTCCTTATGTTAGTGGCTGGGATGGGTTGTGGGAAAAGCATGTGTAAGCATTGGGCCTGAACTCCCGTGTATCTGAGTTGAATACAGCGATTTCCAACATCCTTCTTCAATAGGAGTGTAGCTAGGTTCCAACTCCCATGTCCGAGTGGGTAGCAGACATCTGCCTCCCATGCATACACACTTCTGAGAGTTGAGCTTATGGCCTATAACCCTACATCCTGCCTGCCGCTACCTTTCGCTTCCAAAAGGCCTAGGCTCGCTGCTTGACGCAAGTGTTGGGAGAGGTAACTGGAATCTCCCGGCACACAAGACGAGTGCCTCCAAGCTCAATCAAGCGATTTCCTAGTAATTCCTGGGGTAGACTGGTGCTACATACTAAGTTCCATACGTGAGTATGTAGTTGAACGCCTTGTCCAAAAACATCTTACTTCTGAGAGTTGAGCTCACCCTCAGTCCCTCACAGTTCCACACTGCCTTCAGAGTGAGTTTCGCACGTCTTCACCAGAGACGTTTGCCAGAGGCTTCTGAGACGCAAGTTAACAATGCAGACCTGGAGGGTATCTCCAGGTCCAGTAGAGTGGTAACCTGGGAACCTCCTGTCTCAGAATACTGCTACCTTCACCCTGCCATAAGAATGCAGCTAGTTGACAGCTGGCTTCAAGGCCTGCTTCCCTGTGAGAGCTAAGGACAGGGCACAACCCTCCCGCATCCTGCTTGACTGTAGAAGGAGCTGCTAACGTCCTCATGTTAGTGGCAGGGAAACGTTGTGAGAAAAGCATGTGGAATCGTTGTGCCTGAACCCACGTGTATCTGAGTTGAATACAGCGATTTCCAAAGTCCTTCTTCATCAGAGTGTAGCTAGGTTCCCACTCGCATGTCCGAGTGGGTAGCAGACATCTGCCTCCCATGTATACACACTTCTGAGAGTTGAGCTTATGGCCTGTAAGCCTACCTCTTGCCTGCAGCTACCTTTCGCTTCCAAAAGGCCTAGGCTCGCTGCTTCACCGAAGTGTTGGGAGAGGTAACTGGAATCTCCCGGCACACAAGACTAGTGCCTCCAAGCTCAATCCAGCGATTTCCCAGTAATTCCTGGGGTAGACTGGTGCTACATACTAAGTTCCATATGTGAGAACGTAGCTGAACGCCTTGTCCAAAATCATCTTACTGCTGAGAGTTGAGCTCACCCTCAGACCCTCACAGTTCCACACTGCCTGCAGAGTGAGTTTCCCACGTCTTCACCAGAGACTTTTGCCAGAGGCTTCTGAGACGCAAGTTAACAATGCACACCTGGACGGTATCTCCAGGTGCAGTAGAGTGGTAATCTGGGAACCTCCTTACTCAGAATACTGCTACCTTCACACTGTCATAAGAATGCAGCTAGTTGAGAGCTGGCTTCTAGGCAAGCTTCCCTGTGAGAGCTGAGGACAGGGCAGAACCCTCCCGCATCCTGCCTGACTGTAGACGTACCTGCTAACCTCCTTATGTTAGTGGCTGGGATGGGTTGCGGGAAAAGCATGTGTAAGCATTGGGCCTGAACTCCCGTGTATCTGAGTTGAATACAGCGATTTCCAACATCCTTCTTCAATAGGAGTGTAGCTAGGTTCCAACTCCCATGTCCGAGTGGGTAGCAGACATCTGCCTCCCATGCATACACACTTCTGAGAGTTGAGCTTATGGCCTGTAACCCTACATCCTGCCTGCCGCTACCTTTCGCTTCCAAAAGGCCTAGGCTCGCTGCTTGACGCAAGTGTTGGGAGAGGTAACTGGAATCTCCCGGCACACAAGACGAGTGCCTCCAAGCTCAATCAAGCGATTTCCTAGTAATTCCTGGGGTAGACTGGTGCTACATACTAAGTTCCATACGTGAGTATGTAGTTGAACGCCTTGTCCAAAAACATCTTACTTCTGAGAGTTGAGCTCACCCTCAGTCCCTCACAGTTCCACACTGCCTGCAGAGTGAGTTTCGCACGTCTTCACCAGAGACGTTTGCCAGAGGCTTCTGACACGCAAGTTAACAATGCAGACCTGGAGGGTATCTCCAGGTCCAGTAGAGTGGTAACCTGGGAACCTCCTGTCTCAGAATACTGCTACCTTCACACTGTCATAAGAATGCAGCTAGTTGAGAGCTGGCTTCTAGGCATGCTTCCCTGTGAGAGCTGAGGACAGGGCAGAACCCTCCCGCATCCTGCCTGACTGTAGACGTACCTGCTAACCTCCTTATGTTAGTGGCTGGGATAGGTTGTGGGAAAAGCATGTGTAAGCATTGGGCCTGAACTCCCGTGTATCTGAGTTGAATACAGCGATTTCCAAAGTCCTTCTTCATCAGAGTGTAGCTAGGTTCCTACTCACATGTCCGAGTGGGAAGCACACATCTGCCTCCCATGTATACACACTTCTGAGAGTTTAGCTTATGGCCTGTAAGCCTACCTCCTGCCTGCAGCTACCTTTCGCTTCCAAAAGGCCTAGGCTCGCTGCTTGACGCAAGTGTTGGGAGAGGTAACTGGAATCTCCCGGCACACAAGACGAGTGCCACCAAGCTCAATCCAGCGATTTCCCAGTAATTCCTGGGGTAGACTGGTGCTACATACTAAGTTCCATATGTGAGAAGGTAGCTGAACGCCTTGTCCAAAATCATCTTACTGCTGAGAGTTGAGCTCACCCTCAGTCCCTCACAGTTCCACACTGCCTGCAGAGTGAGTTTCCCACGTCTTCACCAGAGACTTTTGCCAGAGGCTTCTGAGACGCAAGTTAACAATGCACACCTGGACGGTATCTCCAGGTGCAGTAGAGTGGTAATCTGGGAACCTCCTTACTCAGAATACTGCTACCTTCACACTGTCATAAGAATGCAGCTAGTTGAGAGCTGGCTTCTAGGCAAGCTTCCCTGTGAGAGCTGAGGAGAGGGCAGAACCCTCCCGCATCCTGCCTGACTGTAGACGTACCTGCTAACCTCCTTATGTTAGTGGCTGGGATGGGTTGCGGGAAAAGCATGTGTAAGCATTGGGCCTGAACTCCCGTGTATCTGAGTTGAATACAGCGATTTCCAACATCCTTCTTCAATAGGAGTGTAGCTAGGTTCCAACTCCCATGTCCGAGTGGGTAGCAGACATCTGCCTCCCATGCATACACACTTCTGAGAGTTGAGCTTATGGCCTGTAACCCTACATCCTGCCTGCCGCTACCTTTCGCTTCCAAAAGGCCTAGGCTCGCTGCTTGACGCAAGTGTTGGGAGAGGTAACTGGAATCTCCCGGCACACAAGACGAGTGCCTCCAAGCTCAATCAAGCGATTTCCTAGTAATTCCTGGGGTAGACTGGTGCTACATACTAAGTTCCATACGTGAGTATGTAGTTGAACGCCTTGTCCAAAAACATCTTACTTCTCAGAGTTGAGCTCACCCTCAGTCCCTCACAGTTCCACACTGCCTGCAGAGTGAGTTTCGCACGTCTTCACCAGAGACGTTTGCCAGAGGCTTCTGAGACGCAAGTTAACAATGCAGACCTGGAGGGTATCTCCAGGTCCAGTAGAGTGGTAACCTGGGAACCTCCTGTCTCAGAATACTGCTACCTTCACCCTGCCATAAGAATGCAGCTAGTTGACAGCTGGCTTCAAGGCCTGCTTCCCTGTGAGAGCTAAGGACAGGGCACAACCCTCCCGCATCCTGCTTGACTGTAGAAGGAGCTGCTAACGTCCTCATGTTAGTGGCAGGGAAACGTTGGGAGAAAAGCATGTGGAATCGTTGTGCCTGAACCCACGTGTATCTGAGTTGAATACAGCGATTTCCAAAGTCCTTCTTCATCAGAGTGTAGCGAGGTTCCCACTCGCATGTCCGAGTGGGTAGCAGACATCTGCCTCCCATGTATACACACTTCTGAGAGTTGAGCTTATGGCCTGTAAGCCTACCTCCTGCCTGCAGCTACCTTTCGCTTCCAAAAGGCCTAGGCTCGCTGCTTCACCGAAGTGTTGGGAGAGGTAACTGGAATCTCCCGGCACACAAGACTAGTGCCACCAAGCTCAATCCAGCGATTTCCCAGTAATTCCTGGGGTAGACTGGTGCTACATACTAAGTTCCATATGTGAGAAGGTAGCTGAACGCCTTGTCCAAAATCATCTTACTGCTGAGAGTTGAGCTCACCCTCAGTCCCTCACAGTTCCACACTGCCTGCAGAGTGAGCTTCCCACGTCTTCACCAGAGACGTTTGCCAGAGGCTTCTGAGACGCAAGTTAACAATGCACACCTGGACGGTATCTCCAGGTGCAGTAGAGTGGTAATCTGGGAACCTCCTTACTCAGAATACTGCTACCTTCACACTGTCATAAGAATGCAGCTAGTTGAGAGCTGGCTTCTAGGCATGCTTCCCTGTGAGAGCTGAGGACAGGGCAGAACCCTCCCGCATCCTGCCTGACTGTAGACGTACCTGCTAACCTCCTTATGTTAGTGGCTGGGATAGGTTGTGGGAAAAGCATGTGTAAGCATTGGGCCTGAACTCCCGTGTATCTGAGTTGAATACAGCGATTTCCAAAGTCCTTCTTCATCAGAGTGTAGCTAGGTTCCCACTCACATGTCCGAGTGGGTAGCACACATCTGCCTCCCATGTATACACACTTCTGAGAGTTGAGCTTATGGCCTGTAAGCCTACCTCCTGCCTGCAGCTACCTTTCGCTTCCAAAAGGCCTAGGCTCGCTGCTTGACGCAAGTGTTGGGAGAGGTAACTGGAATCTCCCGGCACACAAGACTAGTGCCACCAAGCTCAATCCAGCGATTTCCCAGTAATTCCTGGGGTAGACTGGTGCTACATACTAAGTTCCATATGTGAGAAGGTAGCTGAACGCCTTGTCCAAAATCATCTTACTGCTGAGAGTTGAGCTCACCCTCAGTCCCTCACAGTTCCACACTGCCTGCAGAGTGAGTTTCCCACGTCTTCACCAGAGACTTTTGCCAGAGGCTTCTGAGACGCAAGTTAACAATGCACACCTGTACGGTATCTCCAGGTGCAGTAGAGTGGTAATCTGGGAACCTCCTTACTCAGAATACTGCTACCTTCACACTGTCATAAGAATGCAGCTAGTTGAGAGCTGGCTTCTAGGCATGCTTCCCTGTGAGAGCTGAGGACAGGGCAGAACCCTCCCACATCCTGCCTGACTGTAGACGTACCTGCTAACCTCCTTATGTTAGTGGCTGGGATAGGTTGTGGGAAAAGCATGTGTAAGCATTGGGCCTGAACTCCCGTGTATCTGAGTTGAATACAGCGATTTCCAAAGTCCTTCTTCATCAGAGTGTAGCTAGGTTCCCACTCACATGTCCGAGTGGGTAGCACACATCTGCCTCCCATGTATACACACTTCTGAGAGTTGAGCTTATGGCCTGTAAGCCTACCTCCTGCCTGCAGCTACCTTTCGCTTCCAAAAGGCCTAGGCTCGCTGCTTCACCGAAGTGTTGGGAGAGGTAACTGGAATCTCCCGGCACACAAGACTAGTGCCACCAAGCTCAATCCAGCGATTTCCCAGTAATTCCTGGGGTAGACTGGTGCTACATACTAAGTTCCATATGTGAGAAGGTAGCTGAACGCCTTGTCCAAAATCATCTTACTGCTGAGAGTTGAGCTCACCCTCAGTCCCTCACAGTTCCACACTGCCTGCAGAGTGAGTTTCCCACGTCTTCACCAGAGACTTTTGCCAGAGGCTTCTGAGACGCAAGTTAACAATGCACACCTGGACGGTATCTCCAGGTGCAGTAGAGTGGTAATCTGGGAACCTCCTTACTCAGAATACTGCTACCTTCACACTGTCATAAGAATGCAGCTAGTTGAGAGCTGGCTTCTAGGCAAGCTTCCCTGTGAGAGCTGAGGACAGGGCAGAACCCTCCCGCATCCTGCCTGACTGTAGACGTACCTGCTAACCTCCTTATGTTAGTGGCTGGGATGGGTTGCGGGAAAAGCATGTGTAAGCATTGGGCCTGAACTCCCGTGTATCTGAGTTGAATACAGCGATTTCCAACATCCTTCTTCAATAGGAGTGTAGCTAGGTTCCAACTCCCATGTCCGAGTGGGTAGCAGACATCTGCCTCCCATGCATACACACTTCTGAGAGTTGAGCTTATGGCCTGTAACCCTACATCCTGCCTGCCGCTACCTTTCGCTTCCAAAAGGCCTAGGCTCGCTGCTTGACGCAAGTGTTGGGAGAGGTAACTGGAATCTCCCGGCACACAAGACGAGTGCCTCCAAGCTCAATCAAGCGATTTCCTAGTAATTCCTGGGGTAGACTGGTGCTACATACTAAGTTCCATACGTGAGTATGTAGTTGAACGCCTTGTCCAAAAACATCTTACTTCTCAGAGTTGAGCTCACCCTCAGTCCCTCACAGTTCCACACTGCCTGCAGAGTGAGTTTCGCACGTCTTCACCAGAGACGTTTGCCAGAGGCTTCTGACACGCAAGTTAACAATGCAGACCTGGAGGGTATCTCCAGGTCCAGTAGAGTGGTAACCTGGGAACCTCCTGTCTCAGAATACTGCTACCTTCACACTGTCATTAGAATGCAGCTAGTTGAGAGCTGGCTTCTAGGCATGCTTCCCTGTGAGAGCTGAGGACAGGGCAGAACCCTCCCGCATCCTGCCTGACTGTAGACGTACCTGCTAACCTCCTTATGTTAGTGGCTGGGATAGGTTGTGGGAAAAGCATGTGTAAGTATTGGGCCTGAACTCCCGTGTATCTGAGTTGAATACAGCGATTTCCAAAGTCCTTCTTCATCAGAGTGTAGCTAGGTTCCTACTCACATGTCCGAGTGGGTAGCACACATCTGCCTCCCATGTATACACACTTCTGAGAGTTGATCTTATGGCCTGTAAGCCTACCTCCTGCCTGCAGCTACCTTTCGCTTCCAAAAGGCCTAGGCTCGCTGCTTGACGCAAGTGTTGGGAGAGGTAACTGGAATCTCCCGGCACACAAGACTAGTGCCACCAAGCTCAATCCAGCGATTTCCCAGTAATTCCTGGGGTAGACTGGTGCTACATACTAAGTTCCATATGTGAGAAGGTAGCTGAACGCCTTGTCCAAAATCATCTTACTGCTGAGAGTTGAGCTCACCCTCAGTCCCTCACAGTTCCACACTGCCTGCAGAGTGAGTTTCCCACGTCTTCACCAGAGACTTTTGCCAGAGGCTTCTGAGACGCAAGTTAACAATGCACACCTGGACGGTATCTCCAGGTGCAGTAGAGTGGTAATCTGGGAACCTCCTTACTCAGAATACTGCTACCTTCACACTGTCATAAGAATGCAGCTAGTTGAGAGCTGGCTTCTAGGCAAGCTTCCCTGTGAGAGCTGAGGACAGGGCAGAACCCTCCCGCATCCTGCCTGACTGTAGACGTACCTGCTAACCTCCTTATGTTAGTGGCTGGGATGGGTTGCGGGAAAAGCATGTGTAAGCATTGGGCCTGAACTCCCGTGTATCTGAGTTGAATAGAGCGATTTCCAACATCCTTCTTCAATAGGAGTGTAGCTAGGTTCCAACTCCCATGTCCGAGTGGGTAGCAGACATCTGCCTCCCATGCATACACACTTCTGAGAGTTGAGCTTATGGCCTGTAACCCTACATCCTGCCTGCCGCTACCTTTCGCTTCCAAAAGGCCTAGGCTCGCTGCTTGACGCAAGTGTTGGGAGAGGTAACTGGAATCTCCCGGCACACAAGACGAGTGCCTCCAAGCTCAATCAAGCGATTTCCTAGTAATTCCTGGGGTAGACTGGTGCTACATACTAAGTTCCATACGTGAGTATGTAGTTGAACGCCTTGTCCAAAAACATCTTACTTCTCAGAGTTGAGCTCACCCTCAGTCCCTCACAGTTCCACACTGCCTTCAGAGTGAGTTTCGCACGTCTTCACCAGAGACGTTTGCCAGAGGCTTCTGAGACGCAAGTTAACAATGCAGACCTGGAGGGTATCTCCAGGTCCAGTAGAGTGGTAACCTGGGAACCTCCTGTCTCAGAATCCTGCTACCTTCACCCTGCCATAAGAATGCAGCTAGTTGACAGCTGGCTTCAAGGCCTGCTTCCCTGTGAGAGCTAAGGACAGGGCACAACCCTCCCGCATCCTGCTTGACTGTAGAAGGAGCTGCTAACGTCCTCATGTTAGTGGCAGGGAAACGTTGGGAGAAAAGCATGTGGAATCGTTGTGCCTGAACCCACGTGTATCTGAGTTGAATACAGCGATTTCCAAAGTCCTTCTTCATCAGAGTGTAGCTAGGTTCCCACTCGCATGTCCGAGTGGGTAGCAGACATCTGCCTCCCATGTATACACACTTCTGAGAGTTGAGCTTATGGCCTGTAAGCCTACCTCCTGCCTGCAGCTACCTTTCGCTTCCAAAAGGCCTAGGCTCGCTGCTTCACCGAAGTGTTGGGAGAGGTAACTGGAATCTCCCGGCACACAAGACTAGTGCCTCCAAGCTCAATCCAGCGATTTCCCAGTAATTCCTGGGGTAGACTGGTGCTACATACTAAGTTCCATATGTGAGAAGGTAGCTGAACGCCTTGTCCAAAATCATCTTACTGCTGAGAGTTGAGCTCACCCTCAGTCCCTCACAGTTCCACACTGCCTGCAGAGTGAGCTTCCCACGTCTTCACCAGAGACGTTTGCCAGAGGCTTCTGAGACGCAAGTTAACAATGCACACCTGGACGGTATCTCCAGGTGCAGTAGAGTGGTAATCTGGGAACCTCCTTACTCAGAATACTGCTACCTTCACACTGTCATAAGAATGCAGCTAGTTGAGAGCTGGCTTCTAGGCATGCTTCCCTGTGAGAGCTGAGGACAGGGCAGAACCCTCCCGCATCCTGCCTGACTGTAGACGTACCTGCTAACCTCCTTATGTTAGTGGCTGCGATAGGTTGTGGGAAAAGCATGTGTAAGCATTGGGCCTGAACTCCCGTGTATCTGAGTTGAATACAGCGATTTCCAAAGTCCTTCTTCATCAGAGTGTAGCTAGGTTCCCACTCACATGTCCGAGTGGGTAGCACACATCTGCCTCCCATGTATACACACTTCTGAGAGTTGAGCTTATGGCCTGTAAGCCTACCTCCTGCCTGCAGCTACCTTTCGCTTCCAAAAGGCCTAGGCTCGCTGCTTGACGCAAGTGTTGGGAGAGGTAACTGGAATCTCCCGGCACACAAGACTAGTGCCACCAAGCTCAATCCAGCGATTTCCCAGTAATTCCTGGGGTAGACTGGTGCTACATACTAAGTTCCATATGTGAGAAGGTAGCTGAACGCCTTGTCCAAAATCATCTTACTGCTGAGAGTTGAGCTCACCCTCAGTCCCTCACAGTTCCACACTGCCTGCAGAGTGAGTTTCCCACGTCTTCACCAGAGACTTTTGCCAGAGGCTTCTGAGACGCAAGTTAACAATGCACACCTGGACGGTATCTCCAGGTGCAGTAGAGTGGTAATCTGGGAACCTCCTTACTCAGAATACTGCTACCTTCACACTGTCATAAGAATGCAGCTAGTTGAGAGCTGGCTTCTAGGCATGCTTCCCTGTGAGAGCTGAGGACAGGGCAGAACCCTCCCACATCCTGCCTGACTGTAGACGTACCTGCTAACCTCCTTATGTTAGTGGCTGGGATAGGTTGTGGGAAAAGCATGTGTAAGCATTGGGCCTGAACTCCCGTGTATCTGAGTTGAATACAGCGATTTCCAAAGTCCTTCTTCATCAGAGTGTAGCTAGGTTCCCACTCACATGTCCGAGTGGGTAGCACACATCTGCCTCCCATGTATACACACTTCTGAGAGTTGAGCTTATGGCCTGTAAGCCTACCACCTGCCTGCAGCTACCTTTCGCTTCCAAAAGGCCTAGGCTCGCTGCTTGACGCAAGTGTTGGGAGAGGTAACTGGAATCTCCCGGCACACAAGACTAGTGCCACCAAGCTCAATCCAGCGATTTCCCAGTAATTCCTGGGGTAGACTGGTGCTACATACTAAGTTCCATATGTGAGAAGGTAGCTGAACGCCTTGTCCAAAATCATCTTACTGCTGAGAGTTGAGCTCACCCTCAGTCCCTCACAGTTCCACACTGCCTGCAGAGTGAGTTTCCCACGTCTTCACCAGAGACTTTTGCCAGAGGCTTCTGAGACGCAAGTTAACAATGCACACCTGGACGGTATCTCCAGGTGCAGTAGAGTGGTAATCTGGGAACCTCCTTACTCAGAATACTGCTACCTTCACACTGTCATAAGAATGCAGCTAGTTGAGAGCTGGCTTCTAGGCAAGCTTCCCTGTGAGAGCTGAGGACAGGGCAGAACCCTCCCGCATCCTGCCTGACTGTAGACGTACCTGCTAACCTCCTTATGTTAGTGGCTGGGATGGGTTGCGGGAAAAGCATGTGTAAGCATTGGGCCTGAACTCCCGTGTATCTGAGTTGAATACAGCGATTTCCAACATCCTTCTTCAATAGGAGTGTAGCTAGGTTCCAACTCCCATGTCCGAGTGGGTAGCAGACATCTGCCTCCCATGCATACACACTTCTGAGAGTTGAGCTTATGGCCTGTAACCCTACATCCTGCCTGCCGCTACCTTTCGCTTCCAAAAGGCCTAGGCTCGCTGCTTGACGCAAGTGTTGGGAGAGGTAACTGGAATCTCCCGGCACACAAGACGAGTGCCTCCAAGCTCAATCAAGCGATTTCCTAGTAATTCCTGGGGTAGACTGGTGCTACATACTAAGTTAGATACGTGAGTATGTAGTTGAACGCCTTGTCCAAAAACATCTTACTTCTGAGAGTTGAGCTCACCCTCAGTCCCTCACAGTTCCACACTGCCTGCAGAGTGAGTTTCGCACGTCTTCACCAGAGACGTTTGCCAGAGGCTTCTGAGACGCAAGTTAACAATGCAGACCTGGAGGGTATCTCCAGGTCCAGTAGATTGGTAACCTGGGAACCTCCTGTCTCAGAATACTGCTACCTTCACACTGTCATAAGAATGCAGCTAGTTGAGAGCTGGCTTCTAGGCATGCTTCCCTGTGAGAGCTGAGGACAGGGCAGAACCCTCCCGCATCCTGCCTGACTGTAGACGTACCTGCTAACCTCCTTATGTTAGTGGCTGGGATAGGTTGTGGGAAAAGCATCTGTAAGCATTGGGCCTGAACTCCCGTGTATCTGAGTTGAATACAGCGATTTCCAAAGTCCTTCTTCATCAGAGTGTAGCTAGGTTCCCACTCACATGTCCGAGTGGGTAGCACACATCTGCCTCCCATGTATACACACTTCTGAGAGTTGAGCTTATGGCCTGTAACCCTACATCCTGCCTGCAGCTACCTTTCGCTTCCAAAAGGCCTAGGCTCGCTGCTTGACGCAAGTGTTGGGAGAGGTAACTGGAATCTCCCGGCACACAAGACGAGTGCCTCCAAGCTCAATCAAGCGATTTCCTAGTAATTCCTGGGGTAGACTGGTGCTACATACTAAGTTCCATACGTGAGTATGTAGTTGAACGCCTTGTCCAAAAACATCTTACTTCTCAGAGTTGAGCTCACCCTCAGTCCCTCACAGTTCCACACTGCCTTCAGAGTGAGTTTCGCACGTCTTCACCAGAGACGTTTGCCAGAGGCTTCTGAGACGCAAGTTAACAATGCAGACCTGGAGGGTATCTCCAGGTCCAGTAGAGTGGTAACCTGGGAACCTCCTGTCTCAGAATCCTGCTACCTTCACCCTGCCATAAGAATGCAGCTAGTTGACAGCTGGCTTCAAGGCCTGCTTCCCTGTGAGAGCTAAGGACAGGGCACAACCCTCCCGCATCCTGCTTGACTGTAGAAGGAGCTGCTAACGTCCTCATGTTAGTGGCAGGGAAACGTTGTGAGAAAAGCATGTGGAATCGTTGTGCCTGAACCCACGTGTATCTGAGTTGAATACAGCGATTTCCAAAGTCCTTCTTCATCAGAGTGTAGCTAGGTTCCCACTCGCATGTCCGAGTGGGTAGCAGACATCTGCCTCCCATGTATACACACTTCTGAGAGTTGAGCTTATGGCCTGTAAGCCTACCTCCTGCCTGCAGCTACCTTTCGCTTCCAAAAGGCCTAGGCTCGCTGCTTCACCGAAGTGTTGGGAGAGGTAACTGGAATCTCCCGGCACACAAGACTAGTGCCACCAAGCTCAATCCAGCGATTTCCCAGTAATTCCTGGGGTAGACTGGTGCTACATACTAAGTTCCATATGTGAGAAGGTAGCTGAACGCCTTGTCCAAAATCATCTTACTGCTGAGAGTTGAGCTCACCCTCAGTCCCTCACAGTTCCACACTGCCTGCAGAGTGAGTTTCCCACGTCTTCACCAGAGACTTTTGCCAGAGGCTTCTGAGACGCAAGTTAACAATGCACACCTGGACGGTATCTCCAGGTGCAGTAGAGTGGTAATCTGGGAACCTCCTTACTCAGAATACTGCTACCTTCACACTGTCATAAGAATGCAGCTAGTTGAGAGCTGGCTTCTAGGCAAGCTTCCCTGTGAGAGCTGAGGAGAGGGCAGAACCCTCCCGCATCCTGCCTGTCTGTAGACGTACCTGCTAACCTCCTTATGTTAGTGGCTGGGATGGGTTGCGGGAAAAGCATGTGTAAGCATTGGGCCTGAACTCCCGTGTATCTGAGTTGAATACAGCGATTTCCAACATCCTTCTTCAATAGGAGTGTAGCTAGGTTCCAACTCCCATGTCCGAGTGGGTAGCAGACATCTGCCTCCCATGCATACACACTTCTGAGAGTTGAGCTTATGGCCTGTAACCCTACATCCTGCCTGCCGCTACCTTTCGCTTCCAAAAGGCCTAGGCTCGCTGCTTGACGCAAGTGTTGGGAGAGGTAACTGGAATCTCCCGGCACACAAGACGAGTGCCTCCAAGCTCAATCAAGCGATTTCCTAGTAATTCCTGGGGTAGACTGGTGCTACATACTAAGTTCCATACGTGAGTATGTAGTTGAACGCCTTGTCCAAAAACATCTTACTTCTGAGAGTTGAGCTCACCCTCAGTCCCTCACAGTTCCACACTGCCTGCAGAGTGAGTTACGCACGTCTTCACCAGAGACGTTTGCCAGAGGCTTCTGACACGCAAGTTAACAATGCAGACCTGGAGGGTATCTCCAGGTCCAGTAGAGTGGTAACCTGGGAACCTCCTGTCTCAGAATACTGCTACCTTCACACTGTCATAAGAATGCAGCTAGTTGAGAGCTGGCTTCTAGGCATGCTTCCCTGTGAGAGCTGAGGACAGGGCAGAACCCTCCCGCATCCTGCCTGACTGTAGACGTACCTGCTAACCTCCTTATGTTAGTGGCTGGGATAGGTTGTGGGAAAAGCATGTGTAAGCATTGGGCCTGAACTCCCGTGTATCTGTGTTGAATACAGCGATTTCCAAAGTCCTTCTTCATCAGAGTGTAGCTAGGTTCCTACTCACATGTCCGAGTGGGTAGCACACATCTGCCTCCCATGTATACACACTTCTGAGAGTTGAGCTTATGGCCTGTAAGCCTACCTCCTGCCTGCCGCTACCTTTCGCTTCCAAAAGGCCTAGGCTCGCTGCTTGACGCAAGTGTTGGGAGAGGTAACTGGAATCTCCCGGCACACAAGACTAGTGCCACCAAGCTCAATCCAGCGATTTCCCAGTAATTCCTGGGGTAGACTGGTGCTACATACTAAGTTCCATATGTGAGAAGGTAGCTGAACGCCTTGTCCAAAATCATCTTACTGCTGAGAGTTGAGCTCACCCTCAGTCCCTCACAGTTCCACACTGCCTGCAGAGTGAGTTTCCCACGTCTTCACCAGAGACTTTTGCCAGAGGCTTCTGAGACGCAAGTTAACAATGCACACCTGGACGGTATCTCCAGGTGCAGTAGAGTGGTAATCTGGGAACCTCCTTACTCAGAATACTGCTACCTTCACACTGTCATAAGAATGCAGCTAGTTGAGAGCTGGCTTCTAGGCAAGCTTCCCTGTGAGAGCTGAGGACAGGGCAGAACCCTCCCGCATCCTGCCTGACTGTAGACGTACCTGCTAACCTCCTTATGTTAGTGGCTGGGATGGGTTGCGGGAAAAGCATGTGTAAGCATTGGGCCTGAACTCCCGTGTATCTGAGTTGAATAGAGCGATTTCCAACATCCTTCTTCAATAGGAGTGTAGCTAGGTTCCAACTCCCATGTCCGAGTGGGTAGCAGACATCTGCCTCCCATGCATACACACTTCTGAGAGTTGAGCTTATGGCCTGTAACCCTACATCCTGCCTGCCGCTACCTTTCGCTTCCAAAAGGCCTAGGCTCGCTGCTTGACGCAAGTGTTGGGAGAGGTAACTGGAATCTCCCGGCACACAAGACGAGTGCCTCCAAGCTCAATCAAGCGATTTCCTAGTAATTCCTGGGGTAGACTGGTGCTACATACTAAGTTCCATACGTGAGTATGTAGTTGAACGCCTTGTCCAAAAACATCTTACTTCTCAGAGTTGAGCTCACCCTCAGTCCCTCACAGTTCCACACTGCCTGCAGAGTGAGTTTCGCACGTCTTCACCAGAGACGTTTGCCAGAGGCTTCTGAGACGCAAGTTAACAATGCAGACCTGGAGGGTATCTCCAGGTCCAGTAGAGTGGTAACCTGGGAACCTCCTGTCTCAGAATCCTGCTACCTTCAACCTGCCATAAGAATGCAGCTAGTTGACAGCTGGCTTCAAGGCCTGCTTCCCTGTGAGAGCTAAGGACAGGGCACAACCCTCCCGCATCCTGCTTGACTGTAGAAGGAGCTGCTAACGTCCTCATGTTAGTGGCAGGGAAACGTTGTGAGAAAAGCATGTGGAATCGTTGTGCCTGAACCCACGTGTATCTGAGTTGAATACAGCGATTTCCAAAGTCCTTCTTCATCAGAGTGTAGCTAGGTTCCCACTCGCATGTCCGAGTGGGTAGCAGACATCTGCCTCCCATGTATACACACTTCTGAGAGTTGAGCTTATGGCCTGTAAGCCTACCTCCTGCCTGCAGCTACCTTTCGCTTCCAAAAGGCCTAGGCTCGCTGCTTCACCGAAGTGTTGGGAGAGGTAACTGGAATCTCCCGGCACACAAGACGAGTGCCTCCAAGCTCAATCAAGCGATTTCCTAGTAATTCCTGGGGTAGACTGGTGCTACATACTAAGTTCCATACGTGAGTATGTAGTTGAACGCCTTGTCCAAAAACATCTTACTTCTGAGAGTTGAGCTCACCCTCAGTCCCTCACAGTTCCACACTTCCTGCAGAGTGAGTTTCGCACGTCTTCACCAGAGACGTTTGCCAGAGGCTTCTGAGACGCAAGTTAACAATGCAGACCTGGAGGGTATCTCCAGGTCCAGTAGATTGGTAACCTGGGAACCTCCTGTCTCAGAATACTGCTACCTTCACACTGTCATAAGAATGCAGCTAGTTGAGAGCTGGCTTCTAGGCATGCTTCCCTGTGAGAGCTGAGGACAGGGCAGAACCCTCCCGCATCCTGCCTGACTGTAGACGTACCTGCTAACCTCCTTATGTTAGTGGCTGGGATAGGTTGTGGGAAAAGCATCTGTAAGCATTCGGCCTGAACTCCCGTGTATCTGAGTTGAATACAGCGATTTCCAAAGTCCTTCTTCATCAGAGTGTAGCTAGGTTCCCACTCACATGTCCGAGTGGGTAGCACACATCTGCCTCCCATGTATACACACTTCTGAGAGTTGAGCTTATGGCCTATAACCCTACATCCTGCCTGCCGCTACCTTTCGCTTCCAAAAGGCCTAGGCTCGCTGCTTGACGCAAGTGTTGGGAGAGGTAACTGGAATCTCCCGGCACACAAGACGAGTGCCTCCAAGCTCAATCAAGCGATTTCCTAGTAATTCCTGGGGTAGACTGGTGCTACATACTAAGTTCCATACGTGAGTAGGTAGTTGAACGCCTTGTCCAAAAACATCTTACTTCTGAGAGTTGAGTTCACCCTCAGTCCCTCACAGTTCCACACTGCCTGCAGAGTGAGTTTCGCACGTCTTCACCAGAGACGTTTGCCAGAGGCTTCTGAGACGCAAGTTAACAATGCAGACCTGGAGGGTATCTCCAGGTCCAGTAGAGTGGTAACCTGGGAACCTCCTGTCTCAGAATACTGCTACCTTCACCCTGCCATAAGAATGCAGCTAGTTGACAGCTGGCTTCAAGGCCTGCTTCCCTGTGAGAGCTAAGGACAGGGCACAACCCTCCCGCATCCTGCTTGACTGTAGAAGGAGCTGCTAACGTCCTCATGTTAGTGGCAGGGAAACGTTGTGAGAAAAGCATGTGGAATCGTTGTGCCTGAACCCACGTGTATCTGAGTTGAATACAGCGATTTCCAAAGTCCTTCTTCATCAGAGTGTAGCTAGGTTCCCACTCGCATGTCCGAGTGGGTAGCAGACATCTGCCTCCCATGTATACACACTTCTGAGAGTTGAGCTTATGGCCTGTAAGCCTACCTCCTGCCTGCAGCTACCTTTCGCTTCCAAAAGGCCTAGGCTCGCTGCTTCACCGAAGTGTTGGGAGAGGTAACTGGAATCTCCCGGCACACAAGACTAGTGCCACCAAGCTCAATCCAGCGATTTCCCAGTAATTCCTGGGGTAGACTGGTGCTACATACTAAGTTCCATATGTGAGAAGGTAGCTGAACGCCTTGTCCAAAATCATCTTACTGCTGAGAGTTGAGCTCACCCTCAGTCCCTCACAGTTCCACACTGCCTGCAGAGTGAGTTTCCCACGTCTTCACCAGAGACTTTTGCCAGAGGCTTCTGAGACGCAAGTTAACAATGCACACCTGGACGGTATCTCCAGGTGCAGTAGAGTGGTAATCTGGGAACCTCCTTACTCAGAATACTGCTACCTTCACACTGTCATAAGAATGCAGCTAGTTGAGAGCTGGCTTCTAGGCATGCTTCCCTGTGAGAGCTGAGGACAGGGCAGAACCCTCCCGCATCCTGCCTGACTGTAGACGTACCTGCTAACCTCCTTATGTTAGTGGCTGGGATAGGTTGTGGGAAAAGCATGTGTAAGCATTGGGCCTGAACTCCCGTGTATCTGAGTTGAATACAGCGATTTCCAAAGTCCTTCTTCATCAGAGTGTAGCTAGGTTCCCACTCACATGTCCGAGTGGGTAGCACACATCTGCCTCCCATGTATACACACTTCTGAGAGTTGAGCTTATGGCCTGTAAGCCTACCTCCTGCCTGCAGCTACCTTTCGCTTCCAAAAGGCCTAGGCTCGCTGCTTGACGCAAGTGTTGGGAGAGGTAACTGGAATCTCCCGGCACACAAGACTAGTGCCACCAAGCTCAATCCAGCGATTTCCCAGTAATTCCTGGGGTAGACTGGTGCTACATACTAAGTTCCATATGTGAGAAGGTAGCTGAACGCCTTGTCCAAAATCATCTTACTGCTGAGAGTTGAGCTCACCCTCAGTCCCTCACAGTTCCACACTGCCTGCAGAGTGAGTTTCCCACGTCTTCACCAGAGACTTTTGCCAGAAGCTTCTGAGACGCAAGTTAACAATGCACACCTGGACGGTATCTCCAGGTGCAGTAGAGTGGTAATCTGGGAACCTCCTTACTCAGAATACTGCTACCTTCACACTGTCATAAGAATGCAGCTAGTTGAGAGCTGGCTTCTAGGCAAGCTTCCCTGTGAGAGCTGAGGACAGGGCAGAACCCTCCCGCATCCTGCCTGACTGTAGACTTCCCTGCTAACCTCCTTATATTAGTGACTGGTATGGGTTGCGGGAAAAGCATGTGTAAGCATTGGGCCTGAACTCCCGTGTATCTGAGTTGAATAGAGCGATTTCCAACATCCTTCTTCAATAGGAGTGTAGCTAGGTTCCAACTCCCATGTCCGAGTGGGTAGCAGACATCTGCCTCCCATGCATACACACTTCTGAGAGTTGAGCTTATGGCCTGTAACCCTACATCCTGCCTGCCGCTACCTTTCGCTTCCAAAAGGCCTAGGCTCGCTGCTTGACGCAAGTGTTGGGAGAGGTAACTGGAATCTCCCGGCACACAAGACGAGTGCCTCCAAGCTCAATCAAGCGATTTCCTAGTAATTCCTGGGGTAGACTGGTGCTACATACTAAGTTCCATACGTGAGTATGTAGTTGAACGCCTTGTCCAAAAACATCTTACTTCTCAGAGTTGAGCTCACCCTCAGTCCCTCACAGTTCCACACTGCCTGCAGAGTGAGTTTCGCACGTCTTCACCAGAGACGTTTGCCAGAGGCTTCTGAGACGCAAGTTAACAATGCAGACCTGGAGGGTATCTCCAGGTCCAGTAGAGTGGTAACCTGGGAACCTCCTGTCTCAGAATACTGCTACCTTCACCCTGCCATAAGAATGCAGCTAGTTGACAGCTGGCTTCAAGGCCTGCTTCCCTGTGAGAGCTAAGGACAGGGCACAACCCTCCCGCATCCTGCTTGACTGTAGAAGGAGCTGCTAACGTCCTCATGTTAGTGGCAGGGAAACGTTGGGAGAAAAGCATGTGGAATCGTTGTGCCTGAACCCACGTGTATCTGAGTTGAATACAGCGATTTCCAAAGTCCTTCTTCATCAGAGTGTAGCTAGGTTCCCACTCGCATGTCCGAGTGGGTAGCAGACATCTGCCTCCCATGTATACACACTTCTGAGAGTTGAGCTTATGGCCTGTAAGCCTACCTCCTGCCTGCAGCTACCTTTCGCTTCCAAAAGGCCTAGGCTCGCTGCTTCACCGAAGTGTTGGGAGAGGTAACTGGAATCTCCCGGCACACAAGACTAGTGCCACCAAGCTCAATCCAGCGATTTCCCAGTAATTCCTGGGGTAGACTGGTGCTACATACTAAGTTCCATATGTGAGAAGGTAGCTGAACGCCTTGTCCAAAATCATCTTACTGCTGAGAGTTGAGCTCACCCTCAGTCCCTCACAGTTCCACACTGCCTGCAGAGTGAGTTTCCCACGTCTTCACCAGAGACTTTTGCCAGAGGCTTCTGAGACGCAAGTTAACAATGCACACCTGGACGGTATCTCCAGGTGCAGTAGAGTGGTAATCTGGGAACCTCCTTACTCAGAATACTGCTACCTTCACACTGTCATAAGAATGCAGCTAGTTGAGAGCTGGCTTCTAGGCAAGCTTCCCTGTGAGAGCTGAGGACAGGGCAGAACCCTCCCGCATCCTGCCTGACTGTAGACGTACCTGCTAACCTCCTTATGTTAGTGGCTGGGATGGGTTGCGGGAAAAGCATGTGTAAGCATTGGGCCTGAACTCCCGTGTATCTGAGTTGAATACAGCGATTTCCAACATCCTTCTTCAATAGGAGTGTAGCTAGGTTCCAACTCCCATGTCCGAGTGGGTAGCAGACATCTGCCTCCCATGCATACACACTTCTGAGAGTTGAGCTTATGGCCTGTAACCCTACATCCTGCCTGGCGCTACCTTTCGCTTCCAAAAGGCCTAGGCTCGCTGCTTGACGCAAGTGTTGGGAGAGGTAACTGGAATCTCCCGGCACACAAGACGAGTGCCTCCAAGCTCAATCAAGCGATTTCCTAGTAATTCCTGGGGTAGACTGGTGCTACATACTAAGTTCCATACGTGAGTATGTAGTTGAACGCCTTGTCCAAAAACATCTTACTTCTCAGAGTTGAGCTCACCCTCAGTACCTCAGAGTTCCACACTTCCTGCAGAGTGAGTTTCGCACGTCTTCACCAGAGACGTTTGCCAGAGGCTTCTGACACGCAAGTTAACAATGCAGACCTGGAGGGTATCTCCAGGTCCAGTAGAGTGGTAACCTGGGAACCTCCTGTCTCAGAATACTGCTACCTTCACCCTACCATAAGAATGCAGCTAGTTGACAGCTGGCTTCAAGGCCTGCTTCCCTGTGAGAGCTAAGGACAGGGCACAACCCTCCCGCATCCTGCTTGACTGTAGAAGGAGCTGCTAACGTCCTCATATTAGTGGCAGGGAAACGTTGTGAGAAAAGCATGTGGAATCGTTGTGCCTGAACCCACGTGTATCTGAGTTGAATACAGCGATTTCCAAAGTCCTTCTTCATCAGAGTGTAGCTAGGTTCCCACTCGCATGTCTGAGTGGGTAGCAGACATCTGCCTCCCATGTATACACACTTCTGAGAGTTGAGCTTATGGCCTGTAAGCCTACCTCCTGCCTGCAGCTACCTTTCGCTTCCAAAAGGCCTAGGCTCGCTGCTTCACCGAAGTGTTGGGAGAGGTAACTGGAATCTCCCGGCACACAAGACTAGTGCCACCAAGCTCAATCCAGCGATTTCCCAGTAATTCCTGGGGTAGACTGGTGCTACATACTAAGTTCCATATGTGAGAAGGTAGCTGAACGCCTTGTCCAAAATCATCTTACTGCTGAGAGTTGAGCTCACCCTCAGTCCCTCACAGTTCCACACTGCCTGCAGAGTGAGTTTCCCACGTCTTCACCAGAGACTTTTGCCAGAGGCTTCTGAGACGCAAGTTAACAATGCACACCTGGACGGTATCTCCAGGTGCAGTAGAGTGGTAATCTGGGAACCTCCTTACTCAGAATACTGCTACCTTCACACTGTCATAAGAATGCAGCTAGTTGAGAGCTGGCTTCTAGGCATGCTTCCCTGTGAGAGCTGAGGACAGGGCAGAACCCTCCCGCATCCTGCCTGACTGTAGACGTACCTGCTAACCTCCTTATGTTAGTGGCTGGGATGGGTTGCGGGAAAAGCATGTGTAAGCATTGGGCCTGAACTCCCGTGTATCTGAGTTGAATACAGCGATTTCCAACATCCTTCTTCAATAGGAGTGTAGCTAGGTTCCAACTCCCATGTCCGAGTGGGTAGCAGACATCTGCCTCCCATGCATACACACTTCTGAGAGTTGAGCTTATGGCCTATAACCCTACATCCTGCCTGCCGCTACCTTTCGCTTCCAAAAGGCCTAGGCTCGCTGCTTGACGCAAGTGTTGGGAGAGGTAACTGGAATCTCCCGGCACACAAGACGAGTGCCTCCAAGCTCAATCAAGCGATTTCCTAGTAATTCCTGGGGTAGACTGGTGCTACATACTAAGTTCCATACGTGAGTAGGTAGTTGAACGCCTTGTCCAAAAACATCTTACTTCTCAGAGTTGAGCTCACCCTCAGTCCCTCACAGTTCCACACTGCCTGCAGAGTGAGTTTCGCACGTCTTCACCAGAGACGTTTGCCAGAGGCTTCTGAGACGCAAGTTAACAATGCAGACCTGGAGGGTATCTCCAGGTCCAGTAGAGTGGTAACCTGGGAACCTCCTGTCTCAGAATACTGCTACCTTCACCCTGCCATAAGAATGCAGCTAGTTGACAGCTGGCTTCAAGGCCTGCTTCCCTGTGAGAGCTAAGGACAGGGCACAACCCTCCCGCATCCTGCTTGACTGTAGAAGGAGCTGCTAACGTCCTCATGTTAGTGGCAGGGAAACGTTGTGAGAAAAGCATGTGGAATCGTTGTGCCTGAACCCACGTGTATCTGAGTTGAATACAGCGATTTCCAAAGTCCTTCTTCATCAGAGTGTAGCTAGGTTCCCACTCGCATGTCCGAGTGGGTAGCAGACATCTGCCTCCCATGTATACACACTTCTGAGAGTTGAGCTTATGGCCTGTAAGCCTACCTCCTGCCTGCAGCTACCTTTCGCTTCCAAAAGGCCTAGGCTCGCTGCTTCACCGAAGTGTTGGGAGAGGTAACTGGAATCTCCCGGCACACAAGACTAGTGCCACCAAGCTCAATCCAGCGATTTCCCAGTAATTCCTGGGGTAGACTGGTGCTACATACTAAGTTCCATATGTGAGAAGGTAGCTGAACGCCTTGTCCAAAATCATCTTACTGCTGAGAGTTGAGCTCACCCTCAGTCCCTCACAGTTCCACACTGCCTGCAGAGTGAGTTTCCCACGTCTTCACCAGAGACTTTTGCCAGAGGCTTCTGAGACGCAAGTTAACAATGCACACCTGGACGGTATCTCCAGGTGCAGTAGAGTGGTAATCTGGAACCTCCTTACTCAGAATGCTGCTACCTTCACACTGTCATAAGAATGCAGCTAGTTGAGAGCTGGCTTCTAGGCATGCTTCCCTGTGAGAGCTGAGGACAGGGCAGAACCCTCCCGCATCCTGCCTGACTGTAGACGTACCTGCTAACCTCCTTATGTTAGTGGCTGGGATAGGTTGTGGGAAAAGCATGTGTAAGCATTGGGCCTGAACTCCCGTGTATCTGAGTTGAATACAGCGATTTCCAAAGTCCTTCTTCATCAGAGTGTAGCTAGGTTCCCACTCACATGTCCGAGTGGGTAGCACACATCTGCCTCCCATGTATACACACATCTGAGAGTTGAGCTTATGGCCTGTAAGCCTACCTCCTGCCTGCAGCTACCTTTCGCTTCCAAAAGGCCTAGGCTCGCTGCTTGACGCAAGTGTTGGGAGAGGTAACTGGAATCTCCCGGCACACAAGACTAGTGCCACCAAGCTCAATCCAGCGATTTCCCAGTAATTCCTGGGGTAGACTGGTGCTACATACTAAGTTCCATATGTGAGAAGGTAGCTGAACGCCTTGTCCAAAATCATCTTACTGCTGAGAGTTGAGCTCACCCTCAGTCCCTCACAGTTCCACACTGCCTGCAGAGTGAGTTTCCCACGTCTTCACCAGAGACTTTTGCCAGAGGCTTCTGAGACGCAAGTTAACAATGCACACCTGGACGGTATCTCCAGGTGCAGTAGAGTGGTAATCTGGGAACCTCCTTACTCAGAATACTGCTACCTTCACACTGTCATAAGAATGCAGCTAGTTGAGAGCTGGCTTCTAGGCAAGCTTCCCTGTGAGAGCTGAGGACAGGGCAGAACCCTCCCGCATCCTGCCTGACTGTAGACGTACCTGCTAACCTCCTTATGTTAGTGGCTGGGATGGGTTGCGGGAAAAGCATGTGTAAGCATTGGGCCTGAACTCCCGTGTATCTGAGTTGAATAGAGCGATTTCCAACATCCTTCTTCAATAGGAGTGTAGCTAGGTTCCAACTCCCATGTCCGAGTGGGTAGCAGACATCTGCCTCCCATGCATACACACTTCTGAGAGTTGAGCTTATGGCCTGTAACCCTACATCCTGCCTGCCGCTACCTTTCGCTTCCAAAAGGCCTAGGCTCGCTGCTTGACGCAAGTGTTGGGAGAGGTAACTGGAATCTCCCGGCACACAAGACGAGTGCCTCCAAACTCAATCAAGCGATTTCCTAGTAATTCCTGGGGTAGACTGGTGCTACATACTAAGTTCCATACGTGAGTATGTAGATGAACGCCTTGTCCAAAAACATCTTACTTCTGAGAGTTGAGCTCACCCTCAGTCCCTCACAGTTCCACACTGCCTGCAGAGTGAGTTTCGCACGTCTTCACCAGAGACGTTTGCCAGAGGCTTCTGAGACGCAAGTTAACAATGCACACCTGGAGGGTATCTCCAGGTCCAGTAGAGTGGTAACCTGGGAACCTCCTGTCTCAGAATACTGCTACCTTCACACTGTCATAAGAATGCAGCTAGTTGAGAGCTGGCTTCTGGGCATGCTTCCCTGTGAGAGCTGAGGACAGGGCAGAACCCTCCCGCATCCTGCCTGACTGTAGACGTACCTGCTAACCTCCTTATGTTAGTGGCTGGGATAGGTTGTGGGAAAAGCATGTGTAAGCATTGGGCCTGAACTCCCGTGTATCTGAGTTGAATACAGCGATTTCCAAAGTCCTTCTTCATCAGAGTGTAGCTAGGTTCCCACTCACATGTCCGAGTGGGTAGCACACATCTGCCTCCCATGTATACACACTTCTGAGTGTTGAGCTTATGGCCTGTAAGCCTACCTCCTGCCTGCAGCTACCTTTCGCTTCCAAAAGGCCTAGGCTCGCTGCTTGACGCAAGTGTTGGGAGAGGTAACTGGAATCTCCCGGCACACAAGACTAGTGCCACCAAGCTCAATCCAGCGATTTCCCAGTAATTCCTGGGGTAGACTGGTGCTACATACTAAGTTCCATATGTGAGAAGGTAGCTGAACGCCTTGTCCAAAATCATCTTACTGCTGAGAGTTGAGCTCACCCTCAGTCCCTCACAGTTCCACACTGCCTGCAGAGTGAGTTTCCCACGTCTTCACCAGAGACTTTTGCCAGAAGCTTCTGAGACGCAAGTTAACAATGCACACCTGGACGGTATCTCCAGGTGCAGTAGAGTGGTAATCTGGGAACCTCCTTACTCAGAATACTGCTACCTTCACACTGTCATAAGAATGCAGCTAGTTGAGAGCTGGCTTCTAGGCAAGCTTCCCTGTGAGAGCTGAGGACAGGGCAGAACCCTCCCGCATCCTGCCTGACTGTAGACGTACCTGCTAACCTCCTTATGTTAGTGGCTGGGATGGGTTGCGGGAAAAGCATGTGTAAGCATTGGGCCTGAACTCCCGTGTATCTGAGTTGAATACAGCGATTTCCAACATCCTTCTTCAATAGGAGTGTAGCTAGGTTCCAACTCCCATGTCCGAGTGGGTAGCAGACATCTGCCTCCCATGCATACACACTTCTGAGAGTTGAGCTTATGGCCTGTAACCCTACATCCTGCCTGCCGCTACCTTTCGCTTCCAAAAGGCCTAGGCTCGCTGCTTGACGCAAGTGTTGGGAGAGGTAACTGGAATCTCCCGGCACACAAGACGAGTGCCTCCAAGCTCAATCAAGCGATTTCCTAGTAATTCCTGGGGTAGACTGGTGCTACATACTAAGTTCCATACGTGAGTATGTAGTTGAACGCCTTGTCCAAAAACATCTTACTTCTCAGAGTTGAGCTCACCCTCAGTCCCTCACAGTTCCACACTGCCTGCAGAGTGAGTTTCGCACGTCTTCACCAGAGACGTTTGCCAGAGGCTTCTGAGACGCAAGTTAACAATGCAGACCTGGAGGGTATCTCCAGGTCCAGTAGAGTGGTAACCTGGGAACCTCCTGTCTCAGAATACTGCTACCTTCACCCTGCCATAAGAATGCAGCTAGTTGACAGCTGGCTTCAAGGCCTGCTTCCCTGTGAGAGCTAAGGACAGGGCACAACCCTCCCGCATCCTGCTTGACTGTAGAAGGAGCTGCTAACGTCCTCATGTTAGTGGCAGGGAAACGTTGGGAGAAAAGCATGTGGAATCGTTGTGCCTGAACCCACGTGTATCTGAGTTGAATACAGCGATTTCCAAAGTCCTTCTTCATCAGAGTGTAGCTAGGTTCCCACTCGCATGTCCGAGTGGGTAGCAGACATCTGCCTCCCATGTATACACACTTCTGAGAGTTGAGCTTATGGCCTGTAAGCCTACCTCCTGCCTGCAGCTACCTTTCGCTTCCAAAAGGCCTAGGCTCGCTGCTTCACCGAAGTGTTGGGAGAGGTAACTGGAATCTCCCGGCACACAAGACTAGTGCCACCAAGCTCAATCCAGCGATTTCCCAGTAATTCCTGGGGTAGACTGGTGCTACATACTAAGTTCCATATGTGAGAAGGTAGCTGAACGCCTTGTCCAAAATCATCTTACTGCTGAGAGTTGAGCTCACCCTCAGTCCCTCACAGTTCCACACTGCCTGCAGAGTGAGTTTCCCACGTCTTCACCAGAGACTTTTGCCAGAGGCTTCTGAGACGCAAGTTAACAATGCACACCTGGACGGTATCTCCAGGTGCAGTAGAGTGGTAATCTGGGAACCTCCTTACTCAGAATACTGCTACCTTCACACTGTCATAAGAATGCAGCTAGTTGAGAGCTGGCTTCTAGGCAAGCTTCCCTGTGAGAGCTGAGGACAGGGCAGAACCCTCCCGCATCCTGCCTGACTGTAGACGTACCTGCTAACCTCCTTATGTTAGTGGCTGGGATGGGTTGCGGGAAAAGCATGTGTAAGCATTGGGCCTGAACTCCCGTGTATCTGAGTTGAATAGAGCGATTTCCAACATCCTTCTTCAATAGGAGTGTAGCTAGGTTCCAACTCCCATGTCCGAGTGGGTAGCAGACATCTGCCTCCCATGCATACACACTTCTGAGAGTTGAGCTTATGGCCTGTAACCCTACATCCTGCCTGCCGCTACCTTTCGCTTCCAAAAGGCCTAGGCTCGCTGCTTGACGCAAGTGTTGGGAGAGGTAACTGGAATCTCCCGGCACACAAGACGAGTGCCTCCAAGCTCAATCAAGCGATTTCCTAGTAATTCCTGGGGTAGACTGGTGCTACATACTAAGTTCCATACGTGAGTATGTAGTTGAACGCCTTGTCCAAAAACATCTTACTTCTCAGAGTTGAGCTCACCCTCAGTCCCTCAGAGTTCCACACTTCCTGCAGAGTGAGTTTCGCACGTCTTCACCAGAGACGTTTGCCAGAGGCTTCTGACACGCAAGTTAACAATGCAGACCTGGAGGGTATCTCCAGGTCCAGTAGAGTGGTAACCTGGGAACCTCCTGTCTCAGAATACTGCTACCTTCACCCTACCATAAGAATGCAGCTAGTTGACAGCTGGCTTCAAGGCCTGCTTCCCTGTGAGAGCTAAGGACAGGGCACAACCCTCCCGCATCCTGCTTGACTGTAGAAGGAGCTGCTAACGTCCTCATGTTAGTGGCAGGGAAACGTTGTGAGAAAAGCATGTGGAATCGTTGTGCCTGAACCCACGTGTATCTGAGTTGAATACAGCGATTTCCAAAGTCCTTCTTCATCAGAGTGTAGCTAGGTTCCCACTCGCATGTCTGAGTGGGTAGCAGACATCTGCCTCCCATGTATACACACTTCTGAGAGTTGAGCTTATGGCCTGTAAGCCTACCTCCTGCCTGCAGCTACCTTTCGCTTCCAAAAGGCCTAGGCTCGCTGCTTCACCGAAGTGTTGGGAGAGGTAACTGGAATCTCCCGGCACACAAGACTAGTGCCACCAAGCTCAATCCAGCGATTTCCTAGTAATTCCTTGGGTAGACTGGTGCTACATACTAAGTTCCATATGTGAGAAGGTAGCTGAACGCCTTGTCCAAAATCATCTTACTGCTGAGAGTTGAGCTCACCCTCAGTCCCTCACAGTTCCACACTGCCTGCAGAGTGAGTTTCCCACGTCTTCACCAGAGACTTTTGCCAGAGGCTTCTGAGACGCAAGTTAACAATGCACACCTGGACGGTATCTCCAGGTGCAGTAGAGTGGTAATCTGGGAACCTCCTTACTCAGAATACTGCTACCTTCACACTGTCATAAGAATGCAGCTAGTTGAGAGCTGGCTTCTAGGCATGCTTCCCTGTGAGAGCTGAGGACAGGGCAGAACCCTCCCGCATCCTGCCTGACTGTAGACGTACCTGCTAACCTCCTTATGTTAGTGGCTGGGATGGGTTGTGGGAAAAGCATGTGTAAGCATTGGGCCTGAACTCCCGTGTATCTGAGTTGAATACAGCGATTTCCAACATCCTTCTTCAATAGGAGTGTAGCTAGGTTCCAACTCCCATGTCCGAGTGGGTAGCAGACATCTGCCTCCCATGCATACACACTTCTGAGAGTTGAGCTTATGGCCTATAACCCTACATCCTGCCTGCCGCTACCTTTCGCTTCCAAAAGGCCTAGGCTCGCTGCTTGACGCAAGTGTTGGGAGAGGTAACTGGAATCTCCCGGCACACAAGACGAGTGCCTCCAAGCTCAATCAAGCGATTTCCTAGTAATTCCTGGGGTAGACTGGTGCTACATACTAAGTTCCATACGTGAGTAGGTAGTTGAACGCCTTGTCCAAAAACATCTTACTTCTGAGAGTTGAGCTCACCCTCAGTCCCTCACAGTTCCACACTGGCTGCAGAGTGAGTTTCGCACGTCTTCACCAGAGACGTTTGCCAGAGGCTTCTGAGACGCAAGTTAACAATGCAGACCTGGAGGGTATCTCCAGGTCCAGTAGAGTGGTAACCTGGGAACCTCCTGTCTCAGAATCCTGCTACCTTCACCCTGCCATAAGAATGCAGGTAGTTGACAGCTGGCTTCAAGGCCTGCTTCCCTGTGAGAGCTAAGGACAGGGCACAACCCTCCCGCATCCTGCTTGACTGTAGAAGGAGCTGCTAACGTCCTCATGTTAGTGGCAGGGAAACGTTGGGAGAAAAGCATGTGGAATCGTTGTGCCTGAACCCACGTGTATCTGAGTTGAATACAGCGATTTCCAAAGTCCTTCTTCATCAGAGTGTAGCTAGGTTCCCACTCGCATGTCCGAGTGGGTAGCAGACATCTGCCTCCCATGTATACACACTTCTGAGAGTTGAGCTTATGGCCTGTAAGCCTACCTCCTGCCTGCAGCTACCTTTCGCTTCCAAAAGGCCTAGGCTCGCTGCTTCACCGAAGTGTTGGGAGAGGTAACTGGAATCTCCCGGCACACAAGACTAGTGCCACCAAGCTCAATCCAGCGATTTCCCAGTAATTCCTGGGGTAGACTGGTGCTACATACTAAGTTCCATATGTGAGAAGGTAGCTGAACGCCTTGTCCAAAATCATCTTACTGCTGAGAGTTGAGCTCACCCTCAGTCCCTCACAGTTCCACACTGCCTGCAGAGTGAGTTTCCCACGTCTTCACCAGAGACTTTTGCCAGAGGCTTCTGAGACGCAAGTTAACAATGCACACCTGGACGGTATCTCCAGGTGCAGTAGAGTGGTAATCTGGGAACCTCCTTACTCAGAATACTGCTACCTTCACACTGTCATAAGAATGCAGCTAGTTGAGAGCTGGCTTCTAGGCAAGCTTCCCTGTGAGAGCTGAGGACAGGGCAGAACCCTCCCGCATCCTGCCTGACTGTAGACGTACCTGCTAACCTCCTTATGTTAGTGGCTGGGATGGGTTGCGGGAAAAGCATGTGTAAGCATTGGGCCTGAACTCCCGTGTATCTGAGTTGAATACAGCGATTTCCAACATCCTTCTTCAATAGGAGTGTAGCTAGGTTCCAACTCCCATGTCCGAGTGGGTAGCAGACATCTGCCTCCCATGCATACACACTTCTGAGAGTTGAGCTTATGGCCTGTAACCCTACATCCTGCCTGCCGCTACCTTTCGCTTCCAAAAGGCCTAGGCTCGCTGCTTGACGCAAGTGTTGGGAGAGGTAACTGGAATCTCCCGGCACACAAGACGAGTGCCTCCAAGCTCAATCAAGCGATTTCCTAGTAATTCCTGGGGTAGACTGGTGCTACATACTAAGTTCCATACGTGAGTATGTAGTTGAACGCCTTGTCCAAAAACATCTTACTTCTCAGAGTTGAGCTCACCCTCAGTCCCTCAGAGTTCCACACTTCCTGCAGAGTGAGTTTCGCACGTCTTCACCAGAGACGTTTGCCAGAGGCTTCTGACACGCAAGTTAACAATGCAGACCTGGAGGGTATCTCCAGGTCCAGTAGAGTGGTAACCTGGGAACCTCCTGTCTCAGAATACTGCTACCTTCACCCTACCATAAGAATGCAGCTAGTTGACAGCTGGCTTCAAGGCCTGCTTCCCTGTGAGAGCTAAGGACAGGGCACAACCCTCCCGCATCCTGCTTGACTGTAGAAGGAGCTGCTAACGTCCTCATGTTAGTGGCAGGGAAACGTTGTGAGAAAAGCATGTGGAATCGTTGTGCCTGAACCCACGTGTATCTGAGTTGAATACAGCGATTTCCAAAGTCCTTCTTCATCAGAGTGTAGCTAGGTTCCCACGCGCATGTCTGAGTGGGTAGCAGACATCTGCCTCCCATGTATACACACTTCTGAGAGTTGAGCTTATGGCCTGTAAGCCTACCTCCTGCCTGCAGCTACCTTTCGCTTCCAAAAGGCCTAGGCTCGCTGCTTCACCGAAGTGTTGGGAGAGGTAACTGGAATCTCCCGGCACACAAGACTAGTGCCACCAAGCTCAATCCAGCGATTTCCTAGTAATTCCTTGGGTAGACTGGTGCTACATACTAAGTTCCATATGTGAGAAGGTAGCTGAACGCCTTGTCCAAAATCATCTTACTGCTGAGAGTTGAGCTCACCCTCAGTCCCTCACAGTTCCACACTGCCTGCAGAGTGAGTTTCCCACGTCTTCACCAGAGACTTTTGCCAGAGGCTTCTGAGACGCAAGTTAACAATGCACACCTGGACGGTATCTCCAGGTGCAGTAGAGTGGTAATCTGGGAACCTCCTTACTCAGAATACTGCTACCTTCACACTGTCATAAGAATGCAGCTAGTTGAGAGCTGGCTTCTAGGCATGCTTCCCTGTGAGAGCTGAGGACAGGGCAGAACCCTCCCGCATCCTGCCTGACTGTAGACGTACCTGCTAACCTCCTTATGTTAGTGGCTGGGATGGGTTGTGGGAAAAGCATGTGTAAGCATTGGGCCTGAACTCCCGTGTATCTGAGTTGAATACAGCGATTTCCAACATCCTTCTTCAATAGGAGTGTAGCTAGGTTCCAACTCCCATGTCCGAGTGGGTAGCAGACATCTGCCTCCCATGCATACACACTTCTGAGAGTTGAGCTTATGGCCTATAACCCTACATCCTGCCTGCCGCTACCTTTCGCTTCCAAAAGGCCTAGGCTCGCTGCTTGACGCAAGTGTTGGGAGAGGTAACTGGAATCTCCCGGCACACAAGACGAGTGCCTCCAAGCTCAATCAAGCGATTTCCTAGTAATTCCTGGGGTAGACTGGTGCTACATACTAAGTTCCATACGTGAGTAGGTAGTTGAACGCCTTGTCCAAAAACATCTTACTTCTGAGAGTTGAGCTCACCCTCAGTCCCTCACAGTTCCACACTGCCTGCAGAGTGAGTTTCGCACGTCTTCACCAGAGACGTTTGCCAGAGGCTTCTGAGACGCAAGTTAACAATGCAGACCTGGAGGGTATCTCCAGGTCCAGTAGAGTGGTAACCTGGGAACCTCCTGTCTCAGAATCCTGCTACCTTCACCCTGCCAGAAGAATGCAGCTAGTTGACAGCTGGCTTCAAGGCCTGCTTCCCTGTGAGAGCTAAGGACAGGGCACAACCCTCCCGCATCCTGCTTGACTGTAGAAGGAGCTGCTAACGTCCTCATGTTAGTGGCAGGGAAACGTTGTGAGAAAAGCATGTGGAATCGTTGTGCCTGAACCCACGTGTATCTGAGTTGAATACAGCGATTTCCAAAGTCCTTCTTCATCAGAGTGTAGCTAGGTTCCCACTCGCATGTCCGAGTGGGTAGCAGACATCTGCCTCCCATGTATACACACTTCTGAGAGTTGAGCTTATGGCCTGTAAGCCTACCTCTTGCCTGCAGCTACCTTTCGCTTCCAAAAGGCCTAGGCTCGCTGCTTCACCGAAGTGTTGGGAGAGGTAACTGGAATCTCCCGGCACACAAGACTAGTGCCTCCAAGCTCAATCCAGCGATTTCCCAGTAATTCCTGGGGTAGACTGGTGCTACATACTAAGTTCCATATGTGAGAAGGTAGCTGAACGCCTTGTCCAAAATCATCTTACTGCTGAGAGTTGAGCTCACCCTCAGTCCCTCACAGTTCCACACTGCCTGCAGAGTGAGTTTCCCACGTCTTCACCAGAGACTTTTGCCAGAGGCTTCTGAGACGCAAGTTAACAATGCACACCTGGACGGTATCTCCAGGTGCAGTAGAGTGGTAATCTGGGAACCTCCTTACTCAGAATACTGCTACCTTCACACTGTCATAAGAATGCAGCTAGTTGAGAGCTGGCTTCTAGGCAAGCTTCCCTGTGAGAGCTGAGGACAGGGCAGAACCCTCCCGCATCCTGCCTGACTGTAGACGTACCTGCTAACCTCCTTATGTTAGTGGCTGGGATGGGTTGCGGGAAAAGCATGTGTAAGCATTGGGCCTGAACTCCCGTGTATCTGAGTTGAATACAGCGATTTCCAACATCCTTCTTCAATAGGAGTGTAGCTAGGTTCCAACTCCCATGTCCGAGTGGGTAGCAGACATCTGCCTCCCATGCATACACACTTCTGAGAGTTGAGCTTATGGCCTGTAACCCTACATCCTGCCTGCCGCTACCTTTCGCTTCCAAAAGGCCTAGGCTCGCTGCTTGACGCAAGTGTTGGGAGAGGTAACTGGAATCTCCCGGCACACAAGACGAGTGCCTCCAAGCTCAATCAAGCGATTTCCTAGTAATTCCTGGGGTAGACTGGTGCTACATACTAAGTTCCATACGTGAGTATGTAGTTGAACGCCTTGTCCAAAAACATCTTACTTCTCAGAGTTGAGCTCACCCTCAGTCCCTCACAGTTCCACACTGCCTTCAGAGTGAGTTTCGCACGTCTTCACCAGAGACGTTTGCCAGAGGCTTCTGAGACGCAAGTTAACAATGCAGACCTGGAGGGTATCTCCAGGTCCAGTAGAGTGGTAACCTGGGAACCTCCTGTCTCAGAATCCTGCTACCTTCACCCTGCCATAAGAATGCAGCTAGTTGACAGCTGGCTTCAAGGCCTGCTTCCCTGTGAGAGCTAAGGACAGGGCACAACCCTCCCGCATCCTGCTTGACTGTAGAAGGAGCTGCTAACGTCCTCATGTTAGTGGCAGGGAAACGTTGTGAGAAAAGCATGTGGAATCGTTGTGCCTGAACCCACGTGTATCTGAGTTGAATACAGCGATTTCCAAAGTCCTTCTTCATCAGAGTGTAGCTAGGTTCCCACTCGCATGTCCGAGTGGGTAGCAGACATCTGCCTCCCATGTATACACACTTCTGAGAGTTGAGCTTATGGCCTGTAAGCCTACTTCCTGCCTGCAGCTACCTTTCGCTTCCAAAAGGCCTAGGCTCGCTGCTTCACCGAAGTGTTGGGAGAGGTAACTGGAATCTCCCGGCACACAAGACTAGTGCCTCCAAGCTCAATCCAGCGATTTCCCAGTAATTCCTGGGGTAGACTGGTGCTACATACTAAGTTCCATATGTGAGAAGGTAGCTGAACGCCTTGTCCAAAATCATCTTACTGCTGAGAGTTGAGCTCACCCTCAGTCCCTCACAGTTCCACACTGCCTGCAGAGTGAGTTTCCCACGTCTTCACCAGAGACTTTTGCCAGAGGCTTCTGAGACGCAAGTTAACAATGCACACCTGGACGGTATCTCCAGGTGCAGTAGAGTGGTAATCTGGGAACCTCCTTACTCAGAATACTGCTACCTTCACACTGTCATAAGAATGCAGCTAGTTGAGAGCTGGCTTCTAGGCAAGCTTCCCTGTGAGAGCTGAGGACAGGGCAGAACCCTCCCGCATCCTGCCTGACTGTAGACGTACCTGCTAACCTCCTTATGTTAGTGGCTGGGATGGGTTGCGGGAAAAGCATGTGTAAGCATTGGGCCTGAACTCCCGTGTATCTGAGTTGAATACAGCGATTTCCAACATCCTTCTTCAATAGGAGTGTAGCTAGGTTCCAACTCCCATGTCCGAGTGGGTAGCAGACATCTGCCTCCCATGCATACACACTTCTGAGAGTTGAGCTTATGGCCTGTAACCCTACATCCTGCCTGCCGCTACCTTTCGCTTCCAAAAGGCCTAGGCTCGCTGCTTGACGCAAGTGTTGGGAGAGGTAACTGGAATCTCCCGGCACACAAGACGAGTGCCTCCAAGCTCAATCAAGCGATTTCCTAGTAATTCCTGGGGTAGACTGGTGCTACATACTAAGTTCCATACGTGAGTATGTAGATGAACGCCTTGTCCAAAAACATCTTACTTCTGAGAGTTGAGCTCACCCTCAGTCCCTCACAGTTCCACCCTGCCTGCAGAGTGAGTTTCGCACGTCTTCACCAGAGACGTTTGCCAGAGGCTTCTGAGACGCAAGTTAACAATGCAGACCTGGAGGGTATCTCCAGGTCCAGTAGAGTGGTAACCTGGGAACCTCCTGTCTCAGAATACTGCTACCTTCACACTGTCATAAGAATGCAGCTAGTTGAGAGCTGGCTTCTAGGCATGCTTCCCTGTGAGAGCTGAGGACAGGGCAGAACACTCCCGCATCCTGCCTGACTGTAGACGTACCTGCTAACCTCCTTATGTTAGTGGCTGGGATAGGTTGTGGGAAAAGCATGTGTAAGCATTGGGCCTGAACTCCCGTGTATCTGAGTTGAATACAGCGATTTCCAAAGTCCTTCTTCATCAGAGTGTAGCTAGGTTCCCACTCACATGTCCGAGTGGGTAGCACACATCTGCCTCCCATGTATACACACTTCTGAGAGTTGAGCTTATGGCCTGTAAGCCTACCTCCTGCCTGCAGCTACCTTTCGCTTCCAAAAGGCCTAGGCTCGCTGCTTGACGCAAGTGTTGGGAGAGGTAACTGGAATCTCCCGGCACACAAGACTAGTGCCACCAAGCTCAATCCAGCGATTTCCCAGTAATTCCTGGGGTAGACTGGTGCTACATACTAAGTTCCATATGTGAGAAGGTAGCTGAACGCCTTGTCCAAAATCATCTTACTGCTGAGAGTTGAGCTCACCCTCAGTCCCTCACAGTTCCACACTGCCTGCAGAGTGAGTTTCCCACGTCTTCACCAGAGACTTTTGCCAGAAGCTTCTGAGACGCAAGTTAACAATGCACACCTGGACGGTATCTCCAGGTGCAGTAGAGTGGTAATCTGGGAACCTCCTTACTCAGAATACTGCTACCTTCACACTGTCATAAGAATGCAGCTAGTTGAGAGCTGGCTTCTAGGCAAGCTTCCCTGTGAGAGCTGAGGACAGGGCAGAACCCTCCCGCATCCTGCCTGACTGTAGACGTACCTGCTAACCTCCTTATGTTAGTGGCTGGGATGGGTTGCGGGAAAAGCATGTGTAAGCATTGGGCCTGAACTCCCGTGTATCTGAGTTGAATAGAGCGATTTCCAACATCCTTCTTCAATAGGAGTGTAGCTAGGTTCCAACTCCCATGTCCGAGTGGGTAGCAGACATCTGCCTCCCATGCATACACACTTCTGAGAGTTGAGCTTATGGCCTGTAACCCTACATCCTGCCTGCCGCTACCTTTCGCTTCCAAAAGGCCTAGGCTCGCTGCTTGACGCAAGTGTTGGGAGAGGTAACTGGAATCTCCCGGCACACAAGACGAGTGCCTCCAAGCTCAATCAAGCGATTTCCTAGTAATTCCTGGGGTAGACTGGTGCTACATACTAAGTTCCATACGTGAGTATGTAGTTGAACGCCTTGTCCAAAAACATCTTACTTCTCAGAGTTGAGCTCACCCTCAGTCCCTCACAGTTCCACACTGCCTGCAGAGTGAGTTTCGCACGTCTTCACCAGAGACGTTTGCCAGAGGCTTCTGAGACGCAAGTTAACAATGCAGACCTGGAGGGTATCTCCAGGTCCAGTAGAGTGGTAACCTGGGAACCTCCTGTCTCAGAATACTGCTACCTTCACCCTGCCATAAGAATGCAGCTAGTTGACAGCTGGCTTCAAGGCCTGCTTCCCTGTGAGAGCTAAGGACAGGGCACAACCCTCCCGCATCCTGCTTGACTGTAGAAGGAGCTGCTAACGTCCTCATGTTAGTGGCAGGGAAACGTTGTGAGAAAAGCATGTGGAATCGTTGTGCCTGAACCCACGTGTATCTGAGTTGAATACAGCGATTTCCAAAGTCCTTCTTCATCAGAGTGTAGCTAGGTTCCCACTCGCATGTCCGAGTGGGTAGCAGACATCTGCCTCCCATGTATACACACTTCTGAGAGTTGAGCTTATGGCCTGTAAGCCTACCTCCTGCCTGCAGCTACCTTTCGCTTCCAAAAGGCCTAGGCTCGCTGCTTCACCGAAGTGTTGGGAGAGGTAACTGGAATCTCCCGGCACACAAGACTAGTGCCTCCAAGCTCAATCCAGCGATTTCCCAGTAATTCCTGGGGTTGACTGGTGCTACATACTAAGTTCCATATGTGAGAAGGTAGCTGAACGCCTTGTCCAAAATCATCTTACTGCTGAGAGTTGAGCTCACCCTCAGTCCCTCACAGTTCCACACTGCCTGCAGAGTGAGTTTCCCACGTCTTCACCAGAGACTTTTGCCAGAGGCTTCTGAGACGCAAGTTAACAATGCACACCTGGACGGTATCTCCAGGTGCAGTAGAGTGGTAATCTGGGAACCTCCTTACTCAGAATACTGCTACCTTCACACTGTCATAAGAATGCAGCTAGTTGAGAGCTGGCTTCTAGGCAAGCTTCCCTGTGAGAGCTGAGGACAGGGCAGAACCCTCCCGCATCCTGCCTGACTGTAGACGTACCTGCTAACCTCCTTATGTTAGTGGCTGGGATGGGTTGCGGGAAAAGCATGTGTAAGCATTGGGCCTGAACTCCCGTGTATCTGAGTTGAATACAGCGATTTCCAACATCCTTCTTCAATAGGAGTGTAGCTAGGTTCCAACTCCCATGTCCGAGTGGGTAGCAGACATCTGCCTCCCATGCATACACACTTCTGAGAGTTGAGCTTATGGCCTGTAACCCTACATCCTGCCTGCCGCTACCTTTCGCTTCCAAAAGGCCTAGGCTCGCTGCTTGACGCAAGTGTTGGGAGAGGTAACTGGAATCTCCCGGCACACAAGACGAGTGCCTCCAAGCTCAATCAAGCGATTTCCTAGTAATTCCTGGGGTAGACTGGTGCTACATACTAAGTTCCATACGTGAGTATGTAGTTGAACGCCTTGTCCAAAAACATCTTACTTCTGAGAGTTGAGCTCACCCTCAGTCCCTCACAGTTCCACACTGCCTGCAGAGTGAGTTTCGCACGTCTTCACCAGAGACGTTTGCCAGAGGCTTCTGACACGCAAGTTAACAATGCAGACCTGGAGGGTATCTCCAGGTCCAGTAGAGTGGTAACCTGGGAACCTCCTGTCTCAGAATACTGCTACCTTCACACTGTCATAAGAATGCAGCTAGTTGAGAGCTGGCTTCTAGGCATGCTTCCCTGTGAGAGCTGAGGACAGGGCAGAACCCTCCCGCATCCTGCCTGACTGTAGACGTACCTGCTAACCTCCTTATGTTAGTGGCTGGGATAGGTTGTGGGAAAAGCATGTGTAAGCATTGGGCCTGAACTCCCGTGTATCTGAGTTGAATACAGCGATTTCCAAAGTCCTTCTTCATCAGAGTGTAGCTAGGTTCCTACTCACATGTCCGAGTGGGTAGCACACATCTGCCTCCCATGTATACACACTTCTGAGAGTTGAGCTTATGGCCTGTAAGCCTACCTCCTGCCTGCAGCTACCTTTCGCTTCCAAAAGGCCTAGGCTCGCTGCTTGACGCAAGTGTTGGGAGAGGTAACTGGAATCTCCCGGCACACAAGACTAGTGCCACCAAGCTCAATCCAGCGATTTCCCAGTAATTCCTGGGGTAGACTGGTGCTACATACTAAGTTCCATATGTGAGAAGGTAGCTGAACGCCTTGTCCAAAATCATCTTACTGCTGAGAGTTGAGCTCACCCTCAGTCCCTCACAGTTCCACACTGCCTGCAGAGTGAGTTTCCCACGTCTTCACCAGAGACTTTTGCCAGAGGCTTCTGAGACGCAAGTTAACAATGCACACCTGGACGGTATCTCCAGGTGCAGTAGAGTGGTAATCTGGGAACCTCCTTACTCAGAATACTGCTACCTTCACACTGTCATAAGAATGCAGCTAGTTGAGAGCTGGCTTCTAGGCAAGCTTCCCTGTGAGAGCTGAGGACAGGGCAGAACCCTCCCGCATCCTGCCTGACTGTAGACGTACCTGCTAACCTCCTTATGTTAGTGGCTGGGATGGGTTGCGGGAAAAGCATGTGTAAGCATTGGGCCTGAACTCCCGTGTATCTGAGTTGAATACAGCGATTTCCAACATCCTTCTTCAATAGGAGTGTAGCTAGGTTCCAACTCCCATGTCCGAGTGGGTAGCAGACATCTGCCTCCCATGCATACACACTTCTGAGAGTTGAGCTTATGGCCTGTAACCCTACATCCTGCCTGCCGCTACCTTTCGCTTCCAAAAGGCCTAGGCTCGCTGCTTGACGCAAGTGTTGGGAGAGGTAACTGGAATCTCCCGGCACACAAGACGAGTGCCTCCAAGCTCAATCAAGCGATTTCCTAGTAATTCCTGGGGTAGACTGGTGCTACATACTAAGTTCCATACGTGAGTATGTAGTTGAACGCCTTGTCCAAAAACATCTTACTTCTCAGAGTTGAGCTCACCCTCAGTCCCTCACAGTTCCACACTGCCTGCAGAGTGAGTTTCGCACGTCTTCACCAGAGACGTTTGCCAGAGGCTTCTGAGACGCAAGTTAACAATGCAGACCTGGAGGGTATCTCCAGGTCCAGTAGAGTGGTAACCTGGGAACCTCCTGTCTCAGAATACTGCTACCTTCACCCTGCCATAAGAATGCAGCTAGTTGACAGCTGGCTTCAAGGCCTGCTTCCCTGTGAGAGCTAAGGACAGGGCACAACCCTCCCGCATCCTGCTTGACTGTAGAAGGAGCTGCTAACGTCCTCATGTTAGTGGCAGGGAAACGTTGTGAGAAAAGCATGTGGAATCGTTGTGCCTGAACCCACGTGTATCTGAGTTGAATACAGCGATTTCCAAAGTCCTTCTTCATCAGAGTGTAGCTAGGTTCCCACTCGCATGTCCGAGTGGGTAGCAGACATCTGCCTCCCATGTATACACACTTCTGAGAGTTGAGCTTATGGCCTGTAAGCCTACCTCCTGCCTGCAGCTACCTTTCGCTTCCAAAACGCCTAGGCTCGCTGCTTCACCGAAGTGTTGGGAGAGGTAACTGGAATCTCCCGGCACACAAGACTAGTGCCACCAAGCTCAATCCAGCGATTTCCCAGTAATTCCTGGGGTAGACTGGTGCTACATACTAAGTTCCATATGTGAGAAGGTAGCTGAACGCCTTGTCCAAAATCATCTTACTGCTGAGAGTTGAGCTCACCCTCAGTCCCTCACAGTTCCACACTGCCTGCAGAGTGAGTTTCCCACGTCTTCACCAGAGACTTTTGCCAGAGGCTTCTGAGACGCAAGTTAACAATGCACACCTGGACGGTATCTCCAGGTGCAGTAGAGTGGTAATCTGGGAACCTCCTTACTCAGAATACTGCTACCTTCACACTGTCATAAGAATGCAGCTAGTTGAGAGCTGGCTTCTAGGCATGCTTCCCTGTGAGAGCTGAGGACAGGGCAGAACCCTCCCGCATCCTGCCTGACTGTAGACGTACCTGCTAACCTCCTTATGTTAGTGGCTGGGATAGGTTGTGGGAAAAGCATGTGTAAGCATTGGGCCTGAACTCCCGTGTATCTGAGTTGAATACAGCGATTTCCAAAGTCATTCTTCATCAGAGTGTAGCTAGGTTCCCACTCGAATGTCCGAGTGGGTAGCACACATCTGCCTCCCATGTATACACACTTCTGAGAGTTGAGCTTATGGCCTGTAAGCCTACCTCCTGCCTGCAGCTACCTTTCGCTTCCAAAAGGCCTAGGCTCGCTGCTTGACGCAAGTGTTGGGAGAGGTAACTGGAATCTCCCGGCACACAAGACTAGTGCCACCAAGCTCAATCCAGCGATTTCCCAGTAATTCCTGGGGTAGACTGGTGCTACATACTAAGTTCCATATGTGAGAAGGTAGCTGAACGCCTTGTCCAAAATCATCTTACTGCTGAGAGTTGAGCTCACCCTCAGTCCCTCACAGTTCCACACTGCCTGCAGAGTGAGCTTCCCACGTCTTCACCAGAGACTTTTGCCAGAGGCTTCTGAGACGCAAGTTAACAATGCACACCTGGACGGTATCTCCAGGTGCAGTAGAGTGGTAATCTGGGAACCTCCTTACTCAGAATACTGCTACCTTCACACTGTCATAAGAATGCAGCTAGTTGAGAGCTGGCTTCTAGGCATGCTTCCCTGTGAGAGCTGAGGACAGGGCAGAACCCTCCCGCATCCTGCCTGACTGTAGACGTACCTGCTAACCTCCTTATGTTAGTGGCTGGGATAGGTTGTGGGAAAAGCATGTGTAAGCATTGGGCCTGAACTCCCGTGTATCTGAGTTGAATACAGCGATTTCCAAAGTCCTTCTTCATCAGAGTGTAGCTAGGTTCCCACTCACATGTCCGAGTGGGTAGCACACATCTGCCTCCCATGTATACACACTTCTGAGAGTTGAGCTTATGGCCTGTAAGCCTACCTCCTGCCTGCAGCTACCTTTCGCTTCCAAAAGGCCTAGGCTCGCTGCTTGACGCAAGTGTTGGGAGAGGTAACTGGAATCTCCCGGCACACAAGACTAGTGCCACCAAGCTCAATCCAGCGATTTCCCAGTAATTCCTGGGGTAGACTGGTGCTACATACTAAGTTCCATATGTGAGAAGGTAGCTGAACGCCTTGTCCAAAATCATCTTACTGCTGAGAGTTGAGCTCACCCTCAGTCCCTCACAGTTCCACACTGCCTGCAGAGTGAGTTTCCCACGTCTTCACCAGAGACTTTTGCCAGAGGCTTCTGAGACGCAAGTTAACAATGCACACCTGGACGGTATCTCCAGGTGCAGTAGAGTGGTAATCTGGGAACCTCCTTACTCAGAATACTGCTACCTTCACACTGTCATAAGAATGCAGCTAGTTGAGAGCTGGCTTCTAGGCATGCTTCCCTGTGAGAGCTGAGGACAGGGCAGAACCCTCCCACATCCTGCCTGACTGTAGACGTACCTGCTAACCTCCTTATGTTAGTGGCTGGGATAGGTTGTGGGAAAAGCATGTGTAAGCATTGGGCCTGAACTCCCGTGTATCTGAGTTGAATACAGCGATTTCCAAAGTCCTTCTTCATCAGAGTGTAGCTAGGTTCCCACTCACATGTCCGAGTGGGTAGCACACATCTGCCTCCCATGTATACACACTTCTGAGAGTTGAGCTTATGGCCTGTAAGCCTACCTCCTGCCTGCAGCTACCTTTCGCTTCCAAAAGGCCTAGGCTCGCTGCTTGACGCAAGTGTTGGGAGAGGTAACTGGAATCTCCCGGCACACAAGACTAGTGCCACCAAGCTCAATCCAGCGATTTCCCAGTAATTCCTGGGGTAGACTGGTGCTACATACTAAGTTCCATATGTGAGAAGGTAGCTGAACGCCTTGTCCAAAATCATCTTACTGCTGAGAGTTGAGCTCACCCTCAGTCCCTCACAGTTCCACACTGCCTGCAGAGTGAGTTTCCCACGTCTTCACCAGAGACTTTTGCCAGAGGCTTCTGAGACGCAAGTTAACAATGCACACCTGGACGGTATCTCCAGGTGCAGTAGAGTGGTAATCTGGGAACCTCCTTACTCAGAATACTGCTACCTTCACACTGTCATAAGAATGCAGCTAGTTGAGAGCTGGCTTCTAGGCAAGCTTCCCTGTGAGAGCTGAGGACAGGGCAGAACCCTCCCGCATCCTGCCTGACTGTAGACGTACCTGCTAACCTCCTTATGTTAGTGGCTGGGATGGGTTGCGGGAAAAGCATGTGTAAGCATTGGGCCTGAACTCCCGTGTATCTGAGTTGAATAGAGCGATTTCCAACATCCTTCTTCAATAGGAGTGTAGCTAGGTTCCAACTCCCATGTCCGAGTGGGTAGCAGACATCTGCCTCCCATGCATACACACTTCTGAGAGTTGAGCTTATGGCCTGTAACCCTACATCCTGCCTGCCGCTACCTTTCGCTTCCAAAAGGCCTAGGCTCGCTGCTTGACGCAAGTGTTGGGAGAGGTAACTGGAATCTCCCGGCACACAAGACGAGTGCCTCCAAGCTCAATCAAGCGATTTCCTAGTAATTCCTGGGGTAGACTGGTGCTACATACTAAGTTAGATACGTGAGTATGTAGTTGAACGCCTTGTCCAAAAACATCTTACTTCTGAGAGTTGAGCTCACCCTCAGTCCCTCACAGTTCCACACTGCCTGCAGAGTGAGTTTCGCACGTCTTCACCAGAGACGTTTGCCAGAGGCTTCTGAGACGCAAGTTAACAATGCAGACCTGGAGGGTATCTCCAGGTCCAGTAGATTGGTAACCTGGGAACCTCCTGTCTCAGAATACTGCTACCTTCACACTGTCATAAGAATGCAGCTAGTTGAGAGCTGGCTTCTAGGCATGCTTCCCTGTGAGAGCTGAGGACAGGGCAGAACCCTCCCGCATCCTGCCTGACTGTAGACGTACCTGCTAACCTCCTTATGTTAGTGGCTGGCATAGGTTGTGGGAAAAGCATCTGTAAGCATTGGGCCTGAACTCCCGTGTATCTGAGTTGAATACAGCGATTTCCAAAGTCCTTCTTCATCAGAGTGTAGCTAGGTTCCCACTCACATGTCCGAGTGGGTAGCACACATCTGCCTCCCATGTATACACACTTCTGAGAGTTGAGCTTATGGCCTGTAAGCCTACCTCTTGCCTGCAGCTACCTTTCGCTTCCAAAAGGCCTAGGCTCGCTGCTTGACGCAAGTGTTGGGAGAGGTAACTGGAATCTCCCGGCACACAAGACTAGTGCCACCAAGCTCAATCCAGCGATTTCCCAGTAATTCCTGGGGTAGACTGGTGCTACATACTAAGTTCCATATGTGAGAAGGTAGCTGAACGCCTTGTCCAAAATCATCTTACTGCTGAGAGTTGAGCTCACCCTCAGTCCCTCACAGTTCCACACTGCCTGCAGAGTGAGCTTCCCACGTCTTCACCAGAGACGTTTGCCAGACGCTTCTGAGACGCAAGTTAACAATGCACACCTGGACGGTATCTCCAGGTGCAGTAGAGTGGTAATCTGGGAACCTCCTTACTCAGAATACTGCTACCTTCACACTGTCATAAGAATGCAGCTAGTTGAGAGCTGGCTTCTAGGCATGCTTCCCTGTGAGAGCTGAGGACAGGGCAGAACCCTCCCGCATCCTGCCTGACTGTAGACGTACCTGCTAACCTCCTTATGTTAGTGGCTGGGATAGGTTGTGGGAAAAGCATGTGTAAGCATTGGGCCTGAACTCCCGTGTATCTGAGTTGAATACAGCGATTTCCAAAGTCCTTCTTCATCAGAGTATAGCTAGGTTCCCACTCACATGTCCGAGTGGGTAGCACACATCTGCCTCCCATGTATACACACTTCTGAGTGTTGAGCTTATGGCCTGTAAGCCTACCTCCTGCCTGCAGCTACCTTTCGCTTCCAAAAGGCCTAGGCTCGCTGCTTGACGCAAGTGTTGGGAGAGGTAACTGGAATCTCCCGGCACACAAGACTAGTGCCACCAAGCTCAATCCAGCGATTTCCCAGTAATTCCTGGGGTAGACTGGTGCTACATACTAAGTTCCATATGTGAGAAGGTAGCTGAACGCCTTGTCCAAAATCATCTTACTGCTGAGAGTTGAGCTCACCCTCAGTCCCTCACAGTTCCACACTGCCTGCAGAGTGAGTTTCCCACGTCTTCACCAGAGACTTTTGCCAGAAGCTTCTGAGACGCAAGTTAACAATGCACACCTGGACGGTATCTCCAGGTGCAGTAGAGTGGTAATCTGGGAACCTCCTTACTCAGAATACTGCTACCTTCACACTGTCATAAGAATGCAGCTAGTTGAGAGCTGGCTTCTAGGCATGCTTCCCTGTGAGAGCTGAGGACAGGGCAGAACCCTCCCGCATCCTGCCTGACTGTAGACGTACCTGCTAACCTCCTTATGTTAGTGGCTGGGATAGGTTGTGGGAAAAGCATGTGTAAGCATTGGGCCTGAACTCCCGTGTATCTGAGTTGAATACAGCGATTTCCAAAGTCCTTCTTCATCAGAGTGTAGCTAGGTTCCCACTCACATGTCCGAGTGGGTAGCACACATCTGCCTCCCATGTATACACACTTCTGAGAGTTGAGCTTATGGCCTGTAAGCCTACCTCCTGCCTGCAGCTACCTTTCGCTTCCAAAAGGCCTAGGCTCGCTGCTTGACGCAAGTGTTGGGAGAGGTAACTGGAATCTCCCGGCACACAAGACTAGTGCCACCAAGCTCAATCCAGCGATTTCCCAGTAATTCCTGGGGTAGACTGGTGCTACATACTAAGTTCCATATGTGAGAAGGTAGCTGAACGCCTTGTCCAAAATCATCTTACTGCTGAGAGTTGAGCTCACCCTCAGTCCCTCACAGTTCCACACTGCCTGCAGAGTGAGTTTCCCACGTCTTCACCAGAGACTTTTGCCAGAGGCTTCTGAGACGCAAGTTAACAATGCACACCTGGACGGTATCTCCAGGTGCAGTAGAGTGGTAATCTGGGAACCTCCTTACTCAGAATACTGCTACCTTCACACTGTCATAAGAATGCAGCTAGTTGAGAGCTGGCTTCTAGGCAAGCTTCCCTGTGAGAGCTGAGGACAGGGCAGAACCCTCCCGCATCCTGCCTGACTGTAGACGTACCTGCTAACCTCCTTATGTTAGTGGCTGGGATGGGTTGCGGGAAAAGCATGTGTAAGCATTGGGCCTGAACTCCCGTGTATCTGAGTTGAATAGAGCGATTTCCAACATCCTTCTTCAATAGGAGTGTAGCTAGGTTCCAACTCCCATGTCCGAGTGGGTAACAGACATCTGCCTCCCATGCATACACACTTCTGAGAGTTGAGCTTATGGCCTGTAACCCTACATCCTGCCTGCCGCTACCTTTCGCTTCCAAAAGGCCTAGGCTCGCTGCTTGACGCAAGTGTTGGGAGAGGTAACTGGAATCTCCCGGCACACAAGACGAGTGCCTCCAAGCTCAATCAAGCGATTTCCTAGTAATTCCTGGGGTAGACTGGTGCTACATACTAAGTTCCATACGTGAGTATGTAGATGAACGCCTTGTCCAAAAACATCTTACTTCTGAGAGTTGAGCTCACCCTCAGTCCCTCACAGTTCCACACTGCCTGCAGAGTGAGTTTCGCACGTCTTCACCAGAGACGTTTGCCAGAGGCTTCTGAGACGCAAGTTAACAATGCAGACCTGGAGGGTATCTCCAGGTCCAGTAGAGTGGTAACCTGGGAACCTCCTGTCTCAGAATACTGCTACCTTCACACTGTCATAAGAATGCAGCTAGTTGAGAGCTGGCTTCTAGGCATGCTTCCCTGTGAGAGCTGAGGACAGGGCAGAACCCTCCCGCATCCTGCCTGACTGTAGACGTACCTGCTAACCTCCTTATGTTAGTGGCTGGGATAGGTTGTGGGAAAAGCATGTGTAAGCATTGGGCCTGAACTCCCGTGTATCTGAGTTGAATACAGCGATTTCCAAAGTCCTTCTTCATCAGAGTGTAGCTAGGTTCCCACTCACATGTCCGAGTGGGTAGCACACATCTGCCTCCCATGTATACACACTTCTGAGAGTTGAGCTTATGGCCTGTAAGCCTACCTCCTGCCTGCAGCTACCTTTCGCTTCCAAAAGGCCTAGGCTCGCTGCTTGACGCAAGTGTTGGGAGAGGTAACTGGAATCTCCCGGCACACAAGACTAGTGCCACCAAGCTCAATCCAGCGATTTCCCAGTAATTCCTGGGGTAGACTGGTGCTACATACTAAGTTCCATATGTGAGAAGGTAGCTGAACGCCTTGTCCAAAATCATCTTACTGCTGAGAGTTGAGCTCACCCTCAGTCCCTCACAGTTCCACACTGCCTGCAGAGTGAGTTTCCCACGTCTTCACCAGAGACTTTTGCCAGAAGCTTCTGAGACGCAAGTTAACAATGCACACCTGGACGGTATCTCCAGGTGCAGTAGAGTGGTAATCTGGGAACCTCCTTACTCAGAATACTGCTACCTTCACACTGTCATAAGAATGCAGCTAGTTGAGAGCTGGCTTCTAGGCAAGCTTCCCTGTGAGAGCTGAGGACAGGGCAGAACCCTCCCGCATCCTGCCTGACTGTAGACGTACCTGCTAACCTCCTTATGTTAGTGGCTGGGATGGGTTGCGGGAAAAGCATGTGTAAGCATTGGGCCTGAACTCCCGTGTATCTGAGTTGAATACAGCCATTTCCAACATCCTTCTTCAATAGGAGTGTAGCTAGGTTCCAACTCCCATGTCCGAGTGGGTAGCAGACATCTGCCTCCCATGCATACACACTTCTGAGAGTTGAGCTTATGGCCTGTAACCCTACATCCTGCCTGCCGCTACCTTTCGCTTCCAAAAGGCCTAGGCTCGCTGCTTGACGCAAGTGTTGGGAGAGGTAACTGGAATCTCCCGGCACACAAGACGAGTGCCTCCAAGCTCAATCAAGCGATTTCCTAGTAATTCCTGGGGTAGACTGGTGCTACATACTAAGTTCCATACGTGAGTATGTAGTTGAACGCCTTGTCCAAAAACATCTTACTTCTCAGAGTTGAGCTCACCCTCAGTCCCTCAGAGTTCCACACTGCCTGCAGAGTGAGTTTCGCACGTCTTCACCAGAGACGTTTGCCAGAGGCTTCTGAGACGCAAGTTAACAATGCAGACCTGGAGGGTATCTCCAGGTCCAGTAGAGTGGTAACCTGGGAACCTCCTGTCTCAGAATCCTGCTACCTTCACCCTGCCATAAGAATGCAGCTAGTTGACAGCTGGCTTCAAGGCCTGCTTCCCTGTGAGAGCTAAGGACAGGGCACAACCCTCCCGCATCCTGCTTGACTCTAGAAGGAGCTGCTAACGTCCTCATGTTAGTGGCAGGGAAACGTTGGGAGAAAAGCATGTGGAATCGTTGTGCCTGAACCCACGTGTATCTGAGTTGAATACAGCGATTTCCAAAGTCCTTCTTCATCAGAGTGTAGCTAGGTTCCCACTCGCATGTCCGAGTGGGTAGCAGACATCTGCCTCCCATGTATACACACTTCTGAGAGTTGAGCTTATGGCCTGTAAGCCTACCTCCTGCCTGCAGCTACCTTTCGCTTCCAAAAGGCCTAGGCTCGCTGCTTGACGCAAGTGTTGGGAGAGGTAACTGGAATCTCCCGGCACACAAGACTAGTGCCACCAAGCTCAATCCAGCGATTTCCCAGTAATTCCTGGGGTAGACTGGTGCTACATACTAAGTTCCATATGTGAGAAGGTAGCTGAACGCCTTGTCCAAAATCATCTTACTGCTGAGAGTTGAGCTCACCCTCAGTCCCTCACAGTTCCACACTGCCTGCAGAGTGAGTTTCCCACGTCTTCACCAGAGACTTTTGCCAGAGGCTTCTGAGACGCAAGTTAACAATGCACACCTGGACGGTATCTCCAGGTGCAGTAGAGTGGTAATCTGGGAACCTCCTTACTCAGAATACTGCTACCTTCACACTGTCATAAGAATGCAGCTAGTTGAGAGCTGGCTTCTAGGCATGCTTCCCTGTGAGAGCTGAGGACAGGGCAGAACCCTCCCGCATCCTGCCTGACTGTAGACGTACCTGCAAACCTCCTTATGTTAGTGGCTGGGATAGGTTGTGGGAAAAGCATGTGTAAGCATTGGGCCTGAACTCCCGTGTATCTGAGTTGAATACAGCGATTTCCAAAGTCCTTCTTCATCAGAGTGTAGCTAGGTTCCCACTCACATGTCCGAGTGGGTAGCACACATCTGCCTCCCATGTATACACACTTCTGAGAGTTGAGCTTATGGCCTGTAAGCCTACCTCCTGCCTGCAGCTACCTTTCGCTTCCAAAAGGCCTAGGCTCGCTGCTTGACGCAAGTGTTGGGAGAGGTAACTGGAATCTCCCGGCACACAAGACTAGTGCCACCAAGCTCAATCCAGCGATTTCCCAGTAATTCCTGGGGTAGACTGGTGCTACATACTAAGTTCCATATGTGAGAAGGTAGCTGAACGCCTTGTCCAAAATCATCTTACTGCTGAGAGTTGAGCTCACCCTCAGTCCCTCACAGTTCCACACTGCCTGCAGAGTGAGTTTCCCACGTCTTCACCAGAGACTTTTGCCAGAGGCTTCTGAGACGCAAGTTAACAATGCACACCTGGACGGTATCTCCAGGTGCAGTAGAGTGGTAATCTGGGAACCTCCTTACTCAGAATACTGCTACCTTCACACTGTCATAAGAATGCAGCTAGTTGAGAGCTGGCTTCTAGGCAAGCTTCCCTGTGAGAGCTGAGGACAGGGCAGAACCCTCCCGCATCCTGCCTGACTGTAGACGTACCTGCTAACCTCCTTATGTTAGTGGCTGGGATGGGTTGCGGGAAAAGCATGTGTAAGCATTGGGCCTGAACTCCCGTGTATCTGAGTTGAATAGAGCGATTTCCAACATCCTTCTTCAATAGGAGTGTAGCTAGGTTCCAACTCCCATGTCCGAGTGGGTAGCAGACATCTGCCTCCCATGCATACACACTTCTGAGAGTTGAGCTTATGGCCTGTAACCCTACATCCTGCCTGCCGCTACCTTTCGCTTCCAAAAGGCCTAGGCTCGCTGCTTGACGCAAGTGTTGGGAGAGGTAACTGGAATCTCCCGGCACACAAGACGAGTGCCTCCAAGCTCAATCAAGCGATTTCCTAGTAATTCCTGGGGTAGACTGGTGCTACATACTAAGTTCCATACGTGAGTATGTAGATGAACGCCTTGTCCAAAAACATCTTACTTCTGAGAGTTGAGCTCACCCTCAGTCCCTCACAGTTCCACACTGCCTGCAGAGTGAGTTTCGCACGTCTTCACCAGAGATGTTTGCCAGAGGCTTCTGAGACGCAAGTTAACAATGCAGACCTGGAGGGTATCTCCAGGTCCAGTAGAGTGGTAACCTGGGAACCTCCTGTCTCAGAATACTGCTACCTTCACACTGTCATAAGAATGCAGCTAGTTGAGAGCTGGCTTCTAGGCATGCTTCCCTGTGAGAGCTGAGGACAGGGCAGAACCCTCCCGCATCCTGCCTGACTGTAGACGTACCTGCTAACCTCCTTATGTTAGTGGCTGGGATAGGTTGTGGGAAAAGCATGTGTAAGCATTGGGCCTGAACTCCCGTGTATCTGAGTTGAATACAGCGATTTCCAAAGTCCTTCTTCATCAGAGTGTAGCTAGGTTCCCACTCACATGTCCGAGTGGGTAGCACACATCTGCCTCCCATGTATACACACTTCTGAGAGTTGAGCTTATGGCCTGTAAGCCTACCTCCTGCCTGCAGCTACCTTTCGCTTCCAAAAGGCCTAGGCTCGCTGCTTGACGCAAGTGTTGGGAGAGGTAACTGGAATCTCCCGGCACACAAGACTAGTGCCACCAAGCTCAATCCAGCGATTTCCCAGTAATTCCTGGGGTAGACTGGTGCTACATACTAAGTTCCATATGTGAGAAGGTAGCTGAACGCCTTGTCCAAAATCATCTTACTGCTGAGAGTTGAGCTCACCCTCAGTCCCTCACAGTTCCACACTGCCTGCAGAGTGAGTTTCCCACGTCTTCACCAGAGACTTTTGCCAGAAGCTTCTGAGACGCAAGTTAACAATGCACACCTGGACGGTATCTCCAGGTGCAGTAGAGTGGTAATCTGGGAACCTCCTTACTCAGAATACTGCTACCTTCACACTGTCATAAGAATGCAGCTAGTTGAGAGCTGGCTTCTAGGCAAGCTTCCCTGTGAGAGCTGAGGACAGGGCAGAACCCTCCCGCATCCTGCCTGACTGTAGACGTACCTGCTAACCTCCTTATGTTAGTGGCTGGGATGGGTTGCGGGAAAAGCATGTGTAAGCATTGGGCCTGAACTCCCGTGTATCTGAGTTGAATAGAGCGATTTCCAACATCCTTCTTCAATAGGAGTGTAGCTAGGTTCCAACTCCCATGTCCGAGTGGGTAGCAGACATCTGCCTCCCATGCATACACACTTCTGAGAGTTGAGCTTATGGCCTGTAACCCTACATCCTGCCTGCCGCTACCTTTCGCTTCCAAAAGGCCTAGGCTCGCTGCTTGACGCAAGTGTTGGGAGAGGTAACTGGAATCTCCCGGCACACAAGACGAGTGCCTCCAAGCTCAATCAAGCGATTTCCTAGTAATTCCTGGGGTAGACTGGTGCTACATACTAAGTTCCATACGTGAGTATGTAGTTGAACGCCTTGTCCAAAAACATCTTACTTCTCAGAGTTGAGCTCACCCTCAGTCCCTCACAGTTCCACACTGCCTGCAGAGTGAGTTTCGCACGTCTTCACCAGAGACGTTTGCCAGAGGCTTCTGAGACGCAAGTTAACAATGCAGACCTGGAGGGTATCTCCAGGTCCAGTAGAGTGGTAACCTGGGAACCTCCTGTCTCAGAATACTGCTACCTTCACCCTGCCATAAGAATGCAGCTCATTGACAGCTGGCTTCAAGGCCTGCTTCCCTGTGAGAGCTAAGGACAGGGCACAACCCTCCCGCATCCTGCTTGACTGTAGAAGGAGCTGCTAACGTCCTCATGTTAGTGGCAGGGAAACGTTGGGAGAAAAGCATGTGGAATCGTTGTGCCTGAACCCACGTGTATCTGAGTTGAATACAGCGATTTCCAAAGTCCTTCTTCATCAGAGTGTAGCTAGGTTCCCACTCGCATGTCCGAGTGGGTAGCAGACATCTGCCTCCCATGTATACACACTTCTGAGAGTTGAGCTTATGGCCTGTAAGCCTACCTCCTGCCTGCAGCTACCTTTCGCTTCCAAAAGGCCTAGGCTCGCTGCTTCACCGAAGTGTTGGGAGAGGTAACTGGAATCTCCCGGCACACAAGACTAGTGCCACCAAGCTCAATCCAGCGATTTCCCAGTAATTCCTGGGGTAGACTGGTGCTACATACTAAGTTCCATATGTGAGAAGGTAGCTGAACGCCTTGTCCAAAATCATCTTACTGCTGAGAGTTGAGCTCACCCTCAGTCCCTCACAGTTCCACACTGCCTGCAGAGTGAGCTTCCCACGTCTTCACCAGAGACGTTTGCCAGAGGCTTCTGAGACGCAAGTTAACAATGCACACCTGGACGGTATCTCCAGGTGCAGTAGAGTGGTAATCTGGGAACCTCCTTACTCAGAATACTGCTACCTTCACACTGTCATAAGAATGCAGCTAGTTGAGAGCTGGCTTCTAGGCATGCTTCCCTGTGAGAGCTGAGGACAGGGCAGAACCCTCCCGCATCCTGCCTGACTGTAGACGTACCTGCTAACCTCCTTATGTTAGTGGCTGGGATAGGTTGTGGGAAAAGCATGTGTAAGCATTGGGCCTGAACTCCCGTGTATCTGAGTTGAATACAGCGATTTCCAAAGTCCTTCTTCATCAGAGTGTAGCTAGGTTCCCACTCACATGTCCGAGTGGGTAGCACACATCTGCCTCCCATGTATACACACTTCTGAGAGTTGAGCTTATGGCCTGTAAGCCTACCTCCTGCCTGCAGCTACCTTTCGCTTCCAAAAGGCCTAGGCTCGCTGCTTGACGCAAGTGTTGGGAGAGGTAACTGGAATCTCCCGGCACACAAGACTAGTGCCACCAAGCTCAATCCAGCGATTTCCCAGTAATTCCTGGGGTAGACTGGTGCTACATACTAAGTTCCATATGTGAGAAGGTAGCTGAACGCCTTGTCCAAAATCATCTTACTGCTGAGAGTTGAGCTCACCCTCAGTCCTTCACAGTTCCACACTGCCTGCAGAGTGAGTTTCCCACGTCTTCACCAGAGCCTTTGCCAGAGGCTTCTGAGACGCAAGTTAACAATGCACACCTGGACGGTATCTCCAGGTGCAGTAGAGTGGTAATCTGGGAACCTCCTTACTCAGAATACTGCTACCTTCACACTGTCATAAGAATGCAGCTAGTTGAGAGCTGGCTTCTAGGCAAGCTTCCCTGTGAGAGCTGAGGACAGGGCAGAACCCTCCCGCATCCTGCCTGACTGTAGACGTACCTGCTAACCTCCTTATGTTAGTGGCTGGGATGGGTTGCGGGAAAAGCATGTGTAAGCATTGGGCCTGAACTCCCGTGTATCTGAGTTGAATAGAGCGATTTCCAACATCCTTCTTCAATAGGAGTGTAGCTAGGTTCCAACTCCCATGTCCGAGTGGGTAGCAGACATCTGCCTCCCATGCATACACACTTCTGAGAGTTGAGCTTATGGCCTGTAACCCTACATCCTGCCTGCCGCTACCTTTCGCTTCCAAAAGGCCTAGGCTCGCTGCTTGACGCAAGTGTTGGGAGAGGTAACTGGAATCTCCCGGCACACAAGACGAGTGCCTCCAAGCTCAATCAAGCGATTTCCTAGTAATTCCTGGGGTAGACTGGTGCTACATACTAAGTTAGATACGTGAGTAAGTAGTTGAACGCCTTGTCCAAAAACATCTTACTTCTGAGAGTTGAGCTCACCCTCAGTCCCTCACAGTTCCACACTGCCTGCAGAGTGAGTTTCGCACGTCTTCACCAGAGACGTTTGCCAGAGGCTTCTGAGACGCAAGTTAACAATGCAGACCTGGAGGGTATCTCCAGGTCCAGTAGATTGGTAACCTGGGAACCTCCTGTCTCAGAATACTGCTACCTTCACACTGTCATAAGAATGCAGCTAGTTGAGAGCTGGCTTCTAGGCATGCTTCCCTGTGAGAGCTGAGGACAGGGCAGAACCCTCCCGCATCCTGCCTGACTGTAGACGTACCTGCTAACCTCCTTATGTTAGTGGCTGGGATAGGTTGTGGGAAAAGCATGTGTAAGCATTGGGCCTGAACTCCCGTGTATCTGAGTTGAATACAGCGATTTCCAAAGTCCTTCTTCATCAGAGTGTAGCTAGGTTCCCACTCACATGTCCGAGTGGGTAGCACACATCTGCCTCCCATGTATACACACTTCTGAGAGTTGAGCTTATGGCCTGTAAGCCTACCTCTTGCCTGCAGCTAACTTTCGCTTCCAAAAGGCCTAGGCTCGCTGCTTGACGCAAGTGTTGGGAGAGGTAACTGGAATCTCCCGGCACACAAGACTAGTGCCACCAAGCTCAATCCAGCGATTTCCCAGTAATTCCTGGGGTAGACTGGTGCTACATACTAAGTTCCATATGTGAGAAGGTAGCTGAACGCCTTGTCCAAAATCATCTTACTGCTGAGAGTTGAGCTCACCCTCAGTCCCTCACAGTTCCACACTGCCTGCAGAGTGAGCTTCCCACGTCTTCACCAGAGACGTTTGCCAGAGGCTTCTGAGACGCAAGTTAACAATGCACACCTGGACGGTATCTCCAGGTGCAGTAGAGTGGTAATCTGGGAACCTCCTTACTCAGAATACTGCTACCTTCACACTGTCATAAGAATGCAGCTAGTTGAGAGCTGGCTTCTAGGCATGCTTCCCTATGAGAGCTGAGGACAGTGCAGAACCCTCCCGCATCCTGCCTGACTGTAGACGTACCTGCTAACCTCCTTATGTTAGTGGCTGGGATAGGTTGTGGGAAAAGCATGTGTAAGCATTGGGCCTGAACTCCCGTGTATCTGAGTTGAATACAGCGATTTCCAAAGTCCTTCTTCATCAGAGTGTAGCTAGGTTCCCACTCACATGTCCGAGTGGGTAGCACACATCTGCCTCCCATGTATACACACTTCTGAGAGTTGAGCTTATGGCCTGTAAGCCTACCTCCTGCCTGCAGCTACCTTTCGCTTCCAAAAGGCCTAGGCTCGCTGCTTGACGCAAGTGTTGGGAGAGGTAACTGGAATCTCCCGGCACACAAGACTAGTGCCACCAAGCTCAATCCAGCGATTTCCCAGTAATTCCTGGGGTAGACTGGTGCTACATACTAAGTTCCATATGTGAGAAGGTAGCTGAACGCCTTGTCCAAAATCATCTTACTGCTGAGAGTTGAGCTCACCCTCAGTCCCTCACAGTTCCACACTGCCTGCAGAGTGAGCTTCCCACGTCTTCACCAGAGACGTTTGCCAGAGGCTTCTGAGACGCAAGTTAACAATGCACACCTGGACGGTATCTCCAGGTGCAGTAGAGTGGTAATCTGGGAACCTCCTTACTCAGAATACTGCTACCTTCACACTGTCATAAGAATGCAGCTAGTTGAGAGCTGGCTTCTAGGCATGCTTCCCTATGAGAGCTGAGGACAGTGCAGAACCCTCCCGCATCCTGCCTGACTGTAGACGTACCTGCTAACCTCCTTATGTTAGTGGCTGGGATAGGTTGTGGGAAAAGCATGTGGAAGCATTGGGCCTGAACTCCCGTGTATCTGAGTTGAATACAGCGATTTCCAAAGTCCTTCTTCATCAGAGTGTAGCTAGGTTCCCACTCACATGTCCGAGTGGGTAGCACACATCTGCCTCCCATGTATACACACTTCTGAGAGTTGAGCTTATGGCCTGTAAGCCTACCTCCTGCCTGCAGCTACCTTTCGCTTCCAAAAGGCCTAGGCTCGCTGCTTGACGCAAGTGTTGGGAGAGGTAACTGGAATCTCCCGGCACACAAGACTAGTGCCACCAAGCTCAATCCAGCGATTTCCCAGTAATTCCTGGGGTAGACTGGTGCTACATACTAAGTTCCATATGTGAGAAGGTAGCTGAACGCCTTGTCCAAAATCATCTTACTGCTGAGAGTTGAGCTCACCCTCAGTCCCTCACAGTTCCACACTGCCTGCAGAGTGAGTTTCCCACGTCTTCACCAGAGACTTTTGCCAGAGGCTTCTGAGACGCAAGTTAACAATGCACACCTGGACGGTATCTCCAGGTGCAGTAGAGTGGTAATCTGGGAACCTCCTTACTCAGAATACTGCTACCTTCACACTGTCATAAGAATGCAGCTAGTTGAGAGCTGGCTTCTAGGCATGCTTCCCTGTGAGAGCTGAGGACAGGGCAGAACCCTCCCGCATCCTGCCTGACTGTAGACGTACCTGCTAACCTCCTTATGTTAGTGGCTGGGATAGGTTGTGGGAAAAGCATGTGTAAGCATTGGGCCTGAACTCCCGTGTATCTGAGTTGAATACAGCGATTTCCAAAGTCCTTCTTCATCAGAGTGTAGCTAGGTTCCCACTCACATGTCCGAGTGGGTAGCACACATCTGCCTCCCATGTATACACACTTCTGAGAGTTGAGCTTATGGCCTGTAAGCCTACCTCCTGCCTGCAGCTACCTTTTGCTTCCAAAAGGCCTAGGCTCGCTGCTTGACGCAAGTGTTGGGAGAGGTAACTGGAATCTCCCGGCACACAAGACTAGTGCCACCAAGCTCAATCCAGCGATTTCCCAGTAATTCCTGGGGTAGACTGGTGCTACATACTAAGTTCCATATGTGAGAAGGTAGCTGAACGCCTTGTCCAAAATCATCTTACTGCTGAGAGTTGAGCTCACCCTCAGTCCCTCACAGTTCCACACTGCCTGCAGAGTGAGTTTCCCACGTCTTCACCAGATTCTTTTGCCAGAGGCTTCTGAGACGCAAGTTAACAATGCACACCTGGACGGTATCTCCAGGTGCAGTAGAGTGGTAATCTGGGAACCTCCTTACTCAGAATACTGCTACCTTCACACTGTCATAAGAATGCAGCTAGTTGAGAGCTGGCTTCTAGGCAAGCTTCCCTGTGAGAGCTGAGGACAGGGCAGAACCCTCCCGCATCCTGCCTGACTGTAGACGTACCTGCTAACCTCCTTATGTTAGTGGCTGGGATGGGTTGCGGGAAAAGCATGTGTAAGCATTGGGCCTGAACTCCCGTGTATCTGAGTTGAATAGAGCGATTTCCAACATCCTTCTTCAATAGGAGTGTAGCTAGGTTCCAACTCCCATGTCCGAGTGGGTAGCAGACATCTGCCTCCCATGCATACACACTTCTGAGAGTTGAGCTTATGGCCTGTAACCCTACATCCTGCCTGCCGCTACCTTTCGCTTCCAAAAGGCCTAGGCTCGCTGCTTGACGAAAGTGTTGGGAGAGGTAACTGGAATCTCCCGGCACACAAGACGAGTGCCTCCAAGCTCAATCAAGCGATTTCCTAGTAATTCCTGGGGTAGACTGGTGCTACATACTAAGTTCCATACGTGAGTATGTAGATGAACGCCTTGTCCAAAAACATCTTACTTCTGAGAGTTGAGCTCACCCTCAGTCCCTCACAGTTCCACACTGCCTGCAGAGTGAGTTTCGCACGTCTTCACCAGAGACGTTTGCCAGAGGCTTCTGAGACGCAAGTTAACAATGCAGACCTGGAGGGTATCTCCAGGTCCAGTAGAGTGGTAACCTGGGAACCTCCTGTCTCAGAATACTGCTACCTTCACACTGTCATAAGAATGCAGCTAGTTGAGAGCTGGCTTCTAGGCATGCTTCCCTGTGAGAGCTGAGGACAGGGCAGAACCCTCCCGCATCCTGCCTGACTGTAGACGTACCTGCTAACCTCCTTATGTTAGTGGCTGGGATAGGTTGTGGGAAAAGCATGTGTAAGCATTGGGCCTGAACTCCCGTGTATCTGAGTTGAATACAGCGATTTCCAAAGTCCTTCTTCATCAGAGTGTAGCTAGGTTCCCACTCACATGTCCGAGTGGGTAGCACACATCTGCCTCCCATGTATACACACTTCTGAGAGTTGAGCTTATGGCCTGTAAGCCTACCTCCTGCCTGCAGCTACCTTTCGCTTCCAAAAGGCCTAGGCTCGCTGCTTGACGCAAGTGTTGGGAGAGGTAACTGGAATCTCCCGGCACACAAGACTAGTGCCACCAAGCTCAATCCAGCGATTTCCCAGTAATTCCTGGGGTAGACTGGTGCTACATACTAAGTTCCATATGTGAGAAGGTAGCTGAACGCCTTGTCCAAAATCATCTTACTGCTGAGAGTTGAGCTCACCCTCAGTCCCTCACAGTTCCACACTGCCTGCAGAGTGAGTTTCCCACGTCTTCACCAGATTCTTTTGCCAGAGGCTTCTGAGACGCAAGTTAACAATGCACACCTGGACGGTATCTCCAGGTGCAGTAGAGTGGTAATCTGGGAACCTCCTTACTCAGAATACTGCTACCTTCACACTGTCATAAGAATGCAGCTAGTTGAGAGCTGGCTTCTAGGCAAGCTTCCCTGTGAGAGCTGAGGACAGGGCAGAACCCTCCCGCATCCTGCCTGACTGTAGACGTACCTGCTAACCTCCTTATCTTAGTGGCTGGGATGGGTTGCGGGAAAAGCATGTGTAAGCATTGGGCCTGAACTCCCGTGTATCTGAGTTGAATAGAGCGATTTCCAACATCCTTCTTCAATAGGAGTGTAGCTAGGTTCCAACTCCCATGTCCGAGTGGGTAGCAGACATCTGCCTCCCATGCATACACACTTCTGAGAGTTGAGCTTATGGCCTGTAACCCTACATCCTGCCTGCCGCTACCTTTCGCTTCCAAAAGGCCTAGGCTCGCTGCTTGACGAAAGTGTTGGGAGAGGTAACTGGAATCTCCCGGCACACAAGACGAGTGCCTCCAAGCTCAATCAAGCGATTTCCTAGTAATTCCTGGGGTAGACTGGTGCTACATACTAAGTTCCATACGTGAGTATGTAGATGAACGCCTTGTCCAAAAACATCTTACTTCTGAGAGTTGAGCTCACCCTCAGTCCCTCACAGTTCCACACTGCCTGCAGAGTGAGTTTCGCACGTCTTCACCAGAGACGTTTGCCAGAGGCTTCTGAGACGCAAGTTAACAATGCAGACCTGGAGGGTATCTCCAGGTCCAGTAGAGTGGTAACCTGGGAACCTCCTGTCTCAGAATACTGCTACCTTCACACTGTCATAAGAATGCAGCTAGTTGAGAGCTGGCTTCTAGGCATGCTTCCCTGTGAGAGCTGAGGACAGGGCAGAACCCTCCCGCATCCTGCCTGACTGTAGACGTACCTGCTAACCTCCTTATGTTAGTGGCTGGGATAGGTTGTGGGAAAAGCATGTGTAAGCATTGGGCCTGAACTCCCGTGTATCTGAGTTGAATACAGCGATTTCCAAAGTCCTTCTTCATCAGAGTGTAGCTAGGTTCCCACTCACATGTCCGAGTGGGTAGCACACATCTGCCTCCCATGTATACACACTTCTGAGAGTTGAGCTTATGGCCTGTAAGCCTACCTCCTGCCTGCAGCTACCTTTCGCTTCCAAAAGGCCTAGGCTCGCTGCTTGACGCAAGTGTTGGGAGAGGTAACTGGAATCTCCCGGCACACAAGACTAGTGCCACCAAGCTCAATCCAGCGATTTCCCAGTAATTCCTGGGGTAGACTGGTGCTACATACTAAGTTCCATATGTGAGAAGGTAGCTGAACGCCTTGTCCAAAATCATCTTACTGCTGAGAGTTGAGCTCACCCTCAGTCCCTCACAGTTCCACACTGCCTGCAGAGTGAGTTTCCCACGTCTTCACCAGAGACTTTTGCCAGAAGCTTCTGAGACGCAAGTTAACAATGCACACCTGGACGGTATCTCCAGGTGCAGTAGAGTGGTAATCTGGGAACCTCCTTACTCAGAATACTGCTACCTTCACACTGTCATAAGAATGCAGCTAGTTGAGAGCTGGCTTCTAGGCAAGCTTCCCTGTGAGAGCTGAGGACAGGGCAGAACCCTCCCGCATCCTGCCTGACTGTAGACGTACCTGCTAACCTCCTTATGTTAGTGGCTGGGATGGGTTGCGGGAAAAGCATGTGTAAGCATTGGGCCTGAACTCCCGTGTATCTGAGTTGAATAGAGCGATTTCCAACATCCTTCTTCAATAGGAGTGTAGCTAGGTTCCAACTCCCATGTCCGAGTGGGTAGCAGACATCTGCCTCCCATGCATACACACTTCTGAGAGTTGAGCTTATGGCCTGTAACCCTACATCCTGCCTGCCGCTACCTTTCGCTTCCAAAAGGCCTAGGCTCGCTGCTTGACGCAAGTGTTGGGAGAGGTAACTGGAATCTCCCGGCACACAAGACGAGTGCCTCCAAGCTCAATCAAGCGATTTCCTAGTAATTCCTGGGGTAGACTGGTGCTACATACTAAGTTCCATACGTGAGTATGTAGTTGAACGCCTTGTCCAAAAACATCTTACTTCTCAGAGTTGAGCTCACCCTCAGTCCCTCACAGTTCCACACTGCCTGCAGAGTGAGTTTCGCACGTCTTCACCAGAGACGTTTGCCAGAGGCTTCTGAGACGCAAGTTAACAATGCAGACCTGGAGGGTATCTCCAGGTCCAGTAGAGTGGTAACCTGGGAACCTCCTGTCTCAGAATACTGCTACCTTCACCCTGCCATAAGAATGCAGCTAGTTGACAGCTGGCTTCAAGGCCTGCTTCCCTGTGAGAGCTAAGGACAGGGCACAACCCTCCCGCATCCTGCTTGACTGTAGAAGGAGCTGCTAACGTCCTCATGTTAGTGGCAGGGAAACGTTGGGAGAAAAGCATGTGGAATCGTTGTGCCTGAACCCACGTGTATCTGAGTTGAATACAGCGATTTCCAAAGTCCTTCTTCATCAGAGTGTAGCTAGGTTCCCACTCGCATGTCCGAGTGGGTAGCAGACATCTGCCTCCCATGTATACACACTTCTGAGAGTTGAGCTTATGGCCTGTAAGCCTACCTCCTGCCTGCAGCTACCTTTCGCTTCCAAAAGGCCTAGGCTCGCTGCTTCACCGAAGTGTTGGGAGAGGTAACTGGAATCTCCCGGCACACAAGACTAGTGCCACCAAGCTCAATCCAGCGATTTCCCAGTAATTCCTGGGGTAGACTGGTGCTACATACTAAGTTCCATATGTGAGAAGGTAGCTGAACGCCTTGTCCAAAATCATCTTACTGCTGAGAGTTGAGCTCACCCACAGTCCCTCACAGTTCCACACTGCCTGCAGAGTGAGTTTCCCACGTCTTCACCAGAGACTTTTGCCAGAGGCTTCTGAGACGCAAGTTAACAATGCACACCTGGACGGTATCTCCAGGTGCAGTAGAGTGGTAATCTGGGAACCTCCTTACTCAGAATACTGCTACCTTCACACTGTCATAAGAATGCAGCTAGTTGAGAGCTGGCTTCTAGGCATGCTTCCCTGTGAGAGCTGAGGACAGGGCAGAACCCTCCCGCATCCTGCCTGACTGTAGACGTACCTGCTAACCTCCTTATGTTAGTGGCTGGGATGGGTTGCGGGAAAAGCATGTGTAAGCATTGGGCCTGAACTCCCGTGTATCTGAGTTGAATACAGCGATTTCCAACATCCTTCTTCAATAGGAGTGTAGCTAGGTTCCAACTCCCATGTCCGAGTGGGTAGCAGACATCTGCCTCCCATGCATACACACTTCTGAGAGTTGAGCTTATGGCCTGTAACCCTACATCCTGCCTGCCGCTACCTTTCGCTTCCAAAAGGCCTAGGCTCGCTGCTTGACGCAAGTGTTGGGAGAGGTAACTGGAATCTCCCGGCACACAAGACGAGTGCCTCCAAGCTCAATCAAGCGATTTCCTAGTAATTCCTGGGGTAGACTGGTGCTACATACTAAGTTCCATACGTGAGTATGTAGTTGAACGCCTTGTCCAAAAACATCTTACTTCTCAGAGTTGAGCTCACCCTCAGTCCGTCAGAGTTCCACACTTCCTGCAGAGTGAGTTTCGCACGTCTTCACCAGAGACGTTTGCCAGAGGCTTCTGACACGCAAGTTAACAATGCAGACCTGGAGGGTATCTCCAGGTCCAGTAGAGTGGTAACCTGGGAACCTCCTGTCTCAGAATACTGCTACCTTCACCCTACCATAAGAATGCAGCTAGTTGACAGCTGGCTTCAAGGCCTGCTTCCCTGTGAGAGCTAAGGACAGGGCACAACCCTCCCGCATCCTGCTTGACTGTAGAAGGAGCTGCTAACGTCCTCATGTTAGTGGCAGGGAAACGTTGTGAGAAAAGCATGTGGAATCGTTGTGCCTGAACCCACGTGTATCTGAGTTGAATACAGCGATTTCCAAAGTCCTTCTTCATCAGAGTGTAGCTAGGTTCCCACTCGCATGTCTGAGTGGGTAGCAGACATCTGCCTCCCATGTATACACACTTCTGAGAGTTGAGCTTATGGCCTGTAAGCCTACCTCCTGCCTGCAGCTACCTTTCGCTTCCAAAAGGCCTAGGCTCGCTGCTTCACCGAAGTGTTGGGAGAGGTAACTGGAATCTCCCGGCACACAAGACTAGTGCCACCAAGCTCAATCCAGCGATTTCCCAGTAATTCCTGGGGTAGACTGGTGCTACATACTAAGTTCCATATGTGAGAAGGTAGCTGAACGCCTTGTCCAAAATCATCTTACTGCTGAGAGTTGAGCTCACCCTCAGTCCCTCACAGTTCCACACTGCCTGCAGAGTGAGTTTCCCACGTCTTCACCAGAGACTTTTGCCAGAGGCTTCTGAGACGCAAGTTAACAATGCACACCTGGACGGTATTTCCAGGCGCAGTAGAGTGGTAATCTGGGAACCTCCTTACTCAGAATACTGCTACCTTCACACTGTCATAAGAATGCAGCTAGTTGAGAGCTGGCTTCTAGGCATGCTTCCCCGTGAGAGCTGAGGACAGGGCAGAACCCTCCCGCATCGTGCCTGACTGTAGACGTACCTGCTAACCTCCTTATGTTAGTGGCTGGGATGGGTTGCGGGAAAAGCATGTGTAAGCATTGGGCCTGAACTCCCGTGTATCTGAGTTGAATACAGCGATTTCCAACATCCTTCTTCAATAGGAGTGTAGCTAGGTTCCAACTCCCATGTCCGAGTGGGTAGCAGACATCTGCCTCCCATGCATACACACTTCTGAGAGTTGAGCTTATGGCCTGTAACCCTACATCCTGCCTGCCGCTACCTTTCGCTTCCAAAAGGCCTAGGCTCGCTGCTTGACGCAAGTGTTGGGAGAGGTAACTGGAATCTCCCGGCACACAAGACGAGTGCCTCCAAGCTCAATCAAGCGATTTCCTAGTAATTCCTGGGGTAGACTGGTGCTACATACTAAGTTCCATACGTGAGTAGGTAGTTGAACGCCTTGCCCAAAAACATCTTACTTCTGAGAGTTGAGCTCACCCTCAGTCCCTCACAGTTCCACACTGCCTGCAGAGTGAGTTTCGCACGTCTTCACCAGAGACGTTTGCCAGAGGCTTCTGAGACGCAAGTTAACAATACAGACCTGGAGGGTATCTCCAGGTCCAGTAGAGTGGTAACCTGGGAACGTCCTCTCTCAGAATACTGCTACCTTCACCCTGCCATAAGAATGCAGCTAGTTGACAGCTGGCTTCAAGGCCTGCTTCCCTGTGAGAGCTAAAGACAGGGCACAACCCTCCCGCATCCTGCTTGACTGTAGAAGGAGCTGCTAACGTCCTCATGTTAGTGGCAGGGAAACGTTGTGAGAAAAGCATGTGGAATCGTTGTGCCTGAACTCACGTGTATCTGAGTTGAATACAGCGATTTCCAAAGTCCTTCTTCATCAGAGTGTAGCTAGGTTCCCACTCGCATGTCCGAGTGGGTAGCAGACATCTGCCTCCCATGTATACACACTTCTGAGAGTTGAGCTTATGGCCTGTAAGCCTACCTCCTGCCTGCAGCTAACTTTCGCTTCCAAAAGGCCTAGGCTCGCTGCTTCACCGAAGTGTTGGGAGAGGTAACTGGAATCTCCTGGCACACAAGACTAGTGCCTCCAAGCTCAATCCAGCGATTTCCCAGTAATTCCTGGGGTAGACTGGTGCTACATACTAAGTTCCATATGTGAGAAGGTAGCTGAACGCCTTGTCCAAAATCATCTTACTGCTGAGAGTTGAGCTCACCCTCAGTCCCTCACAGTTCCACACTGCCTGCAGAGTGAGTTTCCCACGTCTTCACCAGAGACTTTTGCCAGAGGCTTCTGAGACGCAAGTTAACAATGCACACCTGGACGGTATCTCCAGGTGCAGTAGAGTGGTAATCTGGGAACCTCCTTACTCAGAATACTGCTACCTTCACACTGTCATAAGAATGCAGCTAGTTGAGAGCTGGCTTCTAGGCAAGCTTCCCTGTGAGAGCTGAGGACAGGGCAGAACCCTCCCGCATCCTGCCTGACTGTAGACGTACCTGCTAACCTCCTTATGTTAGTGGCTGGGATGGGTTGCGGGAAAAGCATGTGTAAGCATTGGGCCTGAACTCCCGTGTATCTGAGTTGAATACAGCGATTTCCAACATCCTTCTTCAATAGGAGTGTAGCTAGGTTCCAACTCCCATGTACGAGTGGGTAGCAGACATCTGCCTCCCATGCATACACACTTCTGAGAGTTGAGCTTATGGCCTGTAACCCTACATCCTGCCTGCCGCTACCTTTCGCTTCCAAAAGGCCTAGGCTCGCTGCTTGACGCAAGTGTTGGGAGAGGTAACTGGAATCTCGCGGCACACAAGACGAGTGCCTCCAAGCTCAATCAAGCGATTTCCTAGTAATTCCTGGGGTAGACTGGTGCTACATACTAAGTTCCATACGTGAGTATGTAGTTGAACGCCTTGTCCAAAAACATCTTACTTCTGAGAGTTGAGCTCACCCTCAGTCCCTCACAGTTCCACACTGCCTGCAGAGTGAGTTTCGCACGTCTTCACCAGAGACGTTTGCCAGAGGCTTCTGAGACGCAAGTTAACAATGCAGACCTGGAGGGTATCTCCAGGTCCAGTAGAGTGGTAACCTGGGAACCTCCTGTCTCAGAATCCTGCTACCTTCACCCTGCCAGAAGAATGCAGCTAGTTGACAGCTGGCTTCAAGGCCTGCTTCCCTGTGAGAGCTAAGGACAGGGCACAACCCTCCCGCATCCTGCTTGACTGTAGAAGGAGCTGCTAACGTCCTCATGTTAGTGGCAGGGAAACGTTGTGAGAAAAGCATGTGGAATCGTTGTGCCTGAACCCACGTGTATCTGAGTTGAATACAGCGATTTCCAAAGTCCTTCTTCATCAGAGTGTAGCTAGGTTCCCACTCGCATGTCCGAGTGGGTAGCAGACATCTGCCTCCCATGTATACACACTTCTGAGAGTTGAGCTTATGGCCTGTAAGCCTACCTCCTGCCTGCAGCTACCTTTCGCTTCCAAAAGGCCTAGGCTCGCTGCTTCACCGAAGTGTTGGGAGAGGTAACTGGAATCTCCCGGCACACAAGACTAGTGCCTCCAAGCTCAATCCAGCGATTTCCCAGTAATTCCTGGGGTAGACTGGTGCTACATACTAAGTTCCATATGTGAGAAGGTAGCTGAACGCCTTGTCCAAAATCATCTTACTGCTGAGAGTTGAGCTCACCCTCAGTCCCTCACAGTTCCACACTGCCTGCAGAGTGAGCTTCCCACGTCTTCACCAGAGACGTTTTCCAGAAGCTTCTGAGACGCAAGTTAACAATGCACACCTGGACGGTATCTCCAGGTGCAGTAGAGTGGTAATCTGGGAACCTCCTTACTCAGAATACTGCTACCTTCACACTGTCATAAGAATGCAGCTAGTTGAGAGCTGGCTTCTAGGCAAGCTTCCCTGTGAGAGCTGAGGACAGGGCAGAACCCTCCCGCATCCTGCCTGACTGTAGACGTACCTGCTAACCTCCTTATGTTAGTGGCTGGGATGGGTTGCGGGAAAAGCATGTGTAAGCATTGGGCCTGAACTCCCGTGTATCTGAGTTGAATACAGCGATTTCCAACATCCTTCTTCAATAGGAGTGTAGCTAGGTTCCAACTCCCATGTCCGAGTGGGTAGCAGACATCTGCCTCCCATGCATACACACTTCTGAGAGTTGAGCTTATGGCCTGTAACCCTACATCCTGCCTGCCGCTACCTTTCGCTTCCAAAAGGCCTAGGCTCGCTGCTTGACGCAAGTGTTGGGAGAGGTAACTGGAATCTCCCGGCACACAAGACGAGTGCCTCCAAGCTCAATCAAGCGATTTCCTAGTAATTCCTGGGGTAGACTGGTGCTACATACTAAGTTCCATATGTGAGTATGTAGTTGAACGCCTTGTCCAAAAACATCTTACTTCTGAGAGTTGAGCTCACCCTCAGTCCCTCACAGTTCCACACTGCCTGCAGAGTGAGTTTCGCACGTCTTCACCAGAGACGTTTGCCAGAGGCTTCTGACACGCAAGTTAACAATGCAGACCTGGAGGGTATCTCCAGGTCCAGTAGAGTGGTAACCTGGGAACCTCCTGTCTCAGAATACTGCTACCTTCACCCTACCATAAGAATGCAGCTAGTTGACAGCTGGCTTCAAGGCCTGCTTCCCTGTGAGAGCTAAGGACAGGGCACAACCCTCCCGCATCCTGCTTGACTGTAGAAGGAGCTGCTAACGTCCTCATGTTAGTGGCAGGGAAACGTTGTGAGAAAAGCATGTGGAATCGTTGTGCCTGAACCCACGTGTATCTGAGTTGAATACAGCGATTTCCAAAGTCCTTCTTCATCAGAGTGTAGCTAGGTTCCCACTCGCATGTCTGAGTGGGTAGCAGACATCTGCCTCCCATGTATACACACTTCTGAGAGTTGAGCTTATGGCCTGTAAGCATACCTCCTGCCTGCAGCTACCTTTCGCTTCCAAAAGGCCTAGGCTCGCTGCTTCACCGAAGTGTTGGGAGAGGTAACTGGAATCTCCCGGCACACAAGACTAGTGCCACCAAGCTCAATCCAGCGATTTCCCAGTAATTCCTGGGGTAGACTGGTGCTACATACTAAGTTCCATATGTGAGAAGGTAGCTGAACGCCTTGTCCAAAATCATCTTACTGCTGAGAGTTGAGCTCACCCTCAGTCCCTCACAGTTCCACACTGCCTGCAGAGTGAGTTTCCCACGTCTTCACCAGAGACTTTTGCCAGAGGCTTCTGAGACGCAAGTTAACAATGCACACCTGGACGGTATCTCCAGTTGCAGTAGAGTGGTAATCTGGGAACCTCCTTACTCAGAATACTGCTACCTTCACACTGTCATAAGAATGCAGCTAGTTGAGAGCTGGCTTCTAGGCATGCTTCCCTGTGAGAGCTGAGGACAGGGCAGAACCCTCCCGCATCCTGCCTGACTGTAGACGTACCTGCTAACCTCCTTATGTTAGTGGCTGGGATGGGTTGTGGGAAAAGCATGTGTAAGCATTGGGCCTGAACTCCCGTGTATCTGAGTTGAATACAGCGATTTCCAACATCCTTCTTCAATAGGAGTGTAGCTAGGTTCCAACTCCCATGTCCGAGTGGGTAGCAGACATCTGCCTCCCATGCATACACACTTCTGAGAGTTGAGCTTATGGCCTATAACCCTACATCCTGCCTGCCGCTACCTTTCGCTTCCAAAAGGCCTAGGCTCGCTGCTTGACGCAAGTGTTGGGAGAGGTAACTGGAATCTCCCGGCACACAAGACTAGTGCCTCCTAGCTCAATCCAGCGTTTTCCCAGTAATTCCTGGGGTAGACTGGTGCTACATACTAAGTTCCATATGTGAGAAGGTAGCTGAACGCCTTGTCCAAAATCATCTTACTGCTGAGAGTTGAGCTCACCCTCAGTCCCTCACAGTTCCACACTGCCTGCAGAGTGAGTTTCCCACGTCTTCACCAGAGACTTTTGCCAGAGGCTTCTGAGACGCAAGTTAACAATGCACACCTGGACGGTGTCTCCAGGTGCAGTAGAGTGGTAATCTGGGAACGTCCTTACTCAGAATACTGCTACCTTCACACTGTCATAAGAATGCAGCTAGTTGAGAGCTGGCTTCTAGGCATGCTTCCCTATGAGAGCTGAGGACAGGGCAGAACCCTCCCGCATCCTGCCTGACTGTAGACGTACCTGCTAACCTCCTTATGTTAGTGGCTGGGATGGGTTGCGGGAAAAGCATGTGTAAGCATTGGGCCTGAACTCCCGTGTATCTGAGTTGAATACAGCGATTTCCAACATCCTTCTTCAATAGGAGTGTAGCTAGGTTCCAACTCCCATGTCCGAGTGGGTAGCAGACATCTGCCTCCCATGCATACACACTTCTGAGAGTTGAGCTTATGGCCTGTAACCCTACATCCTGCCTGCCGCTACCTTTCGCTTCCAAAAGGCCTAGGCTCGCTGCTTGACGCAAGTGTTGGGAGAGGTAACTGGAATCTCCCGGCACACAAGACGAGTGCCTCCAAGCTCAATCAAGCGATTTCCTAGTAATTCCTGGGGTAGACTGGTGCTACATACTAAGTTCCATACGTGAGTATGTAGTTGAACGCCTTGTCCAAAAACATCTTACTTCTCAGAGTTGAGCTCACCCTCAGTCCCTCAGAGTTCCACACTGCCTTCAGAGTGAGTTTCGCACGTCTTCACCAGAGACGTTTGCCAGAGGCTTCTGAGACGCAAGTTAACAATGCAGACCTGGAGGGTATCTCCAGGTCCAGTAGAGTGGTAACCTGGGAACCTCCTGTCTCAGAATCCTGCTACCTTCACCCTGCCATAAGAATGCAGCTAGTTGACAGCTGGCTTCAAGGCCTGCTTCCCTGTGAGAGCTAAGGACAGGGCACAACCCTCCCGCATCCTGCTTGACTGTAGAAGGAGCTGCTAACGTCCTCATGTTAGTGGCAGGGAAACGTTGTGAGAAAAGCATGTGGAATCGTTGTGCCTGAACCCACGTGTATCTGAGTTGAATACAGCGATTTCCAAAGTCCTTCTTCATCAGAGTGTAGCTAGGTTCCCACTCACATGTCCGAGTGGGTAGCACACATCTGCCTCCCATGTATACACACTTCTGAGAGTTGAGCTTATGGCCTGTAAGCCTACCTCCTGCCTGCAGCTACCTTTCGCTTCCAAAAGGCCTAGGCTCGCTGCTTGACGCAAGTGTTGGGAGAGGTAACTGGAATCTCCCGGCACACAAGACTAGTGCCACCAAGCTCAATCCAGCGATTTCCCAGTAATTCCTGGGGTAGACTGGTGCTACATACTAAGTTCCATATGTGAGAAGGTAGCTGAACGCCTTGTCCAAAATCATCTTACTGCTGAGAGTTGAGCTCACCCTCAGTCCCTCAGAGTTCCACACTGCCTGCAGAGTGAGCTTCCCACGTCTTCACCAGAGACGTTTTCCAGAAGCTTCTGAGACGCAAGTTAACAATGCACACCTGGACGGTATCTCCAGGTGCAGTAGAGTGGTAATCTGGGAACCTCCTTACTCAGAATACTGCTACCTTCACACTGTCATAAGAATGCAGCTAGTTGAGAGCTGGCTTCTAGGCAAGCTTCCCTGTGAGAGCTGAGGACAGGGCAGAACCCTCCCGCATCCTGCCTGACTGTAGACGTACCTGCTAACCTCCTTATGTTAGTGGCTGGGATGGGTTGCGGGAAAAGCATGTGTAAGCATTGGGCCTGAACTCCCGTGTATCTGAGTTGAATACAGCGATTTCCAACATCCTTCTTCAATAGGAGTGTAGCTAGGTTCCAACTCCCATGTACGAGTGGGTAGCAGACATCTGCCTCCCATGCATACACACTTCTGAGAGTTGAGCTTATGGGCTGTAACCCTACATCCTGCCTGCCGCTACCTTTCGCTTCCAAAAGGCCTAGGCTCGCTGCTTGACGCAAGTGTTGGGAGAGGTAACTGGAATCTCCCGGCACACAAGACGAGTGCCTCCAAGCTCAATCAAGCGATTTCCTAGTAATTCCTGGGGTAGACTGGTGCTACATACTAAGTTCCATACGTGAGTATGTAGTTGAACTCCTTGTCCAAAAACATCTTACTTCTCAGAGTTGAGCTCACCCTCAGTCCCTCACAGTTCCACACTGCCTGCAGAGTGAGTTTCGCACGTCTTCACCAGAGACGTTTGCCAGAGGCTTCTGAGACGCAAGTTAACAATGCAGACCTGGAGGGTATCTCCAGGTCCAGTAGAGTGGTAACCTGGGAACCTCCTGTCTCAGAATCCTGCTACCTTCACCCTGCCAGAAGAATGCAGCTAGTTGACAGCTGGCTTCAAGGCCTGCTTCCCTGTGAGAGCTAAGGACAGGGCACAACCCTCCCGCATCCTGCTTGACTGTAGAAGGAGCTGCTAACGTCCTCATGTTAGTGGCAGGGAAACGTTGTGAGAAAAGCATGTGGAATCGTTGTGCCTGAACCCACGTGTATCTGAGTTGAATACAGCGATTTCCAAAGTCCTTCTTCATCAGAGTGTAGCTAGGTTCCCACTCGCATGTCCGAGTGGGTAGCAGACATCTGCCTCCCATGTATACACACTTCTGAGAGTTGAGCTTATGGCCTGTAAGCCTACCTCCTGCCTGCAGCTACCTTTCGCTTCCAAAAGGCCTAGGCTCGCTGCTTCACCGAAGTGTTGGGAGAGGTAACTGGAATCTCCCGGCACACAAGACTAGTGCCACCAAGCTCAATCCAGCGATTTCCCAGTAATTCCTGGGGTAGACTGGTGCTACATACTAAGTTCCATATGTGAGAAGGTAGCTGAAGGCCTGTCCAAAATCATCTTACTGCTGAGAGTTGAGCTCACCCACAGTCCCTCACAGTTCCACACTGCCTGCAGAGTGAGTTTCCCACGTCTTCACCAGAGACTTTTGCCAGAGGCTTCTGAGACGCAAGTTAACAATGCACACCTGGACGGTATCTCCAGGTGCAGTAGAGTGGTAATCTGGGAACCTCCTTACTCAGAATACTGCTACCTTCACACTGTCATAAGAATGCAGCTAGTTGAGAGCTGGCTTCTAGGCATGCTTCCCTGTGAGAGCTGAGGACAGGGCAGAACCCTCCCGCATCCTGCCTGACTGTAGACGTACCTGCTAACCTCCTTATGTTAGTGGCTGGGATGGGTTGCGGGAAAAGCATGTGTAAGCATTGGGCCTGAACTCCCGTGTATCTGAGTTGAATACAGCGATTTCCAACATCCTTCTTCAATAGGAGTGTAGCTAGGTTCCAACTCCCATGTCCGAGTGGGTAGCAGACATCTGCCTCCCATGCATACACACTTCTGAGAGTTGAGCCTATGGCCTGTAACCCTACATCCTGCCTGCCGCTACCTTTCGCTTCCAAAAGGCCTAGGCTCGCTGCTTGACGCAAGTGTTGGGAGAGGTAACTGGAATCTCCCGGCACACAAGACGAGTGCCTCCAAGCTCAATCAAGCGATTTCCTAGTAATTCCTGGGGTAGACTGGTGCTACATACTAAGTTCCATACGTGAGTATGTAGTTGAACGCCTTGTCCAAAAACATCTTACTTCTCAGAGTTGACCTCACCCTCAGTCCCTCAGAGTTCCACACTTCCTGCAGAGTGAGTTTCGCACGTCTTCACCAGAGACGTTTGCCAGAGGCTTCTGAGACGCAAGTTAACAATGCAGACCTGGAGGGTATCTCCAGGTCCAGTAGAGTGGTAACCTGGGAACCTCCTGTCTCAGAATACTGCTACCTTCACCCTACCATAAGAATGCAGCTAGTTGACAGCTGGCTTCAAGGCCTGCTTCCCTGTGAGAGCTAAGGACAGGGCACAACCCTCCCGCATCCTGCTTGACTGTAGAAGGAGCTGCTAACGTCCTCATGTTAGTGGCAGGGAAACGTTGTGAGAAAAGCATGTGGAATCGTTGTGCCTGAACCCACGTGTATCTGAGTTGAATACAGCGATTTCCAAAGTCCTTCTTCATCAGAGTGTAGCTAGGTTCCCACTCGCATGTCTGAGTGGGTAGCAGACATCTGCCTCCCATGTATACACACTTCTGAGAGTTGAGCTTATGGCCTGTAAGCCTACCTCCTGCCTGCAGCTACCTTTCGCTTCCAAAAGGCCTAGGCTCGCTGCTTCACCGAAGTGTTGGGAGAGGTAACTGGAATCTCCCGGCACACAAGACTAGTGCCACCAAGCTCAATCCAGCGATTTCCCAGTAATTCCTGGGGTAGACTGGTGCTACATACTAAGTTCCATATGTGAGAAGGTAGCTGAACGCCTTGTCCAAAATCATCTTACTGCTGAGAGTTGAGCTCACCCTCAGTCCCTCACAGTTCCACACTGCCTGCAGAGTGAGTTTCCCACGTCTTCACCAGAGACTTTTGCCAGAGGCTTCTGAGACGCAAGTTAACAATGCACACCTGGACGGTATTTCCAGGCGCAGTAGAGTGGTAATCTGGGAACCTCCTTACTCAGAATACTGCTACCTTCACACTGTCATAAGAATGCAGCTAGTTGAGAGCTGGCTTCTAGGCATGCTTCCCTGTGAGAGCTGAGGACAGGGCAGAACCCTCCCGCATCCTGCCTGACTGTAGACGTACCTGCTAACCTCCTTATGTTAGTGGCTGGGATGGGTTGCGGGAAAAGCATGTGTAAGCATTGGGCCTGAACTCCCGTGTATCTGAGTTGAATACAGCGATTTCCAACATCCTTCTTCAATAGGAGTGTAGCTAGGTTCCAACTCCCATGTCCGAGTGGGTAGCAGACATCTGCCTCCCATGCATACACACTTCTGAGAGTTGAGCTTATGGCCTGTAACCCTACATCCTGCCTGCCGCTACCTTTCGCTTCCAAAAGGCCTAGGCTCGCTGCTTGACGCAAGTGTTGGGAGAGGTAACTGGAATCTCCCGGCACACAAGACGAGTGCCTCCAAGCTCAATCAAGCGATTTCCTAGTAATTCCTGGGGTAGACTGGTGCTACATACTAAGTTCCATACGTGAGTAGGTAGTTGAACGCCTTGCCCAAAAACATCTTACTTCTGAGAGTTGAGCTCACCCTCAGTCCCTCACAGTTCCACACTGCCTGCAGAGTGAGTTTCGCACGTCTTCACCAGAGACGTTTGCCAGAGGCTTCTGAGACGCAAGTTAACAATACAGACCTGGAGGGTATCTCCAGGTCCAGTAGAGTGGTAACCTGGGAACCTCCTCTCTCAGAATACTGCTACCTTCACCCTGCCATAAGAATGCAGCTAGTTGACAGCTGGCTTCAAGGCCTGCTTCCCTGTGAGAGCTAAAGACAGGGCACAACCCTCCCGCATCCTGCTTGACTGTAGAAGGAGCTGCTAACGTCCTCATGTTAGTGGCAGGGAAACGTTGTGAGAAAAGCATGTGGAATCGTTGTGCCTGAACTCACGTGTATCTGAGTTGAATACAGCGATTTCCAAAGTCCTTCTTCATCAGAGTGTAGCTAGGTTCCCACTCGCATGTCCGAGTGGGTAGCAGACATCTGCCTCCCATGTATACACACTTCTGAGAGTTGAGCTTATGGCCTGTAAGCCTACCTCCTGCCTGCAGCTACCTTTCGCTTCCAAAAGGCCTAGGCTCGCTGCTTCACCGAAGTGTTGGGAGAGGTAACTGGAATCTCCTGGCACACAAGACTAGTGCCTCCAAGCTCAATCCAGCGATTTCCCAGTAATTCCTGGGGTAGACTGGTGCTACATACTAAGTTCCATATGTGAGAAGGTAGCTTAACGCCTTGTCCAAAATCATCTTACTGCTGAGAGTTGAGCTCACCCTCAGTCCCTCACAGTTCCACACTGCCTGCAGAGTGAGTTTCCCACGTCTTCACCAGAGACTTTTGCCAGAGGCTTCTGAGACGCAAGTTAACAATGCACACCTGGACGGTATCTCCAGGTGCAGTAGAGTGGTAATCTGGGAACCTCCTTACTCAGAATACTGCTACCTTCACACTGTCATAAGAATGCAGCTAGTTGAGAGCTGGCTTCTAGGCAAGCTTCCCTGTGAGAGCTGAGGACAGGGCAGAACCCTCCCGCATCCTGCCTGACTGTAGACGTACCTGCTAACCTCCTTATGTTAGTGGCTGGGATGGGTTGCGGGAAAAGCATGTGTAAGCATTGGGCCTGAACTCCCGTGTATCTGAGTTGAATACAGCGATTTCCAACATCCTTCTTCAATAGGAGTGTAGCTAGGTTCCAACTCCCATGTACGAGTGGGTAGCAGACATCTGCCTCCCATGCATACACACTTCTGAGAGTTGAGCTTATGGCCTGTAACCCTACATCCTGCCTGCCGCTACCTTTCGCTTCCAAAAGGCCTAGGCTCGCTGCTTGACGCAAGTGTTGGGAGAGGTAACTGGAATCTCGCGGCACACAAGACGAGTGCCTCCAAGCTCAATCAAGCGATTTCCTAGTAATTCCTGGGGTAGACTGGTGCTACATACTAAGTTCCATACGTGAGTATGTAGTTGAACGCCTTGTCCAAAAACATCTTACTTCTGAGAGTTGAGCTCACCCTCAGTCCCTCACAGTTCCACACTGCCTGCAGAGTGAGTTTCGCACGTCTTCACCAGAGACGTTTGCCAGAGGCTTCTGAGACGCAAGTTAACAATGCAGACCTGGAGGGTATCTCCAGGTCCAGTAGAGTGGTAACCTGGGAACCTCCTGTCTCAGAATCCTGCTACCTTCACCCTGCCAGAAGAATGCAGCTAGTTGACAGCTGGCTTCAAGGCCTGCTTCCCTGTGAGAGCTAAGGACAGGGCACAACCCTCCCGCATCCTGCTTGACTGTAGAAGGAGCTGCTAACGTCCTCATGTTAGTGGCAGGGAAACGTTGTGAGAAAAGCATGTGGAATCGTTGTGCCTGAACCCACGTGTATCTGAGTTGAATACAGCGATTTCCAAAGTCCTTCTTCATCAGAGTGTAGCTAGGTTCCCACTCGCATGTCTGAGTGGGTAGCAGACATCTGCCTCCCATGTATACACACTTCTGAGAGTTGAGCTTATGGCCTGTAAGCCTACCTCCTGCCTGCAGCTACCTTTCGCTTCCAAAAGGCCTAGGCTCGCTGCTTCACCGAAGTGTTGGGAGAGGTAACTGGAATCTCCCGGCACACAAGACTAGTGCCACCAAGCTCAATCCAGCGATTTCCCAGTAATTCCTGGGGTAGACTGGTGCTACATACTAAGTTCCATATGTGAGAAGGTAGCTGAACGCCTTGTCCAAAATCATCTTACTGCTGAGAGTTGAGCTCACCCTCAGTCCCTCACAGTTCCACACTGCCTGCAGAGTGAGTTTCCCACGTCTTCACCAGAGACTTTTGCCAGAGGCTTCTGAGACGCAAGTTAACAATGCACACCTGGACGGTATCTCCAGGTGCAGTAGAGTGGTAATCTGGGAACGTCCTTACTCAGAATACTGCTACCTTCACACTGTCATAAGAATGCAGCTAGTTGAGAGCTGGTTTCTAGGCAAGCTTCCCTGTGAGAGCTGAGGACAGGGCAGAACCCTCCCGCATCCTGCCTGACTGTAGACGTACCTGCTAACCTCCTTATGTTAGTGGCTGGGATGGGTTGCGGGAAAAGCATGTGTAAGCATTGGGCCTGAACTCCCGTGTATCTGAGTTGAATACAGCGATTTCCAACATCCTTCTTCAATAGGAGTGTAGCTAGGTTCCAACTCCCATGTCCGAGTGGGTAGCAGACATCTGCCTCCCATGCATACACACTTCTGAGAGTTGAGCTTATGGCCTGTAACCCTACATCCTGCCTGCCGCTACCTTTCGCTTCCAAAAGGCCTAGGCTCGCTGCTTGACGCAAGTGTTGGGAGAGGTAACTGGAATCTCGCGGCACACAAGACGAGTGCCTCCAAGCTCAATCAAGCGATTTCCTAGTAATTCCTGGGGTAGACTGGTGCTACATACTAAGTTCCATACGTGAGTATGTAGTTGAACGCCTTGTCCAAAAACATCTTACTTCTGAGAGTTGAGCTCACCCTCAGTCCCTCACAGTTCCACACTGCCTGCAGAGTGAGTTTCGCACGTCTTCACCAGAGACGTTTGCCAGAGGCTTCTGACACGCAAGTTAACAATGCAGACCTGGAGGGTATCTCCAGGTCCAGTAGAGTGGTAACCTGGGTACCTCCTGTCTCAGAATACTGCTACCTTCACCCTGCCATAAGAATGCAGCTAGTTGACAGCTGGCTTCAAGGCCTGCTTCCCTGTGAGAGCTAAAGACAGGGCACAACCCTCCCGCATCCTGCTTGACTGTAGAAGGAGCTGCTAACGTCCTCATGTTAGTGGCAGGGAAACGTTGTGAGAAAAGCATGTGGAATCGTTGTGCCTGAACCCACGTGTATCTGAGTTGAATACAGCGATTTCCAAAGTCCTTCTTCATCAGAGTGTAGCTAGGTTCCCACTCGCATGTCCGAGTGGGTAGCAGACATCTGCCTCCCATGTATACACACTTCTGAGAGTTGAGCTTATGGCCTGTAAGCCTACCTCCTGCCTGCAGCTACCTTTCGCTTCCAAAAGGCCTAGGCTCGCTGCTTCACCGAAGTGTTGGGAGAGGTAACAGGAATCTCCCGGCACACAAGACTAGTGCCACCAAGCTCAATCCAGCGATTTCCCAGTAATTCCTGGGGTAGACTGGTGCTACATACTAAGTTCCATATGTGAGAAGGTAGCTGAACGCCTTGTCCAAAATCATCTTACTGCTGAGAGTTGAGCTCACCCTCAGTCCCTCACAGTTCCACACTGCCTGCAGAGTGAGTTTCCCACGTCTTCACCAGAGACTTTTGCCAGAGGCTTCTGAGACGCAAGTTAACAATGCACACCTGGACGGTATCTCCAGGTGCAGTAGAGTGGTAATCTGGGAACCTCCTTACTCAGAATACTGCTACCTTCACACTGTCATAAGAATGCAGCTAGTTGAGAGCTGGCTTCTAGGCATGCTTCCCTGTGAGAGCTGAGGACAGGGCAGAACCCTCCCGCATCCTGCCTGACTGTAGACGTACCTGCTAACCTCCTTATGTTAGTGGCTGGGATGGGTTGTGGGAAAAGCATGTGTAAGCATTGGGCCTGAACTCCCGTGTATCTGAGTTGAATACAGCGATTTCCAACATCCTTCTTCAATAGGAGTGTAGCTAGGTTCCAACTCCCATGTCCGAGTGGGTAGCAGACATCTGCCTCCCATGCATACACACTTCTGAGAGTTGAGCTTATGGCCTATAACCCTACATCCTGCCTGCCGCTACCTTTCGCTTCCAAAAGGCCTAGGCTCGCTGCTTGACGCAAGTGTTGGGAGAGGTAACTGGAATCTCCCGGCACACAAGACGAGTGCCTCCAAGCTCAATCAAGCGATTTCCTAGTAATTCCTGGGGTAGACTGGTGCTACATACTAAGTTCTATACGTGAGTATGTAGTTGAACGCCTTGTCCAAAAACATCTTACTTCTGAGAGTTGAGCTCACCCTCAGTCCCTCACAGTTCCACACTGCCTGCAGAGTGAGTTTCGCACGTCTTCACCAGAGACGTTTGCCAGAGGCTTCTGAGACGCAAGTTAACAATGCAGACCTGGAGGGTATCTCCAGGTCCAGTAGAGTGGTAACCTGGGAACCTCCTGTCTCAGAATCCTGCTACCTTCACCCTGCCATAAGAATGCAGCTAGTTGACAGCTGGCTTCAAGGCCTGCTTCCCTGTGAGAGCTAAGGACAGGGCACAACCCTCCCGCATCCTGCTTGACTGTAGAAGGAGCTGCTAACGTCCTCATGTTAGTGGCAGGGAAACGTTGTGAGAAAAGCATGTGGAATCGTTGTGCCTGAACCCACGTGTATCTGAGTTGAATACAGCGATTTCCAAAGTCCTTCTTCATCAGAGTGTAGCTAGGTTCCCACTCGCATATCTGAGTTGGTAGCAGACATCTGCCTCCCATGTATACACACTTCTGAGAGTTGAGCTTATGGCCTGTAAGCCTACCTCCTGCCTGCAGCTACCTTTCGCTTCCAAAAGGCCTAGGCTCGCTGCTTCACCGAAGTGTTGGGAGAGGTAACTGGAATCTCCCGGCACACAAGACTAGTGCCACCAAGCTCAATCCAGCGATTTCCCAGTAATTCCTGGGGTAGACTGGTGCTACATACTAAGTTCCATATGTGAGAAGGTAGCTGAACGCCTTGTCCAAAATCATCTTACTGCTGAGAGTTGAGCTCACCCTCAGTCCCTCACAGTTCCACACTGCCTGCAGAGTGAGTTTCCCACGTCTTCACCAGAGACTTTTGCCAGAGGCTTCTGAGACGCAAGTTAACAATGCACACCTGGACGGTATCTCCAGGTGCAGTAGAGTGGTAATCTGGGAACCTCCTTACTCAGAATACTGCTACCTTCACACTGTCATAAGAATGCAGCTAGTTGAGAGCTGGCTTCTAGGCAAGCTTCCCTGTGAGAGCTGAGGACAGGGCAGAACCCTCCCGCATCCTGCCTGACTGTAGACGTACCTGCTAACCTCCTTATCTTAGTGGCTGGGATGGGTTGTGGGAAAAGCATGTGTAAGCATTGGGCCTGAACTCCCGTGTATCTGAGTTGAATACAGCGATTTCCAACATCCTTCTTCAATAGGAGTGTAGCTAGGTTCCAACTCCCATGTCCGAGTTGGTAGCAGACATCTGCCTCCCATGCATACACACTTCTGAGAGTTGAGCTTATGGCCTATAACCCTACATCCTGCCTGCCGCTACCTTTCGCTTCCAAAAGGCCGAGGCTCGCTGCTTGACGCAAGTGTTGGGAGAGGTAACTGGAATCTCCCGGCACACAAGACGAGTGCCTCCAAGCTCAATCAAGCGATTTCCTAGTAATTCCTGGGGTAGACTGGTGCTACATACTAAGTTCCATACGTGAGTAGGTAGTTGAACGCCTTGTCCAAAAACATCTTACTTCTGAGAGTTGAGCTCACCCTCAGTCCCTCACAGTTCCACACTGCCTTCAGAGTGAGTTTCGCACGTCTTCACAGAGACGTTTGCCAGAGGCTTCTGAGACGCAAGTTAACAATGCAGACCTGGAGGGTATCTCCAGGTCCAGTAGAGTGGTAACCTGGGAACCTCCTGTCTCAGAATCCTGCTACCTTCACCCTGCCATAAGAATGCAGCTAGTTGACAGCTGGCTTCAAGGCCTGCTTCCCTGTGAGAGCTAAGGACAGGGCACAACCCTCCCGCATCCTGCTTGACTGTAGAAGGAGCTGCTAACGTCCTCATGTTAGTGGCAGGGAAACCTTGTGAGAAAAGCATGTGGAATCGTCGTGCCTGAACCCACGTGTATCTGAGTTGAATACAGCGATTTCCAAAGTCCTTCTTCATCAGAGTGTAGCTAGGTTCCCACTCGCATGTCCGAGTGGGTAGCAGACATCTGCCTCCCATGTATACACACTTCTGAGAGTTGAGCTTATGGCCTGTAAGCCTACCTCTTGCCTGCAGCTACCTTTCGCTTCCAAAAGGCCTAGGCTCGCTGCTTCACCGAAGTGTTGGGAGAGGTAACTGGAATCTCCCGGCACACAAGACTAGTGCCTCCAAGCTCAATCCAGCGATTTCCCAGTAATTCCTGGGGTAGACTGGTGCTACATACTAAGTTCCATATGTGAGAAGGTAGCTGAACGCCTTGTCCAAAATCATCTTACTGCTGAGAGTTGAGCTCACCCTCAGTCCCTCACAGTTCCACACTGCCTGCAGAGTGAGTTTCCCACGTCTTCACCAGAGACTTTTGCCAGAGGCTTCTGAGACGCAAGTTAACAATGCACACCTGGACGGTATCTCCAGGTTCAGTAGAGTGGTAATCTGGGAACCTCCTTACTCAGAATACTGCTACCTTCACACTGTCATAAGAATGCAGCTAGTTGAGAGCTGGCTTCTAGGCAAGCTTCCCTGTGAGAGCTGAGGACAGGGCAGAACCCTCCCGCATCCTGCCTGACTGTAGACGTACCTGCTAACCTCCTTATGTTAGTGGCTGGGATGGGTTGCGGGAAAAGCATGTGTAAGCATTGGGCCTGAACTCCCGTGTATCTGAGTTGAATACAGCGATTTCCAACATCCTTCTTCAATAGGAGTGTAGCTAGGTTCCAACTCCCATGTCCGAGTGGGTAGCAGACATCTGCCTCCCATGCATACACACTTCTGAGAGTTGAGCTTATGGCCTGTAACCCTACATCCTGCCTGCCGCTACCTTTCGCTTCCAAAAGGCCTAGGCTCGCTGCTTGACGCAAGTGTTGGGAGAGGTAACTGGAATCTCCCGGCACACAAGACGAGTGCCTCCAAGCTCAATCAAGCGATTTCCTAGTAATTCCTGGGGTAGACTGGTGCTACATACTAAGTTCCATACGTGAGTATGTAGTTGAACGCCTTGTCCAAAAACATCTTACTTCTCAGAGTTGAGCTCACCCTCAGTCCCTCACAGTTCCACACTGCCTTCAGAGTGAGTTTCGCACGTCTTCACCAGAGACGTTTGCCAGAGGCTTCTGAGACGCAAGTTAACAATGCAGACCTGGAGGGTATCTCCAGGTCCAGTAGAGTGGTAACCTGGGAACCTCCTGTCTCAGAATCCTGCTACCTTCACCCTGCCATAAGAATGCAGCTAGTTGACAGCTGGCTTCAAGGCCTGCTTCCCTGTGAGAGCTAAGGACAGGGCACAACCCTCCCGCATCCTGCTTCACTGTAGAAGGAGCTGCTAACGTCCTCATGTTAGTGGCGGGAAACGTTGTGAGAAAAGCATGTGGAATCGTTGTGCCTGAACCCACGTGTATCTGAGTTGAATACAGCGATTTCCAAAGTCCTTCTTCATCAGAGTGTAGCTAGGTTCCCACTCGCATGTCCGAGTGGGTAGCAGACATCTGCCTCCCATGTATACACACTTCTGAGAGTTGAGCTTATGGCCTGTAAGCCTACCTCCTGCCTGCAGCTACCTTTCGCTTCCAAAAGGCCTAGGCTCGCTGCTTCACCGAAGTGTTGGGAGAGGTAACTGGAATCTCCCGGCACACAAGACTAGTGCCTCCAAGCTCAATCCAGCGATTTCCCAGTAATTCCTGGGGTAGACTGGTGCTACATACTAAGTTCCATATGTGAGAAGGTAGCTGAACGCCTTGTCCAAAATCATCTTACTGCTGAGAGTTGAGCTCACCCTCAGTCCCTCACAGTTCCACACTGCCTGCAGAGTGAGTTTCCCACGTCTTCACCAGAGACTTTTGCCAGAGGCTTCTGAGACGCAAGTTAACAATGCACACCTGGACGGTATCTCCAGGTGCAGTAGAGTGGTAATCTGGGAACCTCCTTACTCAGAATACTGCTACCTTCACACTGTCATAAGAATGCAGCTAGTTGAGAGCTGGCTTCTAGGCAAGCTTCCCTGTGAGAGCTGAGGACAGGGCAGAACCCTCCCGCATCCTGCCTGACTGTAGACGTACCTGCTAACCTCCTTATGTTAGTGGCTGGGATGGGTTGCGGGAAAAGCATGTGTAAGCATTGGGCCTGAACTCCCGTGTATCTGAGTTGAATAGAGCGATTTCCAACATCCTTCTTCAATAGGAGTGTAGCTAGGTTCCAACTCCCATGTCCGAGTGGGTAGCAGACATCTGCCTCCCATGCATACACACTTCTGAGAGTTGAGCTTATGGCCTGTAACCCTACATCCTGCCTGCCGCTACCTTTCGCTTCCAAAAGGCCTAGGCTCGCTGCTTGACGCAAGTGTTGGGAGAGGTAACTGGAATCTCCCGGCACACAAGACGAGTGCCTCCAAGCTCAATCAAGCGATTTCCTAGTAATTCCTGGGGTAGACTGGTGCTACATACTAAGTTCCATACGTGAGTATGTAGATGAACGCCTTGTCCAAAAACATCTTACTTCTGAGAGTTGAGCTCACCCTCAGTCCCTCACAGTTCCACACTGCCTGCAGAGTGAGTTTCGCACGTCTTCACCAGAGACGTTTGCCAGAGGCTTCTGAGACGCAAGTTAACAATGCAGACCTGGAGGGTATCTCCAGGTCCAGTAGAGTGGTAACCTGGGAACCTCCTGTCTCAGAATACTGCTACCTTCACACTGTCATAAGAATGCAGCTAGTTGAGAGCTGGCTTCTAGGCATGCTTCCCTGTGAGAGCTGAGGACAGGGCAGAACCCTCCCGCATCCTGCCTGACTGTAGACGTACCTGCTAACCTCCTTATGTTAGTGGCTGGGATAGGTTGTGGGAAAAGCATGTGTAAGCATTGGGCCTGAACTCCCGTGTATCTGAGTTGAATACAGCGATTTCCAAAGTCCTTCTTCATCAGAGTGTAGCTAGGTTCCCACTCACATGTCCGAGTGGGTAGCACACATCTGCCTCCCATGTATACACACTTCTGAGAGTTGAGCTTATGGCCTGTAAGCCTACCTCCTGCCTGCAGCTACCTTTCGCTTCCAAAAGGCCTAGGCTCGCTGCTTGACGCAAGTGTTGGGAGAGGTAACTGGAATCTCCCGGCACACAAGACTAGTGCCACCAAGCTCAATCCAGCGATTTCCCAGTAATTCCTGGGGTAGACTGGTGCTACATACTAAGTTCCATATGTGAGAAGGTAGCTGAACGCCTTGTCCAAAATCATCTTACTGCTGAGAGTTGAGCTCACCCTCAGTCCCTCACAGTTCCACACTGCCTGCAGAGTGAGTTTCCCACGTCTTCACCAGAGACTTTTGCCAGAAGCTTCTGAGACGCAAGTTAACAATGCACACCTGGACGGTATCTCCAGGTGCAGTAGAGTGGTAATCTGGGAACCTCCTTACTCAGAATACTGCTACCTTCACACTGTCATAAGAATGCAGCTAGTTGAGAGCTGGCTTCTAGGCATGCTTCCCTGTGAGAGCTGAGGACAGGGCAGAACCCTCCCGCATCCTGCCTGACTGTAGACGTACCTGCTAACCTCCTTATGTTAGTGGCTGGGATAGGTTGTGGGAAAAGCATGTGTAAGCATTGGGCCTGAACTCCCGTGTATCTGAGTTGAATACAGCGATTTCCAAAGTCATTCTTCATCAGAGTGTAGCTAGGTTCCCACTCGAATGTCCGAGTGGGTAGCACACATCTGCCTCCCATGTATACACACTTCTGAGAGTTGAGCTTATGGCCTGTAAGCCTACCTCCTGCCTGCAGCTACCTTTCGCTTCCAAAAGGCCTAGGGTCGCTGCTTCACCGAAGTGTTGGGAGAGGTAACTGGAATCTCCCGGCACACAAGACTAGTGCCACCAAGCTCAATCCAGCGATTTCCCAGTAATTCCTGGGGTAGACTGGTGCTACATACTAAGTTCCATATGTGAGAAGGTAGCTGAACGCCTTGTCCAAAATCATCTTACTGCTGAGAGTTGAGCTCACCCTCAGTCCCTCACAGTTCCACACTGCCTGCAGAGTGAGTTTCCCACGTCTTCACCAGAGACTTTTGCCAGAGGCTTCTGAGACGCAAGTTAACAATGCACACCTGGACGGTATCTCCAGGTGCAGTAGAGTGGTAATCTGGGAACCTCCTTACTCAGAATACTGCTACCTTCACACTGTCATAAGAATGCAGCTAGTTGAGAGCTGGCTTCTAGGCAAGCTTCCCTGTGAGAGCTGAGGACAGGGCAGAACCCTCCCGTATCCTGCCTGACTGTAGACGTACCTGCTAACCTCCTTATGTTAGTGGCTGGGATGGGTTGCGGGAAAAGCATGTGTAAGCATTGGGCCTGAACTCCCGTGTATCTGAGTTGAATACAGCGATTTCCAACATCCTTCTTCAATAGGAGTGTAGCTAGGTTCCAACTCCCATGTCCGAGTGGGTAGCAGACATCTGCCTCCCATGCATACACACTTCTGAGAGTTGAGCTTATGGCCTGTAACCCTACATCCTGCCTGCCGCTACCTTTCGCTTCCAAAAGGCCTAGGCTCGCTGCTTGACGCAAGTGTTGGGAGAGGTAACTGGAATCTCCCGGCACACAAGACGAGTGCCTCCAAGCTCAATCAAGCGATTTCCTAGTAATTCCTGGGGTAGACTGGTGCTACATACTAAGTTCCATACGTGAGTATGTAGATGAACGCCTTGTCCAAAAACATCTTACTTCTGAGAGTTGAGCTCACCCTCAGTCCCTCACAGTTCCACACTGCCTGCAGAGTGAGTTTCCCACGTCTTCACCAGAGACGTTTGCCAGAGGCTTCTGAGACGCAAGTTAACAATGCAGACCTGGAGGGTATCTCCAGGTCCAGTAGAGTGGTAACCTGGGAACCTCCTGTCTCAGAATACTGCTACCTTCACACAGTCATAAGAATGCAGCTAGTTGAGAGCTGGCTTCTAGGCATGCTTCCCTGTGAGAGCTGAGGACAGGGCAGAACCCTCCCGCATCCTGCCTGACTGTAGACGTACCTGCTAACCTCCTTATGTTAGTGGCTGGGATAGGTTGTGGGAAAAGCATGTGTAAGCATTGGGCCTGAACTCCCGTGTATCTGAGTTGAATACAGCGATTTCCAAAGTCCTTCTTCATCAGAGTGTAGCTAGGTTCCCACTCACATGTCCGAGTGGGTAGCACACATCTGCCTCCCATGTATACACACTTCTGAGAGTTGAGCTTATGGCCTGTAAGCCTACCTCCTGCCTGCAGCTACCTTTCGCTTCCAAAAGGCCTAGGCTCGCTGCTTGACGCAAGTGTTGGGAGAGGTAACTGGAATCTCCCGGCACACAAGACTAGTGCCACCAAGCTCAATCCAGCGATTTCCCAGTAATTCCTGGGGTAGACTGGTGCTACATACTAAGTTCCATATGTGAGAAGGTAGCTGAACGCCTTGTCCAAAATCATCTTACTGCTGAGAGTTGAGCTCACCCTCAGTCCCTCACAGTTCCACACTGCCTGCAGAGTGAGTTTCCCACGTCTTCACCAGAGACTTTTGCCAGAGGCTTCTGAGACGCAAGTTAACAATGCACACCTGGACGGTATCTCCAGGTGCAGTAGAGTGGTAATCTGGGAACCTCCTTACTCAGAATACTGCTACCTTCACACTGTCATAAGAATGCAGCTAGTTGAGAGCTGGCTTCTAGGCAAGCTTCCCTGTGAGAGCTGAGGACAGGGCAGAACCCTCCCGCATCCTGCCTGACTGTAGACGTACCTGCTAACCTCCTTATGTTAGTGGCTGGGATGGGTTGCAGGAAAAGCATGTGTAAGCATTGGGCCTGAACTCCCGTGTATCTGAGTTGAATACAGCGATTTCCAACATCCTTCTTCAATAGGAGTGTAGCTAGGTTCCAACTCCCATGTCCGAGTGGGTAGCAGACATCTGCCTCCCATGCATACACACTTCTGAGAGTTGAGCTTATGGCCTGTAACCCTACATCCTGCCTGCCGCTACCTTTCGCTTCCAAAAGGCCTAGGCTCGCTGCTTGACGCAAGTGTTGGGAGAGGTAACTGGAATCTCCCGGCACACAAGACGAGTGCCTCCAAGCTCAATCAAGCGATTTCCTAGTAATTCCTGGGGTAGACTGGTGCTACATACTAAGTTCCATACGTGAGTATGTAGTTGAACGCCTTGTCCAAAAACATCTTACTTCTCAGAGTTGAGCTCACCCTCAGTCCCTCACAGTTCCACACTGCCTGCAGAGTGAGTTTCGCACGTCTTCACCAGAGACGTTTGCCAGAGGCTTCTGAGACGCAAGTTAACAATGCAGACCTGGAGGGTATCTCCAGGTCCAGTAGAGTGGTAACCTGGGAACCTCCTGTCTCAGAATACTGCTACCTTCACCCTGCCATAAGAATGCAGCTAGTTGACAGCTGGCTTCAAGGCCTGCTTCCCTGTGAGAGCTAAGGACAGGGCACAACCCTCCCGCATCCTGCTTGACTGTAGAAGGAGCTGCTAACGTCCTCATGTTAGTGGCAGGGAAACGTTGGGAGAAAAGCATGTGGAATCGTTGTGCCTGAACCCACGTGTATCTGAGTTGAATACAGCGATTTCCAAAGTCCTTCTTCATCAGAGTGTAGCTAGGTTCCCACTCGCATGTCCGAGTGGGTAGCAGACATCTGCCTCCCATGTATACACACTTCTGAGAGTTGAGCTTATGGCCTGTAAGCCTACCTCCTGCCTGCAGCTACCTTTCGCTTCCAAAAGGCCTAGGCTCGCTGCTTCACCGAAGTGTTGGGAGAGGTAACTGGAATCTCCCGGCACACAAGACTAGTGCCACCAAGCTCAATCCAGCGATTTCCCAGTAATTCCTGGGGTAGACTGGTGCTACATACTAAGTTCCATATGTGAGAAGGTAGCTGAACGCCTTGTCCAAAATCATCTTACTGCTGAGAGTTGAGCTCACCCTCAGTCCCTCACAGTTCCACACTGCCTGCAGAGTGAGTTTCCCACGTCTTCACCAGAGACTTTTGCCAGAGGCTTCTGAGACGCAAGTTAACAATGCACACCTGGACGGTATCTCCAGGTGCAGTAGAGTGGTAATCTGGGAACCTCCTTACTCAGAATACTGCTACCTTCACACTGTCATAAGAATGCAGCTAGTTGAGAGCTGGCTTCTAGGCATGCTTCCCTGTGAGAGCTGAGGACAGGGCAGAACCCTCCCGCATCCTGCCTGACTGTAGACGTACCTGCTAACCTCCTTATGTTAGTGGCTGGGATAGGTTGTGGGAAAAGCATGTGTAAGCATTGGGCCTGAACTCCCGTGTATCTGAGTTGAATACAGCGATTTCCAAAGTCATTCTTCATCAGAGTGTAGCTAGGTTCCCACTCGAATGTCCGAGTGGGTAGCACACATCTGCCTCCCATGTATACACACTTCTGAGAGTTGAGCTTATGGCCTGTAAGCCTACCTCCTGCCTGCAGCTACCTTTCGCTTCCAAAAGGCCTAGGGTCGCTGCTTCACCGAAGTGTTGGGAGAGGTAACTGGAATCTCCCGGCACACAAGACTAGTGCCACCAAGCTCAATCCAGCGATTTCCCAGTAATTCCTGGGGTAGACTGGTGCTACATACTAAGTTCCATATGTGAGAAGGTAGCTGAACGCCTTGTCCAAAATCATCTTACTGCTGAGAGTTGAGCTCACCCTCAGTCCCTCACAGTTCCACACTGCCTGCAGAGTGAGCTTCCCACGTCTTCACCAGAGACGTTTGCCAGAGGCTTCTGAGACGCAAGTTAACAATGCACACCTGGACGGTATCTCCAGGTGCAGTAGAGTGGTAATCTGGGAACCTCCTTACTCAGAATACTGCTACCTTCACACTGTCATAAGAATGCAGCTAGTTGAGAGCTGGCTTCTAGGCATGCTTCCCTGTGAGAGCTGAGGACAGGGCAGAACCCTCCCGCATCCTGCCTGACTGTAGACGTACCTGCTAACCTCCTTATGTTAGTGGCTGGGATAGGTTGTGGGAAAAGCATGTGTAAGCATTGGGCCTGAACTCCCGTGTATCTGAGTTGAATACAGCGATTTCCAAAGTCCTTCTTCATCAGAGTGTAGCTAGGTTCCCACTCACATGTCCGAGTGGGTAGCACACATCTGCCTCCCATGTATACACACTTCTGAGAGTTGAGCTTATGGCCTGTAAGCCTACCTCCTGCCTGCAGCTACCTTTCGCTTCCAAAAGGCCTAGGCTCGCTGCTTGACGCAAGTGTTTGGAGAGGTAACTGGAATCTCCCGGCACACAAGACTAGTGCCACCAAGCTCAATCCAGCGATTTCCCAGTAATTCCTGGGGTAGACTGGTGCTACATACTAAGTTCCATATGTGAGAAGGTAGCTGAACGCCTTGTCCAAAATCATCTTACTGCTGAGAGTTGAGCTCACCCTCAGTCCCTCACAGTTCCACACTGCCTGCAGAGTGAGTTTCCCACGTCTTCACCAGAGACTTTTCCCAGAGGCTTCTGAGACGCAAGTTAACAATGCACACCTGGACGGTATCTCCAGGTGCAGTAGAGTGGTAATCTGGGAACCTCCTTACTCAGAATACTGCTACCTTCACACTGTCATAAGAATGCAGCTAGTTGAGAGCTGGCTTCTAGGCAAGCTTCCCTGTGAGAGCTGAGGACAGGGCAGAACCCTCCCGCATCCTGCCTGACTGTAGACGTACCTGCTAACCTCCTTATGTTAGTGGCTGGGATGGGTTGCGGGAAAAGCATGTGTAAGCATTGGGCCTGAACTCCCGTGTATCTGAGTTGAATAGAGCGATTTCCAACATCCTTCTTCAATAGGAGTGTAGCTAGGTTCCAACTCCCATGTCCGAGTGGGTAGCAGACATCTGCCTCCCATGCATACACACTTCTGAGAGTTGAGCTTATGGCCTGTAACCCTACATCCTGCCTGCCGCTACCTTTCGCTTCCAAAAGGCCTAGGCTCGCTGCTTGACGCAAGTGTTGGGAGAGGTAACTGGAATCTCCCGGCACACAAGACGAGTGCCTCCAAGCTCAATCAAGCGATTTCCTAGTAATTCCTGGGGTAGACTGGTGCTACATACTAAGTTAGATACGTGAGTATGTAGTTGAACGCCTTGTCCAAAAACATCTTACTTCTGAGAGTTGAGCTCACCCTCAGTCCCTCACAGTTCCACACTGCCTGCAGAGTGAGTTTCGCACGTCTTCACCAGAGACGTTTGCCAGAGGCTTCTGAGACGCAAGTTAACAATGCAGACCTGGAGGGTATCTCCAGGTCCAGTAGAGTGGTAACCTGGGAACCTCCTGTCTCAGAATACTGCTACCTTCACACTGTCATAAGAATGCAGCTAGTTGAGAGCTGGCTTCTAGGCATGCTTCCCTGTGAGAGCTGAGGACAGGGCAGAACCCTCCCACATCCTGCCTGACTGTAGACGTACCTGCTAACCTCCTTATGTTAGTGGCTGGGATAGGTTGTGGGAAAAGCATCTGTAAGCATTGGGCCTGAACTCCCGTGTATCTGAGTTGAATACAGCGATTTCCAAAGTCCTTCTTCATCAGAGTGTAGCTAGGTTCCCACTCACATGTCCGAGTGGGTAGCACACATCTGCCTCCCATGTATACACACTTCTGAGAGTTGAGCTTATGGCCTGTAAGCCTACCTCCTGCCTGCAGCTACCTTTCGCTTCCAAAAGGCCTAGGCTCGCTGCTTGACGCAAGTGTTGGGAGAGGTAACTGGAATCTCCCGGCACACAAGACTAGTGCCACCAAGCTCAATCCAGCGATTTCCCAGTAATTCCTGGGGTAGACTGGTGCTACATACTAAGTTCCATATGTGAGAAGGTAGCTGAACGCCTTGTCCAAAATCATCTTACTGCTGAGAGTTGAGCTCACCCTCAGTCCCTCACAGTTCCACACTGCCTGCAGAGTGAGTTTCCCACGTCTTCACCAGAGACTTTTGCCAGAAGCTTCTGAGACGCAAGTTAACAATGCACACCTGGACGGTATCTCCAGGTGCAGTAGAGTGGTAATCTGGGAACGTCCTTACTCAGAATACTGCTACCTTCACACTGTCATAAGAATGCAGCTAGTTGAGAGCTGGCTTCTAGGCAAGCTTCCCTGTGAGAGCTGAGGACAGGGCAGAACCCTCCCGCATCCTGCCTGACTGTAGACGTACCTGCTAACCTCCTTATGTTAGTGGCTGGGATGGGTTGCGGGAAAAGCATGTGTAAGCATTGGGCCTGAACTCCCGTGTATCTGAGTTGAATAGAGCGATTTCCAACATCCTTCTTCAATAGGAGTGTAGCTAGGTTCCAACTCCCATGTCCGAGTGGGTAGCAGACATCTGCCTCCCATGCATACACACTTCTGAGAGTTGAGCTTATGGCCTGTAACCCTACATCCTGCCTGCCGCTACCTTTCGCTTCCAAAAGGCCTAGGCTCGCTGCTTGACGCAAGTGTTGGGAGAGGTAACTGGAATCTCCCGGCACACAAGACGAGTGCCTCCAAGCTCAATCAAGCGATTTCCTAGTAATTCCTGGGGTAGACTGGTGCTACATACTAAGTTCCATACGTGAGTATGTAGTTGAACGCCTTGTCCAAAAACATCTTACTTCTCAGAGTTGAGCTCACCCTCAGTCCCTCACAGTTCCACACTGCCTGCAGAGTGAGTTTCGCACGTCTTCACCAGAGACGTTTGCCAGAGGCTTCTGAGACGCAAGTTAACAATGCAGACCTGGAGGGTATCTCCAGGTCCAGTAGAGTGGTAACCTGGGAACCTCCTGTCTCAGAATACTGCTACCTTCACCCTGCCATAAGAATGCAGCTAGTTGACAGCTGGCTTCAAGGCCTGCTTCCCTGTGAGAGCTAAGGACAGGGCACAACCCTCCCGCATCCTGCTTGACTGTAGAAGGAGCTGCTAACGTCCTCATGTTAGTGGCAGGGAAACCTTGGGAGAAAAGCATGTGGAATCGTTGTGCCTGAACCCACGTGTATCTGAGTTGAATACAGCGATTTCCAAAGTCCTTCTTCATCAGAGTGTAGCTAGGTTCCCACTCGCATGTCCGAGTGGGTAGCAGACATCTGCCTCCCATGTATACACACTTCTGAGAGTTGAGCTTATGGCCTGTAAGCCTACCTCCTGCCTGCAGCTACCTTTCGCTTCCAAAAGGCCTAGGCTCGCTGCTTCACCGAAGTGTTGGGAGAGGTAACTGGAATCTCCCGGCACACAAGACTAGTGCCACCAAGCTCAATCCAGCGATTTCCCAGTAATTCCTGGGGTAGACTGGTGCTACATACTAAGTTCCATATGTGAGAAGGTAGCTGAACGCCTTGTCCAAAATCATCTTACTGCTGAGAGTTGAGCTCACCCTCAGTCCCTCACAGTTCCACACTGCCTGCAGAGTGAGTTTCCCACGTCTTCACCAGAGACTTTTGCCAGAGGCTTCTGAGACGCAAGTTAACAATGCACACCTGGACGGTATCTCCAGGTGCAGTAGAGTGGTAATCTGGGAACCTCCTTACTCAGAATACTGCTACCTTCACACTGTCATAAGAATGCAGCTAGTTGAGAGCTGGCTTCTAGGCATGCTTCCCTGTGAGAGCTGAGGACAGGGCAGAACCCTCCCGCATCCTGCCTGACTGTAGACGTACCTGCTAACCTCCTTATGTTAGTGGCTGGGATGGGTTGCGGGAAAAGCATGTGTAAGCATTGGGCCTGAACTCCCGTGTATCTGAGTTGAATACAGCGATTTCCAACATCCTTCTTCAATAGGAGTGTAGCTAGGTTCCAACTCCCATGTCCGAGTGGGTAGCAGACATCTGCCTCCCATGCATACACACTTCTGAGAGTTGAGCTTATGGCCTGTAACCCTACATCCTGCCTGCCGCTACCTTTCGCTTCCAAAAGGCCTAGGCTCGCTGCTTGACGCAAGTGTTGGGAGAGGTAACTGGAATCTCCCGGCACACAAGACGAGTGCCTCCAAGCTCAATCAAGCGATTTCCTAGTAATTCCTGGGGTAGACTGGTGCTACATACTAAGTTCCATACGTGAGTATGTAGTTGAACGCCTTGTCCAAAAACATCTTACTTCTCAGAGTTGAGCTCACCCTCAGTCCCCCAGAGTTCCACACTTCCTGCAGAGTGAGTTTCGCACGTCTTCACCAGAGACGTTTGCCAGAGGCTTCTGACACGCAAGTTAACAATGCAGACCTGGAGGGTATCTCCAGGTCCAGTAGAGTGGTAACCTGGGAACCTCCTGTCTCAGAATACTGCTACCTTCACCCTACCATAAGAATGCAGCTAGTTGACAGCTGGCTTCAAGGCCTGCTTCCCTGTGAGAGCTAAGGACAGGGCACAACCCTCCCGCATCCTGCTTGACTGTAGAAGGAGCTGCTAACGTCCTCATGTTAGTGGCAGGGAAACGTTGTGAGAAAAGCATGTGGAATCGTTGTGCCTGAACCCACGTGTATCTGAGTTTAATACAGCGATTTCCAAAGTCCTTCTTCATCAGAGTGTAGCTAGGTTCCCAGTCGCATGTCTGAGTGGGTAGCAGACATCTGCCTCCCATGTATACACACTTCTGAGAGTTGAGCTTATGGCCTGTAAGCCTACCTCCTGCCTGCAGCTACCTTTCGCTTCCAAAAGGCCTAGGCTCGCTGCTTCACCGAAGTGTTGGGAGAGGTAACTGGAATCTCCCGGCACACAAGACTAGTGCCACCAAGCTCAATCCAGCGATTTCCCAGTAATTCCTGGGGTAGACTGGTGCTACATACTAAGTTCCATATGTGAGAAGGTAGCTGAACGCCTTGTCCAAAATCATCTTACTGCTGAGAGTTGAGCTCACCCTCAGTCCCTCACAGTTCCACACTGCCTGCAGAGTGAGTTTCCCACGTCTTCACCAGAGACTTTTGCCAGAGGCTTCTGAGACGCAAGTTAACAATGCACACCTGGACGGTATTTCCAGGCGCAGTAGAGTGGTAATCTGGGAACCTCCTTACTCAGAATACTGCTACCTTCACACTGTCATAAGAATGCAGCTAGTTGAGAGCTGGCTTCTAGGCATGCTTCCCTGTGAGAGCTGAGGACAGGGCAGAACCCTCCCGCATCCTGCCTGACTGTAGACGTACCTGCTAACCTCCTTATGTTAGTGGCTGGGATGGGTTGCGGGAAAAGCATGTGTAAGCATTGGGCCTGAACTCCCGTGTATCTGAGTTGAATACAGCGATTTCCAACATCCTTCTTCAATAGGAGTGTAGCTAGGTTCCAACTCCCATGTCCGAGTGGGTAGCAGACATCTGCCTCCCATGCATACACACTTCTGAGAGTTGAGCTTATGGCCTGTAACCCTACATCCTGCCTGCCGCTACCTTTCGCTTCCAAAAGGCCTAGGCTCGCTGCTTGACGCAAGTGTTGGGAGAGGTAACTGGAATCTCGCGGCACACAAGACGAGTGCCTCCAAGCTCAATCAAGCGATTTCCTAGTAATTCCTGGGGTAGACTGGTGCTACATACTAAGTTCCATACGTGAGTAGGTAGTTGAACGCCTTGCCCAAAAACATCTTACTTCTGAGAGTTGAGCTCACCCTCAGTCCCTCACAGTTCCACACTGCCTTCAGAGTGAGTTTCGCACGTCTTCACCAGAGACGTTTGCCAGAGGCTTCTGAGACGCAAGTTAACAATACAGACCTGGAGGGTATCTCCAGGTCCAGTAGAGTGGTAACCTGGGAACCTCCTCTCTCAGAATACTGCTACCTTCACCCTGCCATAAGAATGCAGCTAGTTGACAGCTGGCTTCAAGGCCTGCTTCCCTGTGAGAGCTAAAGACAGGGCACAACCCTCCCGCATCCTGCTTGACTGTAGAAGGAGCTGCTAACGTCCTCATGTTAGTGGCAGGGAAACGTTGTGAGAAAAGCATGTGGAATCGTTGTGCCTGAACTCACGTGTATCTGAGTTGAATACAGCGATTTCCAAAGTCCTTCTTCATCAGAGTGTAGCTAGGTTCCCACTCGCATGTCCGAGTGGGTAGCAGACATCTGCCTCCCATGTATACACACTTCTGAGAGTTGAGCTTATGGCCTGTAAGCCTACCTCCTGCCTGCAGCTACCTTTCGCTTCCAAAAGGCCTAGGCTCGCTGCTTCACCGAAGTGTTGGGAGAGGTAACTGGAATCTCCCGGCACACAAGACTAGTGCCACCAAGCTCAATCCAGCGATTTCCCAGTAATTCCTGGGGTAGACTGGTGCTACATACTAAGTTCCATATGTGAGAAGGTAGCTGAACGCCTTGTCCAAAATCATCTTACTGCTGAGAGTTGAGCTCACCCTCAGTCCCTCACAGTTCCACACTGCCTGCAGAGTGAGTTTCCCACGTCTTCACCAGAGACTTTTGCCAGAGGCTTCTGAGACGCAAGTTAACAATGCACACCTGGACGGTATCTCCAGTTGCAGTAGAGTGGTAATCTGGGAACCTCCTTACTCAGAATACTGCTACCTTCACACTGTCATAAGAATGCAGCTAGTTGAGAGCTGGCTTCTAGGCATGCTTCCCTGTGAGAGCTGAGGACAGGGCAGAACCCTCCCGCATCCTGCCTGACTGTAGACGTACCTGCTAACCTCCTTATGTTAGTGGCTGGGATGGGTTGTGGGAAAAGCATGTGTAAGCATTGGGCCTGAACTCCCGTGTATCTGAGTTGAATACAGCGATTTCCAACATCCTTCTTCAATAGGAGTGTAGCTAAGTTCCAACTCCCATGTCCGAGTGGGTAGCAGACATCTGCCTCCCATGCATACACACTTCTGAGAGTTGAGCTTATGGCCTATAACCCTACATCCTGCCTGCCGCTACCTTTCGCTTCCAAAAGGCCTAGGCTCGCTGCTTGACGCAAGTGTTGGGAGAGGTAACTGGAATCTCCCGGCACACAAGACGAGTGCCTCCAAGCTCAATCAAGCGATTTCCTAGTAATTCCTGGGGTAGACTGGTGCTACATACTAAGTTCCATACGTGAGTATGTAGTTGAACGCCTTGTCCAAAAACATCTTACTTCTCAGAGTTGAGCTCACCCTCAGTCCCTCACAGTTCCACACTGCCTTCAGAGTGAGTTTCGCACGTCTTCACCAGAGACGTTTGCCAGAGGCTTATGACACGCAAGTTAACAATGCAGACCTGGAGGGTATCTCCAGGTCCAGTAGAGTGGTAACCTGGGAACCTCCTGTCTCAGAATCCTGCTACCTTCACCCTGCCATAAGAATGCAGCTAGTTGACAGCTGGCTTCAAGGCCTGCTTCCCTGTGAGAGGTAAGGACAGGGCACAACCCTCCCGCATCCTGCTTGACTGTAGAAGGAGCTGCTAACGTCCTCATGTTAGTGGCAGGGAAACGTTGTGAGAAAAGCATGTGGAATCGTTGTGCCTGAACCCACGTGTATCTGAGTTGAATACAGCGATTTCCAAAGTCCTTCTTCATCAGAGTGTAGCTAGGTTCCCACTCGCATGTCCGAGTGGGTAGCAGACATCTGCCTCCCATGTATACACACTTCTGAGAGTTGAGCTTATGGCCTGTAAGCCTACCTCTTGCCTGCAGCTACTTTTCGCTTCCAAAAGGCCTAGGCTCGCTGCTTCACCGAAGTGTTGGGAGAGGTAACTGGAATCTCCCGGCACACAAGACTAGTGCCTCCAAGCTCAATCCAGCGATTTCCCAGTAATTCCTGGGGTAGACTGGTGCTACATACTAAGTTCCATATGTGAGAAGGTAGCTGAACGCCTTGTCCAAAATCATCTTACTGCTGAGAGTTGAGCTCACCCTCAGTCCCTCACAGTTCCACACTGCCTGCAGAGTGAGTTTCCCACGTCTTCACCAGAGACTTTTGCCAGAGGCTTCTGAGACGCAAGTTAACAATGCACACCTGGACGGTATCTCCAGGTGCAGTAGAGTGGTAATCTGGGAACCTCCTTACTCAGAATACTGCTACCTTCACACTGTCATAAGAATGCAGCTAGTTGAGAGCTGGCTTCTAGGCAAGCTTCCCTGTGAGAGCTGAGGACAGGGCAGAACCCTCCCGCATCCTGCCTGACTGTAGACGTACCTGCTAACCTCCTTATGTTAGTGGCTGGGATGGGTTGCGGGAAAAGCATGTGTAAGCATTGGGCCTGAACTCCCGTGTATCTGAGTTGAATACAGCGATTTCCAACATCCTTCTTCAATAGGAGTGTAGCTAGGTTCCAACTCCCATGTCCGAGTGGGTAGCAGACATCTGCCTCCCATGCATACACACTTCTGAGAGTTGAGCTTATGGCCTGTAACCCTACATCCTGCCTGCCGCTACCTTTCGCTTCCAAAAGGCCTAGGCTCGCTGCTTGACGCAAGTGTTGGGAGAGGTAACTGGAATCTCCCGGCACACAAGACGAGTGCCTCCAAGCTCAATCAAGCGATTTCCTAGTAATTCCTGGGGTAGACTGGTGCTACATACTAAGTTCCATACGTGAGTATGTAGTTGAACGCCTTGTCCAAAAACATCTTACTTCTCAGAGTTGAGCTCACCCTCAGTCCCTCACAGTTCCACACTGCCTTCAGAGTGAGTTTCGCACAACTTCACCAGAGACGTTTGCCAGAGGCTTCTGAGACGCAAGTTAACAATGCAGACCTGGAGGGTATCTCCAGGTCCAGTAGAGTGGTAACCTGGGAACCTCCTGTCTCAGAATCCTGCTACCTTCACCCTGCCATAAGAATGCAGCTAGTTGACAGCTGGCTTCAAGGCCTGCTTCGCTGTGAGAGCTAAGGACAGGGCACAACCCTCCCGCATCCTGCTTGACTGTAGAAGGAGCTGCTAACGTCCTCATGTTAGTGGCAGGGAAACGTTGTGAGAAAAGCATGTGGAATCGTTGTGCCTGAACCCACGTGTATCTGAGTTGAATACAGCGATTTCCAAAGTCCTTCTTCATCAGAGTGTAGCTAGGTTCCCACTCGCATGTCCGAGTGGGTAGCAGACATCTGCCTCCCATGTATACACACTTCTGAGAGTTGAGCTTATGGCCTGTAAGCCTACCTCCTGCCTGCAGCTACCTTTCGCTTCCAAAAGGCCTAGGCTCGCTGCTTCACCGAAGTGTTGGGAGAGGTAACTGGAATCTCCCGGCACACAAGACTAGTGCCTCCAAGCTCAATCCAGCGATTTCCCAGTAATTCCTGGGGTAGACTGGTGCTACATACTAAGTTCCATATGTGAGAAGGTAGCTGAACGCCTTGTCCAAAATCATCTTACTGCTGAGAGTTGAGCTCACCCTCAGTCCCTCACAGTTCCACACTGCCTGCAGAGTGAGTTTCCCACGTCTTCACCAGAGACTTTTGCCAGAGGCTTCTGAGACGCAAGTTAACAATGCACACCTGGACGGTATCTCCAGGTGCAGTAGAGTGGTAATCTGGGAACCTCCTTACTCAGAATACTGCTACCTTCACACTGTCATAAGAATGCAGCTAGTTGAGAGCTGGCTTCTAGGCAAGCTTCCCTGTGAGAGCTGAGGACAGGGCAGAACCCTCCCGCATCCTGCCTGACTGTAGACGTACCTGCTAACCTCCTTATGTTAGTGGCTGGGATGGGTTGCGGGAAAAGCATGTGTAAGCATTGGGCCTGAACTCCCGTGTATCTGAGTTGAATAGAGCGATTTCCAACATCCTTCTTCAATAGGAGTGTAGCTAGGTTCCAACTCCCATGTCCGAGTGGGTAGCAGACATCTGCCTCCCATGCATACACACTTCTGAGAGTTGAGCTTATGGCCTGTAACCCTACATCCTGCCTGCCGCTACCTTTCGCTTCCAAAAGGCCTAGGCTCGCTGCTTGACGCAAGTGTTGGGAGAGGTAACTGGAATCTCCCGGCACACAAGACGAGTGCCTCCAAGCTCAATCAAGCGATTTCCTAGTAATTCCTGGGGTAGACTGGTGCTACATACTAAGTTCCATACGTGAGTATGTAGTTGAACGCCTTGTCCAAAAACATCTTACTTCTCAGAGTTGAGCTCACCCTCAGTCCCTCAGAGTTCCACACTTCCTGCAGAGTGAGTTTCGCACGTCTTCACCAGAGACGTTTGCCAGAGGCTTCTGACACGCAAGTTAACAATGCAGACCTGGAGGGTATCTCCAGGTCCAGTAGAGTGGTAACCTGGGAACCTCCTGTCTCAGAATACTGCTACCTTCACCCTACCATAAGAATGCAGCTAGTTGACAGCTGGCTTCAAGGCCTGCTTCCCTGTGAGAGCTAAGGACAGGGCACAACCCTCCCGCATCCTGCTTGACTGTAGAAGGAGCTGCTAACGTCCTCATGTTAGTGGCAGGGAAACGTTGTGAGAAAAGCATGTGGAATCGTTGTGCCTGAACCCACGTGTATCTGAGTTGAATACAGCGATTTTCAAAGTCCTTCTTCATCAGAGTGTAGCTAGGTTCCCACTCGCATGTCCGAGTGGGTAGCAGACATCTGCCTCCCATGTATACACACTTCTGAGAGTTGAGCTTATGGCCTGTAAGCCTACCTCCTGCCTGCAGCTACCTTTCGCTTCCAAAAGGCCTAGGCTCGCTGCTTCACCGAAGTGTTGGGAGAGGTAACTGGAATCTCCCGGCACACAAGACTAGTGCCACCAAGCTCAATCCAGCGATTTCCCAGTAATTCCTGGGGTAGACTGGTGCTACATACTAAGTTCCATATGTGAGAAGGTAGCTGAACGCCTTGTCCAAAATCATCTTACTGCTGAGAGTTGAGCTCAACCTCAGTCCCTCACAGTTCCACACTGCCTGCAGAGTGAGTTTCCCACGTCTTCACCAGAGACTTTTGCCAGAGGCTTCTGAGACGCAAGTTAACAATGCACACCTGGACGGTATTTCCAGGCGCAGTAGAGTGGTAATCTGGGAACCTCCTTACTCAGAATACTGCTACCTTCACACTGTCATAAGAATGCAGCTAGTTGAGAGCTGGCTTCTAGGCATGCTTCCCTGTGAGAGCTGAGGACAGGGCAGAATCCTCCCGCATCCTGCCTGACTGTAGACGTACCTGCTAACCTCCTTATGTTAGTGGCTGGGATGGGTTGCGGGAAAAGCATGTGTAAGCATTGGGCCTGAACTCCCGTGTATCTGAGTTGAATACAGCGATTTCCAACATCCTTCTTCAATAGGAGTGTAGCTAGGTTCCAACTCCCATGTCCGAGTGGGTAGCAGACATCTGCCTCCCATGCATACACACTTCTGAGAGTTGAGCTTATGGCCTGTAACCCTACATCCTGCCTGCCGCTACCTTTCGCTTCCAAAAGGCCTAGGCTCGCTGCTTGACGCAAGTGTTGGGAGAGGTAACTGGAATCTCCCGGCACACAAGACGAGTGCCTCCAAGCTCAATCAAGCGATTTCCTAGTAATTCCTGGGGTAGACTGGTGCTACATACTAAGTTCCATACGTGAGTAGGTAGTTGAACGCCTTGTCCAAAAACATCTTACTTCTGAGAGTTGAGCTCACCCTCAGTCCCTCACAGTTCCACACTGCCTGCAGAGTGAGTTTCGCACGTCTTCACCAGAGACGTTTGCCAGAGGCTTCTGAGACGCAAGTTAACAATACAGACCTGGAGGGTATCTCCAGGTCCAGTAGAGTGGTAACCTGGGAACCTCCTCTCTCAGAATATTGCTACCTTCACACTGCCATAAGAATGCAGCTAGTTGACAGCTGGCTTCAAGGCCTGCTTCCCTGTGAGAGCTAAAGACAGGGCACAACCCTCCCGCATCCTGCTTGACTGTAGAAGGAGCTGCTAACGTCCTCATGTTAGTGGCAGGGAAACGTTGTGAGAAAAGCATGTGGAATCGTTGTGCCTGAACTCACGTGTATCTGAGTTGAATACAGCGATTTCCAAAGTCCTTCTTCATCAGAGTGTAGCTAGGTTCCCACTCGCATGTCCGAGTGGGTAGCAGACATCTGCCTCCCATGTATACACACTTCTGAGAGTTGAGCTTATGGCCTGTAAGCCTACCTCCTGCCTGCAGCTACCTTTCGCTTCCAAAAGGCCTAGGCTCGCTGCTTCACCGAAGTGTTGGGAGAGGTAACTGGAATCTCCCGGCACACAAGACTAGTGCCTCCAAGCTCAATCCAGCGATTTCCCAGTAATTCCTGGGGTAGACTGGTGCTACATACTAAGTTCCATATGTGAGAAGGTAGCTGAACGCCTTGTCCAAAATCATCTTACTGCTGAGAGTTGAGCTCACCCTCAGTCCCTCACAGTTCCACACTGCCTGCAGAGTGAGTTTCCCACGTCTTCACCAGAGACTTTTGCCAGAGGCTTCTGAGACGCAAGTTAACAATGCACACCTGGACGGTGTCTCCAGGTGCAGTAGAGTGGTAATCTGGGAACGTCCTTACTCAGAATACTGCTACCTTCACACTGTCATAAGAATGCAGCTAGTTGAGAGCTGGCTTCTAGGCAAGCTTCCCTGTGAGAGCTGAGGACAGGGCAGAACCCTCCCGCATCCTGCCTGACTGTAGACGTACCTGCTAACCTCCTTATGTTAGTGGCTGGGATGTGTTGCGGGAAAAGCATGTGTAAGCATTGGGCCTGAACTCCCGTGTATCTGAGTTGAATACAGCGATTTCCAACATCCTTCTTCAATAGGAGTGTAGCTAGGTTCCAACTCCCATGTCCGAGTGGGTAGCAGACATCTGCCTCCCATGCATACACACTTCTGAGAGTTGAGCTTATGGCCTATAACCCTACATCCTGCCTGCCGCTAACTTTCGCTTCCAAAAGGCCTAGGCTCGCTGCTTGACGCAAGTGTTGGGAGAGGTAACTGGAATCTCCCGGCACACAAGACGAGTGCCTCCAAGCTCAATCAAGCGATTTCCCAGTAATTCCTGGGGTAGACTGGTGCTACATACTAAGTTCCATATGTGAGAAGGTAGCTGAACGCCTTGTCCAAAATCATCTTACTGCTGAGAGTTGAGCTCACCCTCAGTCCCTCACAGTTCCACACTGCCTGCAGAGTGAGTTTCCCACGTCTTCACCAGAGACTTTTGCCAGAGGCTTCTGAGACGCAAGTTAACAATGCACACCTGGACGGTATCTCCAGGTGCAGTAGAGTGGTAATCTGGGAACCTCCTTACTCAGAATACTGCTACCTTCACACTGTCATAAGAATGCAGCTAGTTGAGAGCTGGCTTCTAGGCAAGCTTCCCTGTGAGAGCTGAGGACAGGGCAGAACCCTCCCGCATCCTGCCTGACTGTAGACGTACCTGCTAACCTCCTTATGTTAGTGGCTGGGATGGGTTGCGGGAAAAGCATGTGTAAGCATTGGGCCTGAACTCCCGTGTATCTGAGTTGAATACAGCGATTTCCAACATCCTTCTTCAATAGGAGTGTAGCTAGGTTCCAACTCCCATGTCCGAGTGGGTAGCAGACATCTGCCTCCCATGCATACACACTTCTGAGAGTTGAGCTTATGGCCTGTAACCCTACATCCTGCCTGCCGCTACTTTTCGCTTCCAAAAGGCCTAGGCTCGCTGCTTGACGCAAGTGTTGGGAGAGGTAACTGGAATCTCCCGGCACACAAGACGAGTGCCTCCAAGCTCAATCAAGCGATTTCCTAGTAATTCCTGGGGTAGACTGGTGCTACATACTAAGTTCCATACGTGAGTATGTAGTTGAACGCCTTGTCCAAAAACATCTTACTTCTCAGAGTTGAGCTCACCCTCAGTCCCTCAGAGTTCCACACTGCCTGCAGAGTGAGTTTCGCACGTCTTCACCAGAGACGTTTGCCAGAGGCTTCTGACACGCAAGTTAACAATGCAGACCTGGAGGGTATTTCCAGGTCCAGTAGAGTGGTAACCTGGGAACCTCCTGTCTCAGAATACTGCTACCTTCACCCTACCATAAGAATGCAGCTAGTTGACAGCTGGCTTCAAGGCCTGCTTCCCTGTGAGAGCTAAGGACAGGGCACAACCCTCCCGCATCCTGCTTGACTGTAGAAGGAGCTGCTAACGTCCTCATGTTAGTGGCAGGGAAACGTTGTGAGAAAAGCATGTGGAATCGTTGTGCCTGAACCCACGTGTATCTGAGTTGAATACAGCGATTTCCAAAGTCCTTCTTCATCAGAGTGTAGCTAGGTTCCCACTCGCATGTCTGAGTGGGTAGCAGACATCTGCCTCCCATGTATACACACTTCTGAGAGTTGAGCTTATGGCCTGTAAGCCTACCTCCTGCCTGCAGCTACCTTTCGCTTCTAAAAGGCCTAGGCTCGCTGCTTCACCGAAGTGTTGGGAGAGGTAACTGGAATCTCCCGGCACACAAGACTAGTGCCACCATGCTCAATCCAGCGATTTCCCAGTAATTCCTGGGGTAGACTGGTGCTACATACTAAGTTCCATATGTGAGAAGGTAGCTGAACGCCTTGTCCAAAATCATCTTACTGCTGAGAGTTGAGCTCACCCTCAGTCCCTCACAGTTCCACACTGCCTGCAGAGTGAGTTTCCCACGTCTTCACCAGAGACTTTTGCCAGAGGCTTCTGAGACGCAAGTTAACAATGCACACCTGGACGGTATTTCCAGGCGCAGTAGAGTGGTAATCTGGGAACCTCCTTACTCAGAATACTGCTACCTTCACACTGTCATAAAAATGCAGCTAGTTGAGAGCTGGCTTCTAGGCATGCTTCCCTGTGAGAGCTGAGGACAGGGCAGAACCCTCCCGCATCCTGCCTGACTGTAGACGTACCTGCTAACCTCCTTATGTTAGTGGCTGGGATGGGTTGCGGGAAAAGCATGTGTAAGCATTGGGCCTGAACTCCCGTGTATCTGAGTTGAATAGAGCGATTTCCAACATCCTTCTTCAATAGGAGTGTAGCTAGGTTCCAACTCCCATGTCCGAGTGGGTAGCAGACATCTGCCTCCCATGCATACACACTTCTGAGAGTTGAGCTTATGGCCTGTAACCCTACATCCTGCCTGCCGCTACCTTTCGCTTCCAAAAGGCCTAGGCTCGCTGCTTGACGCAAGTGTTGGGAGAGGTAACTGGAATCTCCCGGCACACAAGACGAGTGCCTCCAAGCTCAATCAAGCGATTTCCTAGTAATTCCTGGGGTAGACTGGTGCTACATACTAAGTTCCATACGTGAGTAGGTAGTTGAACGCCTTGCCCAAAAACATCTTACTTCTGAGAGTTGAGCTCACCCTCAGTCCCTCACAGTTCCACACTGCCTGCAGAGTGAGTTTCGCACGTCTTCACCAGAGACGTTTGCCAGAGGCTTCTGAGACGCAAGTTAACAATACAGACCTGGAGGGTATCTCCAGGTCCAGTAGAGTGGTAACCTGGGAACCTCCTCTCTCAGAATACTGCTACCTTCACCCTGCCATAAGAATGCAGCTAGTTGACAGCTGGCTTCAAGGCCTGCTTCCCTGTGAGAGCTAAAGACAGGGCACAACCCTCCCGCATCCTGCTTGACTGTAGAAGGAGCTGCTAACGTCCTCATGTTAGTGGCAGGGAAACGTTGTGAGAAAAGCATGTGGAATCGTTGTGCCTGAACTCACGTGTATCTGAGTTGAATACAGCGATTTCCAAAGTCCTTCTTCATCAGAGTGTAGCTAGGTTCCCACTCGCATGTCCGAGTGGGTAGCAGACATCTGCCTCCCATGTATACACACTTCTGAGAGTTGAGCTTATGGCCTGTAAGCCTACCTCCTGCCTGCAGCTACCTTTCGCTTCCAAAAGGCCTAGGCTCGCTGCTTCACCGAAGTGTTGGGAGAGGTAACTGGAATCTCCCGGCACACAAGACTAGTGCCTCCAAGCTCAATCCAGCGATTTCCCAGTAATTCCTGGGGTAGACTGGTGCTACATACTAAGTTCCATATGTGAGAAGGTAGCTGAACGCCTTGTCCAAAATCATCTTACTGCTGAGAGTTGAGCTCACCCTCAGTCCCTCACAGTTCCACACTGCCTGCAGAGTGAGTTTCCCACGTCTTCACCAGAGACTTTTGCCAGAGGCTTCTGAGACGCAAGTTAACAATGCACACCTGGACGGTATCTCCAGGTGCAGTAGAGTGGTAATCTGGGAACCTCCTTACTCAGAATACTGCTACCTTCACACTGTCATAAGAATGCAGCTAGTTGAGAGCTGGCTTCTAGGCAAGCTTCCCTGTGAGAGCTGAGGACAGGGCAGAACCCTCCCGCATCCTGCCTGACTGTAGACGTACCTGCTAACCTCCTTATGTTAGTGGCTGGGATGGGTTGCGGGAAAAGCATGTGTAAGCATTGGGCCTGAACTCCCGTGTATCTGAGTTGAATACAGCGATTTCCAACATCCTTCTTCAATAGGAGTGTAGCTAGGTTCCAACTCCCATGTCCGAGTGGGTAGCAGACATCTGCCTCCCATGCATACACACTTCTGAGAGGTGAGCTTATGGCCTGTAACCCTACATCCTGCCTGCCGCTACCTTTCGCTTCCAAAAGGCCTAGGCTCGCTGCTTGACGCAAGTGTTGGGAGAGGTAACTGGAATCTCCAGGCACACAAGACGAGTGCCTCCAAGCTCAATCAAGCGCTTTCCTAGTAATTCCTGGGGTAGACTGGTGCTACATACTAAGTTCCATACGTGAGTATGTAGTTGAACGCCTTGTCCAAAAACATCTTACTTCTCAGAGTTGAGCTCACCCTCAGTCCCTCACAGTTCCACACTGCCTGCAGAGTGAGTTTCGCACGTCTTCACCAGAGACGTTTGCCAGAGGCTTCTGAGACGCAAGTTAACAATGCAGACCTGGACGGTATCTCCAGGTCCAGTAGAGTGGTAACCTGGGAACCTCCTGTCTCAGAATCCTGCTACCTTCACCCTGCCAGAAGAATGCAGCTAGTTGACAGCTGGCTTCAAGGCCTGCTTCCCTGTGAGAGCTAAAGACAGGGCACAACCCTCCCGCATCCTGCTTGACTGTAGAAGGAGCTGCTAACGTCCTCATGTTAGTGGCAGGGAAACGTTGTGAGAAAAGCATGTGGAATCGTTGTGCCTGAACTCACGTGTATCTGAGTTGAATACAGCGATTTCCAAAGTCCTTCTTCATCAGAGTGTAGCTAGGTTCCCACTCGCATGTCCGAGTGGGTAGCAGACATCTGCCTCCCATGTATACACACTTCTGAGAGTTGAGCTTATGGCCTGTAAGCCTACCTCCTGCCTGCAGCTACCTTTCGCTTCCAAAAGGCCTAGGCTCGCTGCTTCACCGAAGTGTTGGGAGAGGTAACTGGAATCTCCCGGCACACAAGACTAGTGCCTCCAAGCTCAATCCAGCGATTTCCCAGTAATTCCTGGGGTAGACTGGTGCTACATACTAAGTTCCATATGTGAGAAGGTAGCTGAACGCCTTGTCCAAAATCATCTTACTGCTGAGAGTTGAGCTCACCCTCAGTCCCTCACAGTTCCACACTGCCTGCAGAGTGAGTTTCCCACGTCTTCACCAGAGACTTTTGCCAGAGGCTTCTGAGACGCAAGTTAACAATGCACACCTGGACGGTGTCTCCAGGTGCAGTAGAGTGGTAATCTGGGAACGTCCTTACTCAGAATACTGCTGCCTTCACACTGTCATAAGAATGCAGCTAGTTGAGAGCTGGCTTCTAGGCAAGCTTCCCTGTGAGAGCTGAGGACAGGGCAGAACCCTCCCGCATCCTGCCTGACTGTAGACGTACCTGCTAACCTCCTTATGTTAGTGGCTGGGATGGGTTGCGGGAAAAGCATGTGTAAGCATTGGGCCTGAACTCCCGTGTATCTGAGTTGAATACAGCGATTTCCAACATCCTTCTTCAATAGGAGTGTAGCTAGGTTCCAACTCCCATGTCCGAGTGGGTAGCAGACATCTGCCTCCCATGCATACACACTTCTGAGAGTTGAGCTTATGGCCTGTAACCCTACATCCTGCCTGCCGCTACCTTTCGCTTCCAAAAGGCCTAGGCTCGCTGCTTGACGCAAGTGTTGGGAGAGGTAACTGGAATCTCGCGGCACACAAGACGAGTGCCTCCAAGCTCAATCAAGCGATTTCCTAGTAATTCCTGGGGTAGACTGGTGCTACATACTAAGTTCCATACGTGAGTATGTAGTTGAACGCCTTGTCCAAAAACATCTTACTTCTGAGAGTTGAGCTCACCCTCAGTCCCTCACAGTTCCACACTGCCTGCAGAGTTAGTTTCGCACGTCTTCACCAGAGACGTTTGCCAGAGGCTTCTGACACGCAAGTTAACAATGCAGACCTGGAGGGTATCTCCAGGTCCAGTAGAGTGGTAACCTGGGAACCTCCTGTCTCAGAATACTGCTACCTTCACCCTGCCATAAGAATGCAGCTAGTTGACAGCTGGCTTCAAGGCCTGCTTCCCTGTGAGAGCTAAAGACAGGGCACAACCCTCCCGCATCCTGCTTGACTGTAGAAGGAGCTGCTAACGTCCTCATGTTAGTGGCAGGGAAACGTTGTGAGAAAAGCATGTGGAATCGTTGTGCCTGAACCCACGTGTATCTGAGTTGAATACAGCGATTTCCAAAGTCCTTCTTCATCAGAGTGTAGCTAGGTTCCCACTCGCATGTCCGAGTGGGTAGCAGACATCTGCCTCCCATGTATACACACTTCTGAGAGTTGAGCTTATGGCCTGTAAGCCTACCTCCTGCCTGCAGCTACCTTTCGCTTCCAAAAGGCCTAGGCTCGCTGCTTCACCGAAGTGTTGGGAGAGGTAACTGGAATCTCCCGGCACACAAGACTAGTGCCACCAAGCTCAATCCAGCGATTTCCCAGTAATTCCTGGGTTAGACTGGTGCTACATACTAAGTTCCATATGTGAGAAGGTAGCTGAACGCCTTGTCCAAAATCATCTTACTGCTGAGAGTTGAGCTCACCCTCAGTCCCTCACAGTTCCACACTGCCTGCAGAGTGAGCTTCCCACGTCTTCACCAGAGACTTTTGCCAGAGGCTTCTGAGACGCAAGTTAACAATGCACACCTGGACGGTATCTCCAGGTGCAGTAGAGTGGTAATCTGGGAACCTCCTTACTCAGAATACTGCTACCTTCACACTGTCATAAGAATGCAGCTAGTTGAGAGCTGGCTTCTAGGCATGCTTCCCTGTGAGAGCTGAGGACAGGGCAGAACCCTCCCGCATCCTGCCTGACTGTAGACGTACCTGCTAACCTCCTTATGTTAGTGGCTGGGATGGGTTGTGGGAAAAGCATGTGTAAGCATTGGGCCTGAACTCCCGTGTATCTGAGTTGAATACAGCGATTTCCAACATCCTTCTTCAATAGGAGTGTAGCTAGGTTCCAACTCCCATGTCCGAGTGGGTAGCAGACGTCTGCCTCCCATGCATACACACTTCTGAGAGTTGAGCTTATGGCCTATAACCCTACATCCTGCCTGCCGCTACCTTTCGCTTCCAAAAGGCCTAGGCTCGCTGCTTGACGCAAGTGTTGGGAGAGGTAACTGGAATCTCCCGGCACACAAGACGAGTGCCTCCAAGCTCAATCAAGCGATTTCCTAGTAATTCCTGGGGTAGACTGGTGCTACATACTAAGTTCTATACGTGAGTATGTAGTTGAACGCCTTGTCCAAAAACATCTTACTTCTGAGAGTTGAGCTCACCCTCAGTCCCTCACAGTTCCACACTGCCTTCAGAGTGAGTTTCGCACGTCTTCACCAGAGACGTTTGCCAGAGGCTTCTGAGACGCAAGTTAACAATGCAGACCTGGAGGGTATCTCCAGGTCCAGTAGAGTGGTAACCTGGGAACCTCCTGTCTCAGAATCCTGCTACCTTCACCCTGCCATAAGAATGCAGCTAGTTGACAGCTGGCTTCAAGGCCTGCTTCCCTGTGAGAGCTAAGGACAGGGCACAACCCTCCCGCATCCTGCTTGACTGTAGAAGGAGCTGCTAACGTCCTCATGTTAGTGGCAGGGAAACGTTGTGAGAAAAGCATGTGGAATCGTTGTGCCTGAACCCACGTGTATCTGAGTTGAATACAGCGATTTCCAAAGTCCTTCTTCATCAGAGTGTAGCTAGGTTCCCACTCGCATGTCCGAGTGGGTAGCAGACATCTGCCTCCCATGTATACACACTTCTGAGAGTTGAGCTTATGGCCTGTAAGCCTACCTCCTGCCTGCAGCTACCTTTCGCTTCCAAAAGGCCTAGGCTCGCTGCTTCACCGAAGTGTTGGGAGAGGTAACTGGAATCTCCCGGCACACAAGACTAGTGCCTCCAAGCTCAATCCAGCGATTTCCCAGTAATTCCTGGGGTAGACTGGTGCTACATACTAAGTTCCATATGTGAGAAGGTAGCTGAACGCCTTGTCCAAAATCATCTTACTGCTGAGAGTTGAGCTCACCCTCAGTCCCTCACAGTTCCACACTGCCTGCAGAGTGAGTTTCCCACGTCTTCACCAGAGACTTTTGCCAGAGGCTTCTGAGACGCAAGTTAACAATGCACACCTGGACGGTATCTCCAGGTGCAGTAGAGTGGTAATCTGGGAACCTCCTTACTCAGAATACTGCTACCTTCACACTGTCATAAGAATGCAGCTAGTTGAGAGCTGGCTTCTAGGCAAGCTTCCCTGTGAGAGCTGAGGACAGGGCAGAACCCTCCCGCATCATGCCTGACTGTAGACGTACCTGCTAACCTCCTTATGTTAGTGGCTGGGATGGGTTGCGGGAAAAGCATGTGTAAGCATTGGGCCTGAACTCCCGTGTATCTGAGTTGAATACAGCGATTTCCAACATCCTTCTTCAATAGGAGTGTAGCTAGGTTCCAACTCCCATGTCCGAGTGGGTAGCAGACATCTGCCTCCCATGCATACACACTTCTGAGAGTTGAGCTTATGGCCTGTAACCCTACATCCTGCCTGCCGCTACCTTTCGCTTCCAAAAGGCCTAGGCTCGCTGCTTGACGCAAGTGTTGGGAGAGGTAACTGGAATCTCCCGGCACACAAGACGAGTGCCTCCAAGCTCAATCAAGCGATTTCCTAGTAATTCCTGGGGTAGACTGGTGCTACATACTAAGTTCCATACGTGAGTATGTAGTTGAACGCCTTGTCCAAAAACATCTTACTTCTCAGAGTTGAGCTCACCCTCAGTCCCTCACAGTTCCACACTGCCTTCAGAGTGAGTTTCGCACGTCTTCACCAGAGACGTTTGCCAGAGGCTTCTGAGACGCAAGTTAACAATGCAGACCTGGAGGGTATCTCCAGGTCCAGTAGAGTGGTAACCTGGGAACCTCCTGTCTCAGAATCCTGCTACCTTCACCCTGCCATAAGAATGCAGCTAGTTGACAGCTGGCTTCAAGGCCTGCTTCCCTGTGAGAGCTAAGGACAGGGCACAACCCTCCCGCATCCTGCTTGACTGTAGAAGGAGCTGCTAACGTCCTCATGTTAGTGGCAGGGAAACGTTGTGAGAAAAGCATGTGGAATCGTTGTGCCTGAACCCACGTGTATCTGAGTTGAATACAGCGATTTCCAAAGTCCTTCTTCATCAGAGTGTAGCTAGGTTCCCACTCGCATGTCCGAGTGGGTAGCAGACATCTGCCTCCCATGTATACACACTTCTGAGAGTTGAGATTATGGCCTGTAAGCCTACCTCCTGCCTGCAGCTACCTTTCGCTTCCAAAAGGCCTAGGCTCGCTGCTTCACCGAAGTGTTGGGAGAGGTAACTGGAATCTCCCGGCACACAAGACTAGTGCCTCCAAGCTCAATCCAGCGATTTCCCAGTAATTCCTGGGGTAGACTGGTGCTAAATACTAAGTTCCATATGTGAGAAGGTAGCTGAACGCCTTGTCCAAAATCATCTTACTGCTGAGAGTTGACCTCACCCTCAGTCCCTCACAGTTCCACACTGCCTGCAGAGTGAGTTTCCCACGTCTTCACCAGAGACTTTTGCCAGAGGCTTCTGAGACGCAAGTTAACAATGCACACCTGGACGGTATCTCCAGGTGCAGTAGAGTGGTAATCTGGGAACCTCCTTACTCAGAATACTGCTACCTTCACACTGTCATAAGAATGCAGCTAGTTGAGAGCTGGCTTCTAGGCATGCTTCCCTGTGAGAGCTGAGGACAGGGCAGAACCCTCCCGCATCCTGCCTGACTGTAGACGTACCTGCTAACCTCCTTATGTTAGTGGCTGGGATGGGTTGTGGGAAAAGCATGTGTAAGCATTGGGCCTGAACTCCCGTGTATCTGAGTTGAATACAGCGATTTCCAACATCCTTCTTCAATAGGAGTGTAGCTAGGTTCCAACTCCCATGTCCGAGTGGGTAGCAGACATCTGCCTCGCATGCATACACACTTCTGAGAGTTGAGCTTATGGCCTATAACCCTACATCCTGCATGCCGCTACCTTTCGCTTCCAAAAGGCCTAGGCTCGCTGCTTGACGCAAGTGTTGGGAGAGGTAACTGGAATCTCCCGGCACACAAGACGAGTGCCTCCAAGCTCAATCAAGCGATTTCCTAGTAATTCCTGGGGTAGACTGGTGCTACATACTAAGTTCCATACGTGAGTATGTAGTTGAACGCCTTGTCCAAAAACATCTTACTTCTCAGAGTTGAGCTCACCCTCAGTCCCTCACAGTTCCACACTGCCTTCAGAGTGTGTTTCGCACGTCTTCACCAGAGACGTTTGCCAGAGGCTTCTGAGACGCAAGTTAACAATGCAGACCTGGAGGGTATCTCCAGGTCCAGTAGAGTGGTAACCTGGGAACCTCCTGTCTCAGAATCCTGCTACCTTCACCCTGCCATAAGAATGCAGCTAGTTGACAGCTGGCTTCAAGGCCTGCTTCCCTGTGAGAGCTAAGGACAGGGCACAACCCTCCCGCATCCTGCTTGACTGTAGAAGGAGCTGCTAACGTCCTCATGTTAGTGGCAGGGAAACGTTGTGAGAAAAGTATGTGGAATCGTTGTGCCTGAACCCACGTGTATCTGAGTTGAATACAGCGATTTCCAAAGTCCTTCTTCATCAGAGTGTTGCTAGGTTCCCACACGCATGTCCGAGTGGGTAGCAGACATCTGCCTCCCATGTATACACACTTCTGAGAGTTGAGCTTATGGCCTGTAAGCCTACCTCCTGCCTGCAGCTACATTTCGCTTCCAAAAGGCCTAGGCTCGCTGCTTCACCGAAGTGTTGGGAGAGGTAACTGGAATCTCCCGGCACACAAGACTAGTGCCTCCAAGCTCAATCCAGCGATTTCCCAGTAATTCCTGGGGTAGACTGGTGCTACATACTAAGTTCCATATGTGAGAAGGTAGCTGAACGCCTTGTCCAAAATCATCTTACTGCTGAGAGTTGAGCTCACCCTCAGTCCCTCACAGTTCCACACTGCCTGCAGAGTGAGTTTCCCACGTCTTCACCAGAGACTTTTGCCAGAGGCTTCTGAGACGCAAGTTAACAATGCACACCTGGACGGTATCTCCAGGTGCAGTAGAGTGGTAATCTGGGAACCTCCTTACTCAGAATACTGCTACCTTCACACTGTCATAAGAATGCAGCTAGTTGAGAGCTGGCTTCTAGGCAAGCTTCCCTGTGAGAGCTGAGGACAGGGCAGAACCCTCCCGTATCCTGCCTGACTGTAGACGTACCTGCTAACCTCCTTATGTTAGTGGCTGGGATGGGTTGCGGGAAAAGCATGTGTAAGCATTGGGCCTGAACTCCCGTGTATCTGAGTTGAATACAGCGATTTCCAACATCCTTCTTCAATAGGAGTGTAGCTAGGTTCCAACTCCCATGTCCGAGTGGGTAGCAGACATCTGCCTCCCATGCATACACACTTCTGAGAGTTGAGCTTATGGCCTGTAATCCTACATCCTGCCTGCCGCTACCTTTCGCTTCCAAAAGGCCTAGGCTCGCTGCTTGACGCAAGTGTTGGGAGAGGTAACTGGAATCTCCCGGCACACAAGTCGAGTGCCTCCTAGCTCAATCAAGCGATTTCCTAGTAATTCCTGGGGTAGACTGGTGCTACATACTAAGTTCCATACGTGAGTATGTAGTTGAACGCCTTGTCCAAAAACATCTTACTTCTCAGAGTTGAGCTCACCCTCAGTCCCTCAGAGTTCCACACTGCCTGCAGAGTGAGTTTCGCACGTCTTCACCAGAGACGTTTGCCAGAGGCTTCTGACACGCAAGTTAACAATGCAGACCTGGAGGATATCTCCAGGTCCAGTAGAGTGGTAACCTGGGAACCTCCTGTCTCAGAATACTGCTACCTTCACCCTACCATAAGAATGCAGCTAGTTGACAGCTGGCTTCAAGGCCTGCTTCCCTGTGAGAGCTAAGGACAGGGCACAAAGCTCCCGCATCCTGCTTGACTGTAGAAGGAGCTGCTAACGTCCTCATGTTAGTGGCAGGGAAACGTTGTGAGAAAAGCATGTGGAATCGTTGTGCCTGAACCCACGTGTATCTGAGTTGAATACAGCGATTTCCAAAGTCCTTCTTCATCAGAGTGTAGCTAGGTTCCCACTCGCATGTCCGAGTGGGTAGCAGACATCTGCCTCCCATGTATACACACTTCTGAGAGTTGAGCTTATGGCCTGTAAGCCTACCTCCTGCCTGCAGCTACCTTTCGCTTCCAAAAGGCCTAGGCTCGCTGCTTCACCGAAGTGTTGGGAGAGGTAACTGGAATCTCCCGGCACACAAGACTAGTGCCACCAAGCTCAATCCAGCGATTTCCCAGTAATTCCTGGGGTAGACTGGTGCTACATACTAAGTTCCATATGTGAGAAGGTAGCTGAACGCCTTGTCCAAAATCATCTTACTGCTGAGAGTTGAGCTCACCCTCAGTCCCTCACAGTTCCACACTGCCTGCAGAGTGAGTTTCCCACGTCTTCACCAGAGACTTTTGCCAGAGGCTTCTGAGACGCAAGTTAACAATGCACACCTGGACGGTATCTCCAGGTGCAGTAGAGTGGTAATCTGGGAACCTCCTTACTCAGAATACTGCTACCTTCACACTGTCATAAGAATGCAGCTAGTTGAGAGCTGGCTTCTAGGCAAGCTTCCCTGTGAGAGCTGAGGACAGGGCAGAACCCTCCCGCATCCTGCCTGACTGTAGACGTACCTGCTAACCTCCTTATGTTAGTGGCTGGGATGGGTTGCGGGAAAAGCATGTGTAAGCATTGGGCCTGAACTCCCGTGTATCTGAGTTGAATACAGCGATTTCCAACATCCTTCTTCAATAGGAGTGTAGCTAGGTTCCAACTCCCATGTCCGAGTGGGTAGCAGACATCTGCCTCCCATGCATACACACTTCTGAGAGTTGAGCTTATGGCCTGTAACCCTACATCCTGCCTGCCGCTACCTTTCGCTTCCAAAAGGCCTAGGCTCGCTGCTTGACGCAAGTGTTGGGAGAGGTAACTGGAATCTCGCGGCACACAAGACGAGTGCCTCCAAGCTCAATCAAGCGATTTCCTAGTAATTCCTGGGGTAGACTGGTGCTACATACTAAGTTCCATACGTGAGTATGTAGTTGAACGCCTTGTCCAAAAACATCTTACTTCTCAGAGTTGAGCTCACCCTCAGTCCCTCACAGTTCCACACTGCCTTCAGAGTGAGTTTCGCACGTCTTCACCAGAGACGTTTGCCAGAGGCTTCTGAGACGCAAGTTAACAATGCAGACCTGGAGGGTATCTCCAGGTCCAGTAGAGTGGTAACCTGGGAACCTCCTGTCTCAGAATCCTGCTACCTTCACCCTGCCATAAGAATGCAGCTAGTTGACAGCTGGCTTCAAGGCCTGCTTCCCTGTGAGAGCTAAGGACAGGGCACAACCCTCCCGCATCCTGCTTGACTGTAGAAGGAGCTGCTAACGTCCTCATGTTAGTGGCAGGGAAACGTTGTGAGAAAAGCATGTGGAATCGTTGTGCCTGAACCCACGTGTATCTGAGTTGAATACAGCGATTTCCAAAGTCCTTCTTCATCAGAGTGTAGCTAGGTTCCCACTCGCATGTCCGAGTGGGTAGCAGACATCTGCCTCCCATGTATACACACTTCTGAGAGTTGAGCTTATGGCCTGTAAGCCTACCTCCTGCCTGCAGCTACCTTTCGCTTCCAAAAGGCCTAGGCTCGCTGCTTCACCGAAGTGTTGGGAGAGGTAACTGGAATCTCCCGGCACACAAGACTAGTGCCTCCAAGCTCAATCCAGCGATTTCCCAGTAATTCCTGGGGTAGACTGGTGCTACATACTAAGTTCCATATGTGAGAAGGTAGCTGAACGCCTTGTCCAAAATCATCTTACTGCTGAGAGTTGAGCTCACCCTCAGTCCCTCACAGTTCCACACTGCCTGCAGAGTGAGTTTCCCACGTCTTCACCAGAGACTTTTGCCAGAGGCTTCTGAGACGCAAGTTAACAATGCACACCTGGACGGTATCTCCAGGTGCAGTAGAGTGGTAATCTGGGAACCTCCTTACTCAGAATACTGCTACCTTCACACTGTCATAAGAATGCAGCTAGTTGAGAGCTGGCTTCTAGGCATGCTTCCCTGTGAGAGCTGAGGACAGGGCAGAACCCTCCCGCATCCTGCCTGACTGTAGACGTACCTGCTAACCTCCTTATGTTAGTGGCTGGGATGGGTTGTGGGAAAAGCATGTGTAAGCATTGGGCCTGAACTCCCGTGTATCTGAGTTGAATACAGCGATTTCCAACATCCTTCTTCAATAGGAGTGTAGCTAGGTTCCAACTCCCATGTCCGAGTGGGTAGCAGACATCTGCCTCGCATGCATACACACTTCTGAGAGTTGAGCTTATGGCCTATAACCCTACATCCTGCATGCCGCTACCTTTCGCTTCCAAAAGGCCTAGGCTCGCTGCTTGACGCAAGTGTTGGGAGAGGTAACTGGAATCTCCCGGCACACAAGACGAGTGCCTCCAAGCTCAATCAAGCGATTTCCTAGTAATTCCTGGGGTAGACTGGTGCTACATACTAAGTTCCATACGTGAGTATGTAGTTGAACGCCTTGTCCAAAAACATCTTACTTCTCAGAGTTGAGCTCACCCTCAGTCCCTCACAGTTCCACACTGCCTTCAGAGTGTGTTTCGCACGTCTTCACCAGAGACGTTTGCCAGAGGCTTCTGAGACGCAAGTTAACAATGCAGACCTGGAGGGTATCTCCAGGTCCAGTAGAGTGGTAACCTGGGAACCTCCTGTCTCAGAATCCTGCTACCTTCACCCTGCCATAAGAATGCAGCTAGTTGACAGCTGGCTTCAAGGCCTGCTTCCCTGTGAGAGCTAAGGACAGGGCACAACCCTCCCGCATCCTGCTTGACTGTAGAAGGAGCTGCTAACGTCCTCATGTTAGTGGCAGGGAAACGTTGTGAGAAAAGTATGTGGAATCGTTGTGCCTGAACCCACGTGTATCTGAGTTGAATACAGCGATTTCCAAAGTCCTTCTTCATCAGAGTGTTGCTAGGTTCCCACACGCATGTCCGAGTGGGTAGCAGACATCTGCCTCCCATGTATACACACTTCTGAGAGTTGAGCTTATGGCCTGTAAGCCTACCTCCTGCCTGCAGCTACATTTCGCTTCCAAAAGGCCTAGGCTCGCTGCTTCACCGAAGTGTTGGGAGAGGTAACTGGAATCTCCCGGCACACAAGACTAGTGCCTCCAAGCTCAATCCAGCGATTTCCCAGTAATTCCTGGGGTAGACTGGTGCTACATACTAAGTTCCATATGTGAGAAGGTAGCTGAACGCCTTGTCCAAAATCATCTTACTGCTGAGAGTTGAGCTCACCCTCAGTCCCTCACAGTTCCACACTGCCTGCAGAGTGAGTTTCCCACGTCTTCACCAGAGACTTTTGCCAGAGGCTTCTGAGACGCAAGTTAACAATGCACACCTGGACGGTATCTCCAGGTGCAGTAGAGTGGTAATCTGGGAACCTCCTTACTCAGAATACTGCTACCTTCACACTGTCATAAGAATGCAGCTAGTTGAGAGCTGGCTTCTAGGCAAGCTTCCCTGTGAGAGCTGAGGACAGGGCAGAACCCTCCCGTATCCTGCCTGACTGTAGACGTACCTGCTAACCTCCTTATGTTAGTGGCTGGGATGGGTTGCGGGAAAAGCATGTGTAAGCATTGGGCCTGAACTCCCGTGTATCTGAGTTGAATACAGCGATTTCCAACATCCTTCTTCAATAGGAGTGTAGCTAGGTTCCAACTCCCATGTCCGAGTGGGTAGCAGACATCTGCCTCCCATGCATACACACTTCTGAGAGTTGAGCTTATGGCCTGTAATCCTACATCCTGCCTGCCGCTACCTTTCGCTTCCAAAAGGCCTAGGCTCGCTGCTTGACGCAAGTGTTGGGAGAGGTAACTGGAATCTCCCGGCACACAAGTCGAGTGCCTCCTAGCTCAATCAAGCGATTTCCTAGTAATTCCTGGGGTAGACTGGTGCTACATACTAAGTTCCATACGTGAGTATGTAGTTGAACGCCTTGTCCAAAAACATCTTACTTCTCAGAGTTGAGCTCACCCTCAGTCCCTCAGAGTTCCACACTGCCTGCAGAGTGAGTTTCGCACGTCTTCACCAGAGACGTTTGCCAGAGGCTTCTGACACGCAAGTTAACAATGCAGACCTGGAGGATATCTCCAGGTCCAGTAGAGTGGTAACCTGGGAACCTCCTGTCTCAGAATACTGCTACCTTCACCCTACCATAAGAATGCAGCTAGTTGACAGCTGGCTTCAAGGCCTGCTTCCCTGTGAGAGCTAAGGACAGGGCACAAAGCTCCCGCATCCTGCTTGACTGTAGAAGGAGCTGCTAACGTCCTCATGTTAGTGGCAGGGAAACGTTGTGAGAAAAGCATGTGGAATCGTTGTGCCTGAACCCACGTGTATCTGAGTTGAATACAGCGATTTCCAAAGTCCTTCTTCATCAGAGTGTAGCTAGGTTCCCACTCGCATGTCCGAGTGGGTAGCAGACATCTGCCTCCCATGTATACACACTTCTGAGAGTTGAGCTTATGGCCTGTAAGCCTACCTCCTGCCTGCAGCTACCTTTCGCTTCCAAAAGGCCTAGGCTCGCTGCTTCACCGAAGTGTTGGGAGAGGTAACTGGAATCTCCCGGCACACAAGACTAGTGCCACCAAGCTCAATCCAGCGATTTCCCAGTAATTCCTGGGGTAGACTGGTGCTACATACTAAGTTCCATATGTGAGAAGGTAGCTGAACGCCTTGTCCAAAATCATCTTACTGCTGAGAGTTGAGCTCACCCTCAGTCCCTCACAGTTCCACACTGCCTGCAGAGTGAGTTTCCCACGTCTTCACCAGAGACTTTTGCCAGAGGCTTCTGAGACGCAAGTTAACAATGCACACCTGGACGGTATCTCCAGGTGCAGTAGAGTGGTAATCTGGGAACCTCCTTACTCAGAATACTGCTACCTTCACACTGTCATAAGAATGCAGCTAGTTGAGAGCTGGCTTCTAGGCAAGCTTCCCTGTGAGAGCTGAGGACAGGGCAGAACCCTCCCGCATCCTGCCTGACTGTAGACGTACCTGCTAACCTCCTTATGTTAGTGGCTGGGATGGGTTGCGGGAAAAGCATGTGTAAGCATTGGGCCTGAACTCCCGTGTATCTGAGTTGAATACAGCGATTTCCAACATCCTTCTTCAATAGGAGTGTAGCTAGGTTCCAACTCCCATGTCCGAGTGGGTAGCAGACATCTGCCTCCCATGCATACACACTTCTGAGAGTTGAGCTTATGGCCTGTAACCCTACATCCTGCCTGCCGCTACCTTTCGCTTCCAAAAGGCCTAGGCTCGCTGCTTGACGCAAGTGTTGGGAGAGGTAACTGGAATCTCGCGGCACACAAGACGAGTGCCTCCAAGCTCAATCAAGCGATTTCCTAGTAATTCCTGGGGTAGACTGGTGCTACATACTAAGTTCCATACGTGAGTATGTAGTTGAACGCCTTGTCCAAAAACATCTTACTTCTCAGAGTTGAGCTCACCCTCAGTCCCTCACAGTTCCACACTGCCTTCAGAGTGAGTTTCGCACGTCTTCACCAGAGACGTTTGCCAGAGGCTTCTGAGACGCAAGTTAACAATGCAGACCTGGAGGGTATCTCCAGGTCCAGTAGAGTGGTAACCTGGGAACCTCCTGTCTCAGAATCCTGCTACCTTCACCCTGCCATAAGAATGCAGCTAGTTGACAGCTGGCTTCAAGGCCTGCTTCCCTGTGAGAGCTAAGGACAGGGCACAACCCTCCCGCATCCTGCTTGACTGTAGAAGGAGCTGCTAACGTCCTCATGTTAGTGGCAGGGAAACGTTGTGAGAAAAGCATGTGGAATCGTTGTGCCTGAACCCACGTGTATCTGAGTTGAATACAGCGATTTCCAAAGTCCTTCTTCATCAGAGTGTAGCTAGGTTCCCACTCGCATGTCCGAGTGGGTAGCAGACATCTGCCTCCCATGTATACACACTTCTGAGAGTTGAGCTTATGGCCTGTAAGCCTACCTCCTGCCTGCAGCTACCTTTCGCTTCCAAAAGGCCTAGGCTCGCTGCTTCACCGAAGTGTTGGGAGAGGTAACTGGAATCTCCCGGCACACAAGACTAGTGCCTCCAAGCTCAATCCAGCGATTTCCCAGTAATTCCTGGGGTAGACTGGTGCTACATACTAAGTTCCATATGTGAGAAGGTAGCTGAACGCCTTGTCCAAAATCATCTTACTGCTGAGAGTTGAGCTCACCCTCAGTCCCTCACAGTTCCACACTGCCTGCAGAGTGAGTTTCCCACGTCTTCACCAGAGACTTTTGCCAGAGGCTTCTGAGACGCAAGTTAACAATGCACACCTGGACGGTATCTCCAGGTGCAGTAGAGTGGTAATCTGGGAACCTCCTTACTCAGAATACTGCTACCTTCACACTGTCATAAGAATGCAGCTAGTTGAGAGCTGGCTTCTAGGCATGCTTCCCTGTGAGAGCTGAGGACAGGGCAGAACCCTCCCGCATCCTGCCTGACTGTAGACGTACCTGCTAACCTCCTTATGTTAGTGGCTGGGATGGGTTGTGGGAAAAGCATGTGTAAGCATTGGGCCTGAACTCCCGTGTATCTGAGTTGAATACAGCGATTTCCAACATCCTTCTTCAATAGGAGTGTAGCTAGGTTCCAACTCCCATGTCCGAGTGGGTAGCAGACATCTGCCTCCCATGCATACACACTTCTGAGAGTTGAGCTTATGGCCTATAACCCTACATCCTGCCTGCCGCTACCTTTCGCTTCCAAAAGGCCTAGGCTCGCTGCTTGACGCAAGTGTTGGGAGAGGTAACTGGAATCTCCCGGCACACAAGACGAGTGCCTCCAAGCCCAATCAAGCGATTACCTAGTAATTCCTGGGGTAGACTGGTGCTACATACTAAGTTCCATACGTGAGTATGTAGTTGAACGCCTTGTCCAAAAACATCTTACTTCTGAGAGTTGAGCTCACCCTCAGTCCCTCACAGTTCCACACTGCCTTCAGAGTGAGTTTCGCACGTCTTCATCAGAGACGTTTGCCAGAGGCTTCTGAGACGCAAGTTAACAATGCAGACCTGGAGGGTATCTCCAGGTCCAGTAGAGTGGTAACCTGGGAACCTCCTGTCTCAGAATCCTGCTACCTTCACCCTGCCATAAGAATGCAGCTAGTTGACAGCTGGCTTCAAGGCCTGCTTCCCTGTGAGAGCTAAGGACAGGGCACAACCCTCCCGCATCCTGCTTGACTGTAGAAGGAGCTGCTAACGTCCTCATGTTAGTGGCAGGGAAACGTTGTGAGAAAAGCATGTGGAATCGTTGTGCCTGAACCCACGTGTATCTGAGTTGAATACAGCGATTTCCAAAGTCCTTCTTCATCAGAGTGTAGCTAGGTTCCCACTCGCATGTCCGAGTGGGTAGCAGACATCTGCCTCCCATGTATACACACTTCTGAGAGTTGAGCTTATGGCCTGTAAGCCTACCTCTTGCCTGCAGCTACCTTTCGCTTCCAAAAGGCCTAGGCTCGCTGCTTCACCGAAGTGTTGGGAGAGGTAACTGGAATCTCCCGGCACACAAGACTAGTGCCTCCAAGCTCAATCCAGCGATTTCCCAGTAATTCCTGGGGTAGACTGGTGCTACATACTAAGTTCCATATGTGAGAAGGTAGCTGAACGCCTTGTCCAAAATCATCTTACTGCTGAGAGTTGAGCTCACCCTCAGTCCCTCACAGTTCCACACTGCCTGCAGAGTGAGTTTCCCACGTCTTCACCAGAGACTTTTGCCAGAGGCTTCTGAGACGCAAGTTAACAATGCACACCTGGACGGTATCTCCAGGTGCAGTAGAGTGGTAATCTGGGAACCTCCTTACTCAGAATACTGCTACCTTCACACTGTCATAAGAATGCAGCTAGTTGAGAGCTGGCTTCTAGGCAAGCTTCCCTGTGAGAGCTGAGGACAGGGCAGAACCCTCCCGCATCCTGCCTGACTGTAGACGTACCTGCTAACCTCCTTATGTTAGTGGCTGGGATGGGTTGCGGGAAAAGCATGTGTAAGCATTGGGCCTGAACTCCCGTGTATCTGAGTTGAATACAGCGATTTCCAACATCCTTCTTCAATAGGAGTGTAGCTAGGTTCCAACTCCCATGTCCGAGTGGGTAGCAGACATCTGCCTCCCATGCATACACACTTCTGAGAGTTGAGCTTATGGCCTGTAACCCTACATCCTGCCTGCCGCTACCTTTCGCTTCCAAAAGGCCTAGGCTCGCTGCTTGACGCAAGTGTTGGGAGAGGTAACTGGAATCTCCCGGCACACAAGACGAGTGCCTCCAAGCTCAATCAAGCGATTTCCTAGTAATTCCTGGGGTAGACTGGTGCTACATACTAAGTTCCATACGTGAGTATGTAGTTGAACGCCTTGTCCAAAAACATCTTACTTCTCAGAGTTGAGCTCACCCTCAGTCCCTCACAGTTCCACACTGCCTTCAGAGTGAGTTTCGCACGTCTTCACCAGAGACGTTTGCCAGAGGCTTCTGAGACGCAAGTTAACAATGCAGACCTGGAGGGTATCTCCAGGTCCAGTAGAGTGGTAACCTGGGAACCTCCTGTCTCAGAATCCTGCTACCTTCACCCTGCCATAAGAATGCAGCTAGTTGACAGCTGGCTTCAAGGCCTGCTTCCCTGTGAGAGCTAAGGACAGGGCACAACCCTCCCGCATCCTGCTTGACTGTAGAAGGAGCTGCTAACGTCCTCATGTTAGTGGCAGGGAAACGTTGTGAGAAAAGCATGTGGAATCGTTGTGCCTGAACCCACGTGTATCTGAGTTGAATACAGCGATTTCCAAAGTCCTTCTTCATCAGAGTGTAGCTAGGTTCCCACTCGCATGTCCGAGTGGGTAGCAGACATCTGCCTCCCATGTATACACACTTCTGAGAGTTGAGCTTATGGCCTGTAAGCCTACCTCCTGCCTGCAGCTACCTTTCGCTTCCAAAAGGCCTAGGCTCGCTGCTTCACCGAAGTGTTGGGAGAGGTAACTGGAATCTCCCGGCACACAAGACTAGTGCCTCCAAGCTCAATCCAGCGATTTCCCAGTAATTCCTGGGGTAGACTGGTGCTACATACTAAGTTCCATATGTGAGAAGGTAGCTGAACGCCTTGTCCAAAATCATCTTACTGCTGAGAGTTGAGCTCACCCTCAGTCCCTCACAGTTCCACACTGCCTGCAGAGTGAGTTTCCCACGTCTTCACCAGAGACTTTTGCCAGAGGCTTCTGAGACGCAAGTTAACAATGCACACCTGGACGGTATCTCCAGGTGCAGTAGAGTGGTAATCTGGGAACCTCCTTACTCAGAATACTGCTACCTTCACACTGTCATAAGAATGCAGCTAGTTGAGAGCTGGCTTCTAGGCAAGCTTCCCTGTGAGAGCTGAGGACAGGGCAGAACCCTCCCGCATCCTGCCTGACTGTAGACGTACCTGCTAACCTCCTTATGTTAGTGGCTGGGATGGGTTGCGGGAAAAGCATGTGTAAGCATTGGGCCTGAACTCCCGTGTATCTGAGTTGAATAGAGCGATTTCCAACATCCTTCTTCAATAGGAGTGTAGCTAGGTTCCAACTCCCATGTCCGAGTGGGGAGCAGACATCTGCCTCCCATGCATACACACTTCTGAGAGTTGAGCTTATGGCCTGTAACCCTACATCCTGCCTGCCGCTACCTTTCGCTTCCAAAAGGCCTAGGCTCGCTGCTTGACGCAAGTGTTGGGAGAGGTAACTGGAATCTCCCGGCACACAAGACGAGTGCCTCCAAGCTCAATCAAGCGATTTCCTAGTAATTCCTGGGGTAGACTGGTGCTACATACTAAGTTCCATACGTGAGTATGTAGTTGAACGCCTTGTCCAAAAACATCTTACTTCTCAGAGTTGAGCTCACCCTCAGTCCCTCAGAGTTCCACACTGCCTGCAGAGTGAGTTTCGCACGTCTTCACCAGAGACGTTTGCCAGAGGCTTCTGACACGCAAGTTAACAATGCAGACCTGGAGGGTATCTCCAGGTCCAGTAGAGTGGTAACCTGGGAACCTCCTGTCTCAGAATACTGCTACCTTCACCCTACCATAAGAATGCAGCTAGTTGACAGCTGGCTTCAAGGCCTGCTTCCCTGTGAGAGCTAAGGACAGGGCACAACCCTCCCGCATCCTGCTTGACTGTAGAAGGAGCTGCTAACGTCCTCATGTTAGTGGCAGGGAAACGTTGTGAGAAAAGCATGTGGAATCGTTGTGCCTGAACCCACGTGTATCTGAGTTGAATACAGCGATTTTCAAAGTCCTTCTTCATCAGAGTGTAGCTAGGTTCCCACTCGCATGTCCGAGTGGGTAGCAGACATCTGCCTCCCATGTATACACACTTCTGAGAGTTGAGCTTATGGCCTGTAAGCCTACCTCCTGCCTGCAGCTACCTTTCGCTTCCAAAAGGCCTAGGCTCGCTGCTTGACGCAAGTGTTGGGAGAGGTAACTGGAATCTCCCGGCACACAAGACTAGTGCCACCAAGCTCAATCCAGCGATTTCCCAGTAATTCCTGGTGTAGACTGGTGCTACATACTAAGTTCCATATGTGAGAAGGTAGCTGAACGCCTTGTCCAAAATCATCTTACTGCTGAGAGTTGAGCTCACCCTCAGTCCCTCACATTTCCACACTGCCTGCAGAGTGAGTTTCCCACGTCTTCACCAGAGACTTTTGCCAGAGGCTTCTGAGACGCAAGTTAACAATGCACACCTGGACGGTATCTCCAGGTGCAGTAGAGTGGTAATCTGGGAACCTCCTTACTCAGAATACTGCTACCTTCACACTGTCATAAGAATGCAGCTAGTTGAGAGCTGGCTTCTAGGCAAGCTTCCCTGTGAGAGCTGAGGACAGGGCAGAACCCTCCCGCATCCTGCCTGACTGTAGACGTACCTGCTAACCTCCTTATGTTAGTGGCTGGGATGGGTTGCGGGAAAAGCATGTGTAAGCATTGGGCCTGAACTCCCGTGTATCTGAGTTGAATACAGCGATTTCCAACATCCTTCTTCAATAGGAGTGTAGCTAGTTTCCAACTCCCATGTCCGAGTGGGTAGCAGACATCTGCCTCCCATGCATACACACTTCTGAGAGTTGAGCTTATGGCCTGTAACCCTACATCCTGCCTGCCGCTACCTTTCGCTTCCAAAAGGCCTAGGCTCGCTGCTTGACGCAAGTGTTGGGAGAGGTAACTGGAATCTCGCGGCACACAAGACGAGTGCCTCCAAGCTCAATCAAGCGATTTCCTAGTAATTCCTGGGGTAGACTGGTGCTACATACTAAGTTCCATACGTGAGTATGTAGTTGAACGCCTTGTCCAAAAACATCTTACTTCTCAGAGTTGAGCTCACCCTCAGTCCCTCACAGTTCCACACTGCCTTCAGAGTGAGTTTCGCACGTCTTCACCAGAGACGTTTGCCAGAGGCTTCTGAGACGCAAGTTAACAATGCAGACCTGGAGGGTATCTCCAGGTCCAGTAGAGTGGTAACCTGGGAACCTCCTGTCTCAGAATCCTGCTACCTTCACCCTGCCATAAGAATGCAGCTAGTTGACAGCTGGCTTCAAGGCCTGCTTCCCTGTGAGAGCTAAGGACAGGGCACAACCCTCCCGCATCCTGCTTGACTGTAGAAAGAGCTGCTAACGTCCTCATGTTAGTGGCAGGGAAACGTTGTGAGAAAAGCATGTGGAATCGTTGTGCCTGAACCCACGTGTATCTGAGTTGAATACAGCGATTTCCAAAGTCCTTCTTCATCAGAGTGTAGCTAGGTTCCCACTCGCATGTCCGAGTGGGTAGCAGACATCTGCCTCCCATGTATACACACTTCTGAGAGTTGAGCTTATGGCCTGTAAGCCTACCTCCTGCCTGCAGCTACCTTTCGCTTCCAAAAGGCCTAGGCTCGCTGCTTCACCGAAGTGTTGGGAGAGGTAACTGGAATCTCCCGGCACACAAGACTAGTGCCACCAAGCTCAATCCAGCGATTTCCCAGTAATTCCTGGGGTAGACTGGTGCTACATACTAAGTTCCATATGTGAGAAGGTAGCTGAACGCCTTGTCCAAAATCATCTTACTGCTGAGAGTTGAGCTCACCCTCAGTCCCTCACAGTTCCACACTGCCTGCAGAGTGAGTTTCCCTCGTCTTCACCAGAGACTTTTGCCAGAGGCTTCTGAGACGCAAGTTAACAATGCACACCTGGACGGTATCTCCAGGTGCAGAAGAGTGGTAATCTGGGAACCTCCTTACTCAGAATACTGCTACCTTCACACTGTCATAAGAATGCAGCTAGTTGAGAGCTGGCTTCTAGGCATGCTTCCCTGTGAGAGCTGAGGACAGGGCAGAACCCTCCCGCATCCTGCCTGACTGTAGACGTACCTGCTAACCTCCTTATGTTAGTGGCTGGGATGGGTTGCGGGAAAAGCATGTGTAAGCATTGGGCCTGAACTCCCGTGTATCTGAGTTGAATACAGCGATTTCCAACATCCTTCTTCAATAGGAGTGTAGCTAGGTTCCAACTCCCATGTCCGAGTGGGTAGCAGACATCTGCCTCCCATGCATACACACTTCTGAGAGTTGAGCTTATGGCCTATAACCCTACATCCTGCCTGCCGCTACATTTCGCTTCCAAAAGGCCTAGGCTCGCTGCTTGACGCAAGTGTTGGGAGAGGTAACTGGAATCTCCCGGCACACAAGACGAGTGCCTCCAAGCTCAATCAAGCGATTTCCTAGTAATTCCTGGGGTAGACTGGTGCTACATACTAAGTTCCATACGTGAGTATGTAGTTGAACGCCTTGTCCAAAAACATCTTACTTCTCAGAGTTGAGCTCACCCTCAGTCCCTCACAGTTCCACACTGCCTGCAGAGTGAGTTTCGCACGTCTTCACCAGAGACGTTTGCCAGAGGCTTCTGAGACGCAAGTTAACAATGCAGACCTGGAGGGTATCTCCAGGTCCAGTAGAGTGGTAACCTGGGAACCTCCTGTCTCAGAATCCTGCTACCTTCACCCTGCCATAAGAATGCAGCTAGTTGACAGCTGGCTTCAAGGCCTGCTTCCCTGTGAGAGCTAAGGACAGGGCACAACCCTCCCGCATCCTGCTTGACTGTAGAAGGAGCTGCTAACGTCCTCATGTTAGTGGCAGGGAAACGTTGTGAGAAAAGCATGTGGAATCGTTGTGCCTGAACCCACGTGTATCTGAGTTGAATACAGCGATTTCCAAAGTCCTTCTTCATCAGAGTGTTGCTAGGTTCCCACTCGCATGTCCGAGTGGGTAGCAGACATCTGCCTCCCATGTATACACACTTCTGAGAGTTGAGCTTATGGCCTGTAAGCCTACCTCCTGCCTGCAGCTACCTTTCGCTTCCAAAAGGCCTAGGCTCGCTGCTTCACCGAAGTGTTGGGAGAGGTAACTGGAATCTCCCGGCACACAAGACTAGTGCCTCCAAGCTCAATCCAGCGATTTCCCAGTAATTCCTGGGGTAGACTGGTGCTACATACTAAGTTCCATATGTGAGAAGGTAGCTGAACGCCTTGTCCAAAATCATCTTACTGCTGAGAGTTGAGCTCACCCTCAGTCCCTCACAGTTCCACACTGCCTGCAGAGTGAGTTTCCCACGTCTTCACCAGAGACTTTTGCCAGAGGCTTCTGAGACGCAAGTTAACAATGCACACCTGGACGGTATCTCCAGGTGCAGTAGAGTGGTAATCTGGGAACCTCCTTACTCAGAATACTGCTACCTTCACACTGTCATAAGAATGCAGCTAGTTGAGAGCTGGCTTCTAGGCAAGCTTCCCTGTGAGAGCTGAGGACAGGGCAGAACCCTCCCGCATCCTGCCTGACTGTAGACGTACCTGCTAACCTCCTTATGTTAGTGGCTGGGATGGGTTGCGGGAAAAGCATGTGTAAGCATTGGGCCTGAACTCCCGTGTATCTGAGTTGAATACAGCGATTTCCAACATCCTTCTTCAATAGGAGTGTAGCTAGGTTCCAACTCCCATGTCCGAGTGGGTAGCAGACATCTGCCTCCCATGCATACACACTTCTGAGAGTTGAGCTTATGGCCTGTAACCCTACATCCTGCCTGCCGCTACCTTTCGCTTCCAAAAGGCCTAGGCTTGCTGCTTGACGCAAGTGTTGGGAGAGGTAACTGGAATCTCCCGGCACACAAGACGAGTGCCTCCAAGCTCAATCAAGCGATTTCCTAGTAATTCCTGGGGTAGACTGGTGCTACATACTAAGTTCCATACGTGAGTATGTAGTTGAACGCCTTGTCCAAAAACATCTTACTTCTCAGAGTTGAGCTCACCCTCAGTCCCTCAGAGTTCCACACTGCCTGCAGAGTGAGTTTCGCACGTCTTCACCAGAGACGTTTGCCAGAGGCTTCTGACACGCAAGTTAACAATGCAGACCTGGAGGGTATCTCCAGGTCCAGTAGAGTGGTAACCTGGGAACCTCCTGTCTCAGAATACTGCTACCTTCACCCTACCATAAGAATGCAGCTAGTTGACAGCTGGCTTCAAGGCCTGCTTCCCTGTGAGAGCTAAGGACAGGGCACAACCCTACCGCATCCTGCTTGACTGTAGAAGGAGCTGCTAACGTCCTCATGTTAGTGGCAGGGAAACGTTGTGAGAAAAGCATGTGGAATCGTTGTGCCTGAACCCACGTGTATCTGAGTTGAATACAGCGATTTCCAAAGTCCTTCTTCATCAGAGTGTAGCTAGGTTCCCACTCGCATGTCCGAGTGGGTAGCAGACATCTGCCTCCCATGTATACACACTTCTGAGAGTTGAGCTTATGGCCTGTAAGCCTACCTCCTGCCTGCAGCTACCTTTCGCTTCCAAAAGGCCTAGGCTCGCTGCTTCACCGAAGTGTTGGGAGAGGTAACTGGAATCTCCCGGCACACAAGACTAGTGCCACCAAGCTCAATCCAGCGATTTCCCAGTAATTCCTGGGGTAGACTGGTGCTACATACTAAGTTCCATATGTGAGAAGGTAGCTGAACGCCTTGTCCAAAATCATCTTACTGCTGAGAGTTGAGCTCACCCTCAGTCCCTCACAGTTCCACACTGCCTGCAGAGTGAGTTTCCCACGTCTTCACCAGAGACTTTTGCCAGAGGCTTCTGAGACGCAAGTTAACAATGCACACCTGGACGGTATCTCCAGGTGCAGTAGAGTGGTAATCTGGGAACCTCCTTACTCAGAATACTGCTACCTTCACACTGTCATAAGAATGCAGCTAGTTGAGAGCTGGCTTCTAGGCATGCTTCCCTGTGAGAGCTGAGGACAGGGCAGAACCCTCCCGCATCCTGCCTGACTGTAGACGTACCTGCTACCCTCCTTATGTTAGTGGCTGGGATGGGTTGCGGGAAAAGCATGTGTAAGCATTGGGCCTGAACTCCCGTGTATCTGAGTTGAATACAGCGATTTCCAACATCCTTCTTCAATAGGAGTGTAGCTAGGTTCCAACTCCCATGTCCGAGTGGGTAGCAGACATCTGCCTCCCATGCATACACACTTCTGAGAGTTGAGCTTATGGCCTGTAACCCTACATCCTGCCTGCCGCTACCTTTCGCTTCCAAAAGGCCTAGGCTCGCTGCTTGACGCAAGTGTTGGGAGAGGTAACTGGAATCTCCCGGCACACAAGACGAGTGCCTCCAAGCTCAATCAAGCGATTTCCTAGTAATTCCTGGGGTAGACTGGTGCTACATACTAAGTTCCATACGTGAGTAGGTAGTTGAACGCCTTGCCCAAAAACATCTTACTTCTGAGAGTTGAGCTCACCCTCAGTCCCTCACAGTTCCACACTGCCTGCAGAGTGAGTTTCGCACGTCTTCACCAGAGACGTTTGCCAGAGGCTTCTGAGACGCAAGTTAACAATACAGACCTGGAGGGTATCTCCAGGTCCAGTAGAGTGGTAACCTGGGAACCTCCTCTCTCAGAATACTGCTACCTTCACCCTGCCATAAGAATGCAGCTAGTTGACAGCTGGCTTCAAGGCCTGCTTCCCTGTGAGAGCTAAAGACAGGGCACAACCCTCCCGCATCCTGCTTGACTGTAGAAGGAGCTGCTAACGTCCTCATGTTAGTGGCAGGGAAACGTTGTGAGAAAAGCATGTGGAATCGTTGTGCCTGAACTCACGTGTATCTGAGTTGAATACAGCGATTTCCAAAGTCCTTCTTCATCAGAGTGTAACTAGGTTCCCACTCGCATGTCCGAGTGGGTAGCAGACATCTGCCTCCCATGTATACACACTTGTGAGAGTTGAGCTTATGGCCTGTAAGCCTACCTCCTGCCTGCAGCTACCTTTCGCTTCCAAAAGGCCTAGGCTCGCTGCTTCACCGAAGTGTTGGGAGAGGTAACTGGAATCTCCCGGCACACAAGACTAGTGCCTCCAAGCTCAATCCAGCGATTTCCCAGTAATTCCTGGGGTAGACTGGTGCTACATACTAAGTTCCATATGTGAGAAGGTAGCTGAACGCCTTGTCCAAAATCATCTTACTGCTGAGAGTTGAGCTCACCCTCAGTCCTTCACAGTTCCACACTGCCTGCAGAGTGAGTTTCCCACGTCTTCACCAGAGACTTTTGCCAGAGGCTTCTGAGACGCAAGTTAACAATGCACACCTGGACGTTATCTCCAGGTGCAGTAGAGTGGTAATCTGGGAACGTCCTTACTCAGAATACTGCTACCTTCACACTGTCATAAGAATGCAGCTAGTTGAGAGCTGGCTTCTAGGCAAGCTTCCCTGTGAGAGCTGAGGACAGGGCAGAACCCTCCCGCATCCTGCCTGACTGTAGACGTACCTGCTAACCTCCTTATGTTAGTGGCTGGGATGGGTTGCGGGAAAAGCATGTGTAAGCATTGGGCCTGAACTCCCGTGTATCTGAGTTGAATACAGCGATTTCCAACATCCTTCTTCAATAGGAGTGTAGCTAGGTTCCAACTCCCATGTCCGAGTGGGTAGCAGACATCTGCCTCCCATGCATACACACTTCTGAGAGTTGAGCTTATGGCCTGTAACCCTACATCCTGCCTGCCGCTACCTTTCGCTTCCAAAAGGCCTAGGCTCGCTGCTTGACGCAAGTGTTGGGAGAGGTAACTGGAATCTCCCGGCACACAAGACGAGTGCCTCCAAGCTCAATCAAGCGATTTCCTAGTAATTCTTGGGGTAGACTGGTGCTACATACTAAGTTCCATACGTGAGTATGTAGTTGAACGCCTTGTCCAAAAACATCTTACTTCTGAGAGTTGAGCTCACCCTCAGTCCCTCACAGTTCCACACTGCCTTCAGAGTGAGTTTCGCAAGTCTTCACCAGAGACGTTTGCCAGAGGCTTCTGAGACGCAAGTTAACAATGCAGACCTGGAGGGTATCTCCAGGTCCAGTAGAGTGGTAACCTGGGAACCTCCTGTCTCAGAATCCTGCTACCTTCACCCTGCCATAAGAATGCAGCTAGTTGACAGCTGGCTTCAAGGCCTGCTTCCCTGTGAGAGCTAAGGACAGGGCACAACCCTCCCGCATCCTGCTTGACTGTAGAAGGAGCTGCTAACGTCCTCATGTTAGTGGCAGGGAAACGTTGTGAGAAAAGCATGTGGAATCGTTGTGCCTGAACCCACGTGTATCTGAGTTGAATACAGCGATTTCCAAAGTCCTTCTTCATCAGAGTGTAGCTAGGTTCCCACTCGCATGTCCGAGTGGGTAGCAGACATCTGCCTCCCATGTATACACACTTCTGAGAGTTGAGCTTATGGCCTGTAAGCCTACCTCCTGCCTGCAGCTACCTTTCGCTTCCAAAAGGCCTAGGCTCGCTGCTTCACCGAAGTGTTGGGAGAGGTAACTGGAATCTCCCGGCACACAAGACTAGTGCCACCAAGCTCAATCCAGCGATTTCCCAGTAATTCCTGGGGTAGACTGGTGCTACATACTAAGTTCCATATGTGAGAAGGTAGCTGAACGCCTTGTCCAAAATCATCTTACTGCTGAGAGTTGAGCTCACCCTCAGTCCCTCACAGTTCCACACTGCCTGCAGAGTGAGTTTCCCACGTCTTCACCAGAGACTTTTGCCAGAGGCTTCTGAGACGCAAGTTAACAATGCACACCTGGACGGTATCTCCAGGTGCAGTAGAGTGGTAATCTGGGAACCTCCTTACTCAGAATACTGCTACCTTCACACTGTCATAAGAATGCAGCTAGTTGAGAGCTGGCTTCTAGGCAAGCTTCCCTGTGAGAGCTGAGGACAGGGCAGAACCCTCCCGCATCCTGCCTGACTGTAGACGTACCTGCTAACCTCCTTATGTTAGTGGCTGGGATGGGTTGCGGGAAAAGCATGTGTAAGCATTGGGCCTGAACTCCCGTGTATCTGAGTTGAATAGAGCGATTTCCAACATCCTTCTTCAATAGGAGTGTAGCTAGGTTCCAACTCCCATGTCCGAGTGGGTAGCAGACATCTGCCTCCCATGCATACACACTTCTGAGAGTTGAGCTTATGGCCTGTAACCCTACATCCTGCCTGCCGCTACCTTTCGCTTCCAAAAGGCCTAGGCTCGCTGCTTGACGCAAGTGTTGGGAGAGGTAACTGGAATCTCCCGGCACACAAGACGAGTGCCTCCAAGCTCAATCAAGCGATTTCCTAGTAATTCCTGGGGTAGACTGGTGCTACATACTAAGTTCCATACGTGAGTATGTAGTTGAACGCCTTGTCCAAAAACATCTTACTTCTCAGAGTTGAGCTCACCCTCAGTCCCTCAGAGTTCCACACTGCCTGCAGAGTGAGTTTCGCACGTCTTCACCAGAGACGTTTGCCAGAGGCTTCTGACACGCAAGTTAACAATGCAGACCTGGAGGGTATCTCCAGGTCCAGTAGAGTGGTAACCTGGGAACCTCCTGTCTCAGAATACTGCTACCTTCACCCTACCATAAGAATGCAGCTAGTTGACAGCTGGCTTCAAGGCCTGCTTCCCTGTGAGAGCTAAGGACAGGGCACAAAGCTCCCGCATCCTGCTTGACTGTAGAAGGAGCTGCTAACGTCCTCATGTTAGTGGCAGGGAAACGTTGTGAGAAAAGCATGTGGAATCGTTGTGCCTGAACCCACGTGTATCTGAGTTGAATACAGCGATTTCCAAAGTCCTTCTTCATCAGAGTGTAGCTAGGTTCCCACTCGCATGTCCGAGTGGGTAGCAGACATCTGCCTCCCATGTATACACACTTCTGAGAGTTGAGCTTATGGCCTGTAAGCCTACCTCCTGCCTGCAGCTACCTTTCGCTTCCAAAAGGCCTAGGCTCGCTGCTTCACCGAAGTGTTGGGAGAGGTAACTGGAATCTCCCGGCACACAAGACTAGTGCCACCAAGCTCAATCCAGCGATTTCCCAGTAATTCCTGGGGTAGACTGGTGCTACATACTAAGTTCCATATGTGAGAAGGTAGCTGAACGCCTTGTCCAAAATCATCTTACTGCTGAGAGTTGAGCTCACCCTCAGTCCTTCACAGTTCCACACTGCCTGCAGAGTGAGTTTCCCACGTCTTCACCAGAGACTTTTGCCAGAGGCTTCTGAGACGCAAGTTAACAATGCACACCTGGACGGTATCTCCAGGTGCAGTGGAGTGGTAATCTGGGAACCTCCTTACTCAGAATACTGCTACCTTCACACTGTCATAAGAATGCAGCTAGTTGAGAGCTGGCTTCTAGGCATGCTTCCCTGTGAGAGCTGAGGACAGGGCAGAACCCTCCCGCATCCTGCCTGACTGTAGACGTACCTGCTACCCTCCTTATGTTAGTGGCTGGGATGGGTTGCGGGAAAAGCATGTGTAAGCATTGGGCCTGAACTCCCGTGTATCTGAGTTGAATACAGCGATTTCCAACATCCTTCTTCAATAGGAGTGTAGCTAGGTTCCAACTCCCATGTCCGAGTGGGTAGCAGACATCTGCCTCCCATGCATACACACTTCTGAGAGTTGAGCTTATGGCCTGTAACCCTACATCCTGCCTGCCGCTACCTTTCGCTTCCAAAAGGCCTAGGCTCGCTGCTTGACGCAAGTGTTGGGAGAGGTAACTGGAATCTCCCGGCACACAAGACGAGTGCCTCCAAGCTCAATCAAGCGATTTCCTAGTAATTCCTGGGGTAGACTGGTGCTACATACTAAGTTCCATACGTGAGTAGGTAGTTGAACGCCTTGCCCAAAAACATCTTACTTCTGAGAGTTGAGCTCACCCTCAGTCCCTCACAGTTCCACACTGCCTGCAGAGTGAGTTTCGCACGTCTTCACCAGAGACGTTTGCCAGAGGCTTCTGAGACGCAAGTTAACAATGCAGACCTGGAGGGTATCTCCAGGTCCAGTAGAGTGGTAACCTGGGAACCTCCTGTCTCAGAATCCTGCTACCTTCACCCTGCCAGAAGAATGCAGCTAGTTGACAGCTGGCTTCAAGGCCTGCTTCCCTGTGAGAGCTAAGGACAGGGCACAACCCTCCCGCATCCTGCTTGACTGTAGAAGGAGCTGCTAACGTCCTCATGTTAGTGGCAGGGAAACGTTGTGAGAAAAGCATGTGGAATCGTTGTGCCTGAACCCACGTGTATCTGAGTTGAATACAGCGATTTCCAAAGTCCTTCTTCATCAGAGTGTAGCTAGGTTCCCACTCGCATGTCCGAGTGGGTAGCAGACATCTGCCTCCCATGTATACACACTTCTGAGAGTTGAGCTTATGGCCTGTAAGCCTACCTCCTGCCTGCAGCTACCTTTCGCTTCCAAAAGGCCTAGGCTCGCTGCTTCACCGAAGTGTTGGGAGAGGTAACTGGAATCTCCCGGCACACAAGACTAGTGCCTCCAAGCTCAATCCAGCGATTTCCCAGTAATTCCTGGGGTAGACTGGTGCTACATACTAAGTTCCATATGTGAGAAGGTAGCTGAACGCCTTGTCCAAAATCATCTTACTGCTGAGAGTTGAGCTCACCCTCAGTCCCTCACAGTTCCACACTGCCTGCAGAGTGAGCTTCCCACGTCTTCACCAGAGACGTTTTCCAGAAGCTTCTGAGACGCAAGTTAACAATGCACACCTGGACGGTATCTCCAGGTGCAGTAGAGTGGTAATCTGGGAACCTCCTTACTCAGAATACTGCTACCTTCACACTGTCATAAGAATGCAGCTAGTTGAGAGCTGGCTTCTAGGCAAGCTTCCCTGTGAGAGCTGAGGACAGGGCAGAACCCTCCCGCATCCTGCCTGACTGTAGACGTACCTGCTAACCTCCTTATGTTAGTGGCTGGGATGGGTTGCGGGAAAAGCATGTGTAAGCATTGGGCCTGAACTCCCGTGTATCTGAGTTGAATACAGCGATTTCCAACATCCTTCTTCAATAGGAGTGTAGCTAGGTTCCAACTCCCATGTCCGAGTGGGTAGCAGACATCTGCCTCCCATGCATACACACTTCTGAGAGTTGAGCTTATGGCCTGTAACCCTACATCCTGCCTGCCGCTACCTTTCGCTTCCAAAAGGCCTAGGCTCGCTGCTTGACGCAAGTGTTGGGAGAGGTAACTGGAATCTCCCGGCACACAAGACGAGTGCCTCCAAGCTCAATCAAGCGATTTCCTAGTAATTCCTGGGGTAGACTGGTGCTACATACTAAGTTAGATACGTGAGTATGTAGTTGAACGCCTTGTCCAAAAACATCTTACTTCTGAGAGTTGAGCTCACCCTCAGTCCCTCACAGTTCCACACTGCCTGCAGAGTGAGTTTCGCACGTCTTCACCAGAGACGTTTGCCAGAGGCTTCTGAGACGCAAGTTAACAATGCAGACCTGGAGGGTATCTCCAGGTCCAGTAGAGTGGTAACCTGGGAACCTCCTGTCTCAGAATACTGCTACCTTCACACTGTCATAAGAATGCAGCTAGTTGAGAGCTGGCTTCTAGGCATGCTTCCCTGTGAGAGCTGAGGACAGGGCAGAACCCTCCCGCATCCTGCCTGACTGAAGACGTACCTGCTAACCTCCTTATGTTAGTGGCTGGGATAGGTTGTGGGAAAAGCATCTGTAAGCATTGGGCCTGAACTCCCGTGTATCTGAGTTGAATACAGCGATTTCCAAAGTCCTTCTTCATCAGAGTGTAGCTAGGTTCCCACTCACATGTCCGAGTGGGTAGCACACATCTGCCTCCCATGTATACACACTTCTGAGAGTTGAGCTTATGGCCTGTAAGCCTACCTCCTGCCTGCAGCTACCTTTCGCTTCCAAAAGGCCTAGGCTCGCTGCTTGACGCAAGTGTTGGGAGAGGTAACTGGAATCTCCCGGCACATAAGACTAGTGCCACCAAGCTCAATCCAGCGATTTCCCAGTAATTCCTGGGGTAGACTGGTGCTACATACTAAGTTCCATATGTGAGAAGGTAGCTGAACGCCTTGTCCAAAATCATCTTACTGCTGAGAGTTGAGCTCACCCTCAGTCCCTCACAGTTCCACACTGCCTGCAGAGTGAGCTTCCCACGTCTTCACCAGAGACGTTTTCCAGAAGCTTCTGAGACGCAAGTTAACAATGCACACCTGGACGGTATCTCCAGGTGCAGTAGAGTGGTAATCTGGGAACCTCCTTACTCAGAATACTGCTACCTTCACACTGTCATAAGAATGCAGCTAGTTGAGAGCTGGCTTCTAGGCAAGCTTCCCTGTGAGAGCTGAGGACAGGGCAGAACCCTCCCGCATCCTGCCTGACTGTAGACGTACCTGCTAACCTCCTTATGTTAGTGGCTGGGATGGGTTGCGGGAAAAGCATGTGTAAGCATTGGGCCTGAACTCCCGTGTATCTGAGTTGAATAGAGCGATTTCCAACATCCTTCTTCAATAGGAGTGTAGCTAGGTTCCAACTCCCATGTACGAGTGGGTAGCAGACATCTGCCTCCCATGCATACACACTTCTGAGAGTTGAGCTTATGGCCTGTAACCCTACATCCTGCCTGCCGCTACCTTTCGCTTCCAAAAGGCCTAGGCTCGCTGCTTGACGCAAGTGTTGGGAGAGGTAACTGGAATCTCCCGGCACACAAGACGAGTGCCTCCAAGCTCAATCAAGCGATTTCCTAGTAATTCCTGGGGTAGACTGGTGCTACATACTAAGTTCCATACGTGAGTATGTAGTTGAACGCCTTGTCCAAAAACATCTTACTTCTCAGAGTTGAGCTCACCCTCAGTCCCTCACAGTTCCACACTGCCTGCAGAGTGAGTTTCGCACGTCTTCACCAGAGACGTTTGCCAGAGGCTTCTGAGACGCAAGTTAACAATGCAGACCTGGAGGGTATCTCCAGGTCCAGTAGAGTGGTAACCTGGGAACCTCCTGTCTCAGAATACTGCTACCTTCACCCTGCCATAAGAATGCAGCTAGTTGACAGCTGGCTTCAAAGCCTGCTTCCCTGTGAGAGCTAAGGACAGGGCACAACCCTCCCGCATCCTGCTTGACTGTAGAAGGAGCTGCTAACGTCCTCATGTTAGTGGCAGGGAAACGTTGTGAGAAAAGCATGTGGAATCGTTGTGCCTGAACCCACGTGTATCTGAGTTGAATACAGCGATTTCCAAAGTCCTTCTTCATCAGAGTGTAGCTAGGTTCCCACTCGCATGTCCGAGTGGGTAGCAGACATCTGCCTCCCATGTATACACACTTCTGAGAGTTGAGCTTATGGCCTGTAAGCCTACCTCCTGCCTGCAGCTACCTTTCGCTTCCAAAAGGCCTAGGCTCGCTGCTTGACGCAAGTGTTGGGAGAGGTAACTGGAATCTCCCGGCACACAAGACTAGTGCCACCAAGCTCAATCCAGCGATTTCCCAGTAATTCCTGGGGTAGACTGGTGCTACATACTAAGTTCCATATGTGAGAAGGTAGCTGAACGCCTTGTCCAAAATCATCTTACTGCTGAGAGTTGAGCTCACCCTCAGTCCCTCACAGTTCCACACTGCCTGCAGAGTGAGTTTCCCACGTCTTCACCAGAGACTTTTGCCAGAGGCTTCTGAGACGCAAGTTAACAATGCACACCTGGACGGTATCTCCAGGTGCAGTAGAGTGGTAATCTGGGAACCTCCTTACTCAGAATACTGCTACCTTCACACTGTCATAAGAATGCAGCTAGTTGAGAGCTGGCTTCTAGGCATGCTTCCCTGTGAGAGCTGAGGACAGGGCAGAACCCTCCCGCATCCTGCCTGACTGTAGACGTACCTGCTAACCTCCTTATGTTAGTGGCTGGGATAGGTTGTGGGAAAAGCATGTGTAAGCATTGGGCCTGAACTCCCGTGTATCTGAGTTGAATACAGCGATTTCCAAAGTCCTTCTTCATCAGAGTGTAGCTAGGTTCCCACTCACATGTCCGAGTGGGTAGCACACATCTGCCTCCCATGTATACAAACTTCTGAGAGTTGAGCTTATGGCCTGTAAGCCTACCTCCTGCCTGCAGCTACCTTTCGCTTCCAAAAGGCCTAGGCTCGCTGCTTGACGCAAGTGTTGGGAGAGGTAACTGGAATCTCCCGGCACACAAGACTAGTGCCACCAAGCTCAATCCAGCGATTTCCCAGTAATTCCTGGGGTAGACTGGTGCTACATACTAAGTTCCATATGTGAGAAGGTAGCTGAACGCCTTGTCCAAAATCATCTTACTGCTGAGAGTTGAGCTCACCCTCAGTCCCTCACAGTTCCACACTGCCTGCAGAGTGAGTTTCCCACGTCTTCACCAGAGACTTTTGCCAGAGGCTTCTGAGACGCAAGTTAACAATGCACACCTGGACGGTATCTCCAGGTGCAGTAGAGTGGTAATCTGGGAACCTCCTTACTCAGAATACTGCTACCTTCACACTGTCATAAGAATGCAGCTAGTTGAGAGCTGGCTTCTAGGCAAGCTTCCCTGTGAGAGCTGAGGACAGGGCAGAACCCTCCCGCATCCTGCCTGACTGTAGACGTACCTGCTAACCTCCTTATGTTAGTGGCTGGGATGGGTTGCGGGAAAAGCATGTGTAAGCATTGGGCCTGAACTCCCGTGTATCTGAGTTGAATAGAGCGATTTCCAACATCCTTCTTCAATAGGAGTGTAGCTAGGTTTCAACTCCCATGTCCGAGTGGGTAGCAGACATCTGCCTCCCATGCATACACACTTCTGAGAGTTGAGCTTATGGCCTGTAACCCTACATCCTGCCTCCCGCTACCTTTCGCTTCCAAAAGGCCTAGGCTCGCTGCTTGACGCAAGTGTTGGGAGAGGTAACTGGAATCTCCCGGCACACAAGACGAGTGCCTCCAAGCTCAATCAAGCGATTTCCTAGTAATTCCTGGGGTAGACTGGTGCTACATACTAAGTTCCATACGTGAGTATGTAGATGAACGCCTTGTCCAAAAACATCTTACTTCTGAGAGTTGAGCTCACCCTCAGTCCCTCACAGTTCCACACTGCCTGCAGAGTGAGTTTCGCACGTCTTCACCAGAGACGTTTGCCAGAGGCTTCTGAGACGCAAGTTAACAATGCAGACCTGAAGGGTATCTCCAGGTGCAGTAGAGTGGTAACCTGGGAACCTCCTGTCTCAGAATACTGCTACCTTCACACTGTCATAAGAATGCAGCTAGTTGAGAGCTGGCTTCTAGGCATGCTTCCCTGTGAGAGCTGAGGACAGGGCAGAACCCTCCCGCATCCTGCCTGACTGTAGACGTACCTGCTAACCTCCTTATGTTAGTGGCTGGGATAGGTTGTGGGAAAAGCATGTGTAAGCATTGGGCCTGAACTCCCGTGTATCTGAGTTGAATACAGCGATTTCCAAAGTCCTTCTTCATCAGAGTGTAGCTAGGTTCCCACTCACATGTCCGAGTGGGTAGCACACATCTGCCTCCCATGTATACACACTTCTGAGAGTTGAGCTTATGGCCTGTAAGCCTACCTCCTGCCTGCAGCTACCTTTCGCTTCCAAAAGGCCTAGGCTCGCTGCTTGACGCAAGTGTTGGGAGAGGTAACTGGAATCTCCCGGCACACAAGACTAGTGCCACCAAGCTCAATCCAGCGATTTCCCAGTAATTCCTGGGGTAGACTGGTGCTACATACTAAGTTCCATATGTGAGAAGGTAGCTGAACGCCTTGTCCAAAATCATCTTACTGCTGAGAGTTGAGCTCACCCTCAGTCCCTCACAGTTCCACACTGCCTGCAGAGTGAGTTTCCCACGTCTTCACCAGAGACTTTTGCCAGAGGCTTCTGAGACGCAAGTTAACAATGCACACCTGGACGGTATCTCCAGGTGCAGTAGAGTGGTAATTTGGGAACCTCCTTACTCAGAATACTGCTACCTTCACACTGTCATAAGAATGCAGCTAGTTGAGAGCTGGCTTCTAGGCAAGCTTCCCTGTGAGAGCTGAGGACAGGGCAGAACCCTCCCGCATCCTGCCTGACTGTAGACGTACCTGCTAACCTCCTTATGTTAGTGGCTGGGATGGGTTGCGGGAAAAGCATGTGTAAGCATTGGGCCTGAACTCCCGTGTATCTGAGTTGAATACAGCGATTTCCAACATCCTTCTTCAATAGGAGTGTAGCTAGGTTCCAACTCCCATGTCCGAGTGGGTAGCAGACATCTGCCTCCCATGCATACACACTTCTGAGAGTTGAGCTTATGGCCTGTAACCCTACATCCTGCCTGCCGCTACCTTTCGCTTCCAAAAGGCCTAGGCTCGCTGCTTGACGCAAGTGTTGGGAGAGGTAACTGGAATCTCCCGGCACACAAGACGAGTGCCTCCAAGCTCAATCAAGCGATTTCCTAGTAATTCCTGGGGTAGACTGGTGCTACATACTAAGTTCTATACGTGAGTATGTAGTTGAACGCCTTGTCCAAAAACATCTTACTTCTCAGAGTTGAGCTCACCCTCAGTCCCTCACAGTTCCACACTGCCTGCAGAGTGAGTTTCGCACGTCTTCACCAGAGACGTTTGCCAGAGGCTTCTGAGACGCAAGTTAACAATGCAGACCTGGAGGGTATCTCCAGGTCCAGTAGAGTGGTAACCTGGGAACCTCCTGTCTCAGAATACTGCTACCTTCACCCTGCCATAAGAATGCAGCTAGTTGACAGCTGGCTTCAAGGCCTGCTTCCCTGTGAGAGCTAAGGACAGGGCACAACCCTCCCGCATCCTGCTTGACTGTAGAAGGAGCTGCTAACGTCCTCATGTTAGTGGCAGGGAAACGTTGTGAGAAAAGCATGTGGAATCGTTGTGCCTGAACCCACGTGTATCTGAGTTGAATACAGCGATTTCCAAAGTCCTTCTTCATCAGAGTGTAGCTAGGTTCCCACTCGCATGTCCGAGTGGGTAGCAGACATCTGCCTCCCATGTATACACACTTCTGAGAGTTGAGCTTATGGCCTGTAAGCCTACCTCCTGCCTGCAGCTACCTTTCGCTTCCAAAAGGCCTAGGCTCGCTGCTTCACCGAAGTGTTGGGAGAGGTAACTGGAATCTCCCGGCACACAAGACTAGTGCCACCAAGCTCAATCCAGCGATTTCCCAGTAATTCCTGGGGTAGACTGGTGCTACATACTAAGTTCCATATGTGAGAAGGTAGCTGAACGCCTTGTCCAAAATCATCTTACTGCTGAGAGTTGAGCTCACCCTCAGTCCCTCACAGTTCCACACTGCCTGCAGAGTGAGTTTCCCACGTCTTCACCAGAGACTTTTGCCAGAGGCTTCTGAGACGCAAGTTAACAATGCACACCTGGACGGTATCTCCAGGTGCAGTAGAGTGGTAATCTGGGAACCTCCTTACTCAGAATACTGCTACCTTCACACTGTCATAAGAATGCAGCTAGTTGAGAGCTGGCTTCTAGGCATGCTTCCCTGTGAGAGCTGAGGACAGGGCAAAACCCTCCCGTATCCTGCCTGACTGTAGACGTACCTGCTAACCTCCTTATGTTAGTGGCTGGGATGGGTTGTGGGAAAAGCATGTGTAAGCATTGGGCCTGAACTCCCGTGTATCTGAGTTGAATACAGCGATTTCCAACATCCTTCTTCAATAGGAGTGTAGCTAGGTTCCAACTCCCATGTCCGAGTGGGTAGCAGACATCTGCCTCCCATGCATACACACTTCTGAGAGTTGAGCTTATGGCCTATAACCCTACATCCTGCCTGCCGCTACCTTTCGCTTCCAAAAGGCCTAGGCTCGCTGCTTGACGCAAGTGTTGGGAGAGGTAACTGGAATCTCCCGGCACACAAGACGAGTGCCTCCAAGCTCAATCAAGCGATTTCCTAGTAATTCCTGGGGTAGACTGGTGCTACATACTAAGTTCCATACGTGAGTATGTAGTTGAACGCCTTGTCCAAAAACATCTTACTTCTGAGAGTTGAGCTCACCCTCAGTCCCTCACAGTTCCACACTGCCTTCAGAGTGAGTTTCGCACGTCTTCACCAGAGACGTTTGCCAGTGGCTTCTGAGACGCAAGTTAACAATGCAGACCTGGAGGGTATCTCCAGGTCCAGTAGAGTGGTAACCTGGGAACCTCCTGTCTCAGAATCCTGCTACCTTCACCCTGCCATAAGAATGCAGCTAGTTGACAGCTGGCTTCAAGGCCTGCTTCCCTGTGAGAGCTAAGGACAGGGCACAACCCTCCCGCATCCTGCTTGACTGTAGAAGGAGCTGCTAACGTCCTCATGTTAGTGGCAGGGAAACGTTGTGAGAAAAGCATGTGGAATCGTTGTGCCTGAACCCACGTGTATCTGAGTTGAATACAGCGATTTCCAAAGTCCTTCTTCATCAGAGTGTAGCTAGGTTCCCACTCGCATGTCCGAGTGGGTAGCAGACATCTGCCTCCCATGTATACACACTTCTGAGAGTTGAGCTTATGGCCTGTAAGCCTACCTCCTGCCTGCAGCTACCTTTCGCTTCCAAAAGGCCTAGGCTCGCTGCTTCACCGAAGTGTTGGGAGAGGTAACTGGAATCTCCCGGCACACAAGACTAGTGCCTCCAAGCTCAATCCAGCGATTTCCCAGTAATTCCTGGGGTAGACTGGTGCTACATACTAAGTTCCATATGTGAGAAGGTAGCTGAACGCCTTGTCCAAAATCATCTTACTGCTGAGAGTTGAGCTCACCCTCAGTCCCTCACAGTTCCACACTGCCTGCAGAGTGAGTTTCCCACGTCTTCACCAGAGACTTTTGCCAGAGGCTTCTGAGACGCAAGTTAACAATGCACACCTGGACGGTATCTCCAGGTGCAGTAGAGTGGTAATCTGGGAACCTCCTTACTCAGAATACTGCTACCTTCACACTGTCATAAGAATGCAGCTAGTTGAGAGCTGGCTTCTAGGCAAGCTTCCCTGTGAGAGCTGAGGACAGGGCAGAACCCTCCCGCATCCTGCCTGACTGTAGACGTACCTGCTAACCTCCTTATGTTAGTGGCTGGGATGGGTTGCGGGAAAAGCATGTGTAAGCATTGGGCCTGAACTCCCGTGTATCTGAGTTGAATACAGCGATTTCCAACATCCTTCTTCAATAGGAGTGTAGCTAGGTTCCAACTCCCATGTCCGAGTGGGTAGCAGACCTCTGCCTCCCATGCATACACACTTCTGAGAGTTGAGCTTATGGCCTGTAACCCTACATCCTGCCTGCCGCTACCTTTCGCTTCCAAAAGGCCTAGGCTCGCTGCTTGACGCAAGTGTTGGGAGAGGTAACTGGAATCTCCCGGCACACAAGACGAGTGCCTCCAAGCTCAATCAAGCGATTTCCTAGTAATTCCTGGGGTAGACTGGTGCTACATACTAAGTTCCATACGTGAGTATGTAGTTGAACGCCTTGTCCAAAAACATCTTACTTCTCAGAGTTGAGCTCACCCTCAGTCCCTCACAGTTCCACACTGCCTTCAGAGTGAGTTTCGCACGTCTTCACCAGAGACGTTTGCCAGAGGCTTCTGAGACGCAAGTTAACAATGCAGACCTGGAGGGTATCTCCAGGTCCAGTAGAGTGGTAACCTGGGAACCTCCTGTCTCAGAATCCTGCTACCTTCACCCTGCCATAAGAATGCAGCTAGTTGACAGCTGGCTTCAAGGCCTGCTTCCCTGTGAGAGCTAAGGACAGGGCACAACCCTCCCGCATCCTGCTTGACTGTAGAAGGAGCTGCTAACGTCCTCATGTTAGTGGCAGGGAAACGTTGTGAGAAAAGCATGTGGAATCGTTGTGCCTGAACCCACGTGTATCTGAGTTGAATACAGCGATTTCCAAAGTCCTTCTTCATCAGAGTGTAGCTAGGTTCCCACTCGCATGTCCGAGTGGGTAGCAGACATCTGCCTCCCATGTATACACACTTCTGAGAGTTGAGCTTATGGCCTGTAAGCCTACCTCCTGCCTGCAGCTACCTTTCGCTTCCAAAAGGCCTAGGCTCGCTGCTTCACCGAAGTGTTGGGAGAGGTAACTGGAATCTCCCGGCACACAAGACTAGTGCCACCAAGCTCAATCCAGCGATTTCCCAGTAATTCCTGGGGTAGACTGGTGCTACATACTAAGTTCCATATGTGAGAAGGTAGCTGAACGCCTTGTCCAAAATCATCTTACTGCTGAGAGTTGAGCTCACCCTCAGTCCCTCACAGTTCCACACTGCCTGCAGAGTGAGTTTCCCACGTCTTCACCAGAGACTTTTGCCAGAGGCTTCTGAGACGCAAGTTAACAATGCACACCTGGACGGTATCTCCAGGTGCAGTAGAGTGGTAATCTGGGAACGTCCTTACTCAGAATACTGCTACCTTCACACTGTCATAAGAATGCAGCTAGTTGAGAGCTGGCTTCTAGGCAAGCTTCCCTGTGAGAGCTGAGGACAGGGCAGAACCCTCCCGTATCCTGCCTGACTGTAGACGTACCTGCTAACCTCCTTATGTTAGTGGCTGGGATGGGTTGCGGGAAAAGCATGTGTAAGCATTGGGCCTGAACTCCCGTGTATCTGAGTTGAATACAGCGATTTCCAACATCCTTCTTCAATAGGAGTGTACCTAGGTTCCAACTCCCATGTCCGAGTGGGTAGCAGACATCTGCCTCCCATGCATACACACTTCTGAGAGTTGAGCTTATGGCCTATAACCCTACATCCTGCCTGCCGCTACCTTTCGCTTCCAAAAGGCCTAGGCTCGCTGCTTGACGCAAGTGTTGGGAGAGGTAACTGGAATCTCCCGGCACACAAGACGAGTGCCTCCAAGCTCAATCAAGCGATTTCCTAGTAATTCCTGGGGTAGACTGGTGCTACATACTAAGTTCCATACGTGAGTATGTAGTTGAACGCCTTGTCCAAAAACATCTTACTTCTGAGAGTTGAGCTCACCCTCAGTCCCTCACAGTTCCACACTGCCTGCAGAGTGAGTTTCGCACGTCTTCACCAGAGACGTTTGCCAGAGGCTTCTGACACGCAAGTTAACAATGCAGACCTGGAGGGTATCTCCAGGTCCAGTAGAGTGGTAACCTGGGAACCTCCTGTCTCAGAATACTGCTACCTTCACACTGTCATAAGAATGCAGCTAGTTGAGAGCTGGCTTCTAGGCATGCTTCCCTGTGAGAGCTGAGGACAGGGCAGAACCCTCCCGCATCCTGCCTGACTGTAGACGTACCTGCTAACCTCCTTATGTTAGTGGCTGGGATAGGTTGTGGGAAAAGCATGTGTAAGCATTGGGCCTGAACTCCCGTGTATCTGAGTTGAATACAGCGATTTCCAAAGTCCTTCTTCATCAGAGTGTAGCTAGGTTCCTACTCACATGTCCGAGTGGGTAGCACACATCTGCCTCCCATGTATACACACTTCTGAGAGTTGAGCTTATGGCCTGTAAGCCTACCTCCTGCCTGCAGCTACCTTTCGCTTCCAAAAGGCCTAGGCTCGCTGCTTGACGCAAGTGTTGGGAGAGGTAACTGGAATCTCCCGGCACACAAGACTAGTGCCACCAAGCTCAATCCAGCGATTTCCCAGTAATTCCTGGGGTAGACTGGTGCTACATACTAAGTTCCATATGTGAGAAGGTAGCTGAACGCCTTGTCCAAAATCATCTTACTGCTGAGAGTTGAGCTCACCCTCAGTCCCTCACAGTTCCACACTGCCTGCAGAGTGAGTTTCCCACGTCTTCACCAGAGACTTTTGCCAGAGGCTTCTGAGACGCAAGTTAACAATGCACACCTGGACGGTATCTCCAGGTGCAGTAGAGTGGTAATCTGGGAACCTCCTTACTCAGAATACTGCTACCTTCACACTGTAATAAGAATGCAGCTAGTTGAGAGCTGGCTTCTAGGCAAGCTTCCCTGTGAGAGCTGAGGAGAGGGCAGAACCCTCCCGCATCCTGCCTGACTGTAGACGTACCTGCTAACCTCCTTATGTTAGTGGCTGGGATGGGTTGCGGGAAAAGCATGTGTAAGCATTGGGCCTGAACTCCCGTGTATCTGAGTTGAATACAGCGATTTCCAACATCCTTCTTCAATAGGAGTGTAGCTAGGTTCCAACTCCCATGTCCGAGTGGGTAGCAGACATCTGCCTCCCATGCATACACACTTCTGAGAGTTGAGCTTATGGCCTGTAACCCTACATCCTGCCTGCCGCTACCTTTCGCTTCCAAAAGGCCTAGGCTCGCTGCTTGACGCAAGTGTTTGGAGAGGTAACTGGAATCTCCCGGCACACAAGACGAGTGCCTCCAAGCTCAATCAAGCGATTTCCTAGTAATTCCTGGGGTAGACTGGTGCTACATACTAAGTTCCATACGTGAGTATGTAGTTGAACGCCTTGTCCAAAAACATCTTACTTCTCAGAGTTGAGCTCACCCTCAGTCCCTCACAGTTCCACACTGCCTGCAGAGTGAGTTTCGCACGTCTTCACCAGAGACGTTTGCCAGAGGCTTCTGAGACGCAAGTTAACAATGCAGACCTGGAGGGTATCTCCAGGTCCAGTAGAGTGGTAACCTGGGAACCTCCTGTCTCAGAATCCTGCTACCTTCACCCTGCCATAAGAATGCAGCTAGTTGACAGCTGGCTTCAAGGCCTGCTTCCCTGTGAGAGCTAAGGACAGGGCACAAAGCTCCCGCATCCTGCTTGACTGTAGAAGGAGCTGCTAACGTCCTCATGTTAGTGGCAGGGAAACGTTGTGAGAAAAGCATGTGGAATCGTTGTGCCTGAACCCACGTGTATCTGAGTTGAATACAGCGATTTCCAAAGTCCTTCTTCATCAGAGTGTAGCTAGGTTCCCACTCGCATGTCCGAGTGGGTAGCAGACATCTGCCTCCCATGTATACACACTTCTGAGAGTTGAGCTTATGGCCTGTAAGCCTACCTCCTGCCTGCAGCTACCTTTCGCTTCCAAAAGGCCTAGGCTCGCTGCTTCACCGAAGTGTTGGGAGAGGTAACTGGAATCTCCCGGCACACAAGACTAGTGCCACCAAGCTCAATCCAGCGATTTCCCAGTAATTCCTGGGGTAGACTGGTGCTACATACTAAGTTCCATATGTGAGAAGGTAGCTGAACGCCTTGTCCAAAATCATCTTACTGCTGAGAGTTGAGCTCACCCTCAGTCCCTCACAGTTCCACACTGCCTGCAGAGTGAGTTTCCCACGTCTTCACCAGAGACTTTTGCCAGAGGCTTCTGAGACGCAAGTTAACAATGCACACCTGGACGGTATCTCCAGGTGCAGTAGAGTGGTAATCTGGGAACCTCCTTACTCAGAATACTGCTACCTTCACACTGTCATAAGAATGCAGCTAGTTGAGAGCTGGCTTCTAGGCATGCTTCCCTGTGAGAGCTGAGGACAGGGCAGAACCCTCCCGCATCCTGCCTGACTGTAGACGTACCTGCTAACCTCCTTATGTTAGTGGCTGGGATAGGTTGTGGGAAAAGCATGTGTAAGCATTGGGCCTGAACTCCCGTGTATCTGAGTTGAATACAGCGATTTCCAAAGTCCTTCTTCATCAGAGTGTAGCTAGGTTCCCACTCGAATGTCCGAGTGGGTAGCACACATCTGCCTCCCATGTATACACACTTCTGAGAGTTGAGCTTATGGCCTGTAACCCTACCTCCTGCCTGCAGCTACCTTTCGCTTCCAAAAGGCCTAGGCTCGCTGCTTGACGCAAGTGTTGGGAGAGGTAACTGGAATCTCCCGGCACACAAGACTAGTGCCACCAAGCTCAATCCAGCGATTTCCCAGTAATTCCTGGGGTAGACTGGTGCTACATACTAAGTTCCATATGTGAGAAGGTAGCTGAACGCCTTGTCCAAAATCATCTTACTGCTGAGAGTTGAGCTCACCCTCAGTCCCTCACAGTTCCACACTGCCTGCAGAGTGAGCTTCCCACGTCTTCACCAGAGACGTTTGCCAGAGGCTTCTGAGACGCAAGTTAACAATGCACACCTGGACGGTATCTCCAGGTGCAGTAGAGTGGTAATCTGGGAACCTCCTTACTCAGAATACTGCTACCTTCACACTGTCATAAGAATGCAGCTAGTTGAGAGCTGGCTTCTAGGCATGCTTCCCTGTGAGAGCTGAGGACAGGGCAGAACCCTCCCGCATCCTGCCTGACTGTAGACGTACCTGCTAACCTCCTTATGTTAGTGGCTGGGATAGGTTGTGGGAAAAGCATGTGTAAGCATTGGGCCTGAACTCCCGTGTATCTGAGTTGAATACAGCGATTTCCAAAGTCCTTCTTCATTAGAGTGTAGCTAGGTTCCCACTCACATGTCCGAGTGGGTAGCACACATCTGCCTCCCATGTATACACACTTCTGAGAGTTGAGCTTATGGCCTGTAAGCCTACCTCCTGCCTGCAGCTACCTTTCGCTTCCAAAAGGCCTAGGCTCGCTGCTTGACGCAAGTGTTGGGAGAGGTAACTGGAATCTCCCGGCACACAAGACTAGTGCCACCAAGCTCAATCCAGCGATTTCCCAGTAATTCCTGGGGTAGACTGGTGCTACATACTAAGTTCCATATGTGAGAAGGTAGCTGAACGCCTTGTCCAAAATCATCTTACTGCTGAGAGTTGAGCTCACCCTCAGTCCCTCACAGTTCCACACTGCCTGCAGAGTGAGTTTCCCACGTCTTCACCAGAGACTTTTGCCAGAGGCTTCTGAGACGCAAGTTAACAATGCACACCTGGACGGTATCTCCAGGTGCAGTAGAGTGGTAATCTGGGAACCTCCTTACTCAGAATACTGCTACTTTCACACTGTCATAAGAATGCAGCTAGTTGAGAGCTGGCTTCTAGGCATGCTTCCCTGTGAGAGCTGAGGACAGGGCAGAACCCTCCCACATCCTGCCTGACTGTAGACTTACCTGCTAACCTCCTTATGTTAGTGGCTGGGATAGGTTGTGGGAAAAGCATGTGTAAGCATTGGGCCTGAACTCCCGTGTATCTGAGTTGAATACAGCGATTTCCAAAGTCCTTCTTCATCAGAGTGTAGCTAGGTTCCCACTCACATGTCCGAGTGGGTAGCAGACATCTGCCTCCCATGTATACACACTTCTGAGAGTTGAGCTTATGGCCTGTAAGCCTACCTCCTGCCTGCAGCTACCTTTCGCTTCCAAAAGGCCTAGGCTCGCTGCTTGACGCAAGTGTTGGGAGAGGTAACTGGAATCTCCCGGCACACAAGACTAGTGCCACCAAGCTCAATCCAGCGATTTCCCAGTAATTCCTGGGGTAGACTGGTGCTACATACTAAGTTCCATATGTGAGAAGGTAGCTGAACGCCTTGTCCAAAATCATCTTACTGCTGAGAGTTGAGCTCACCCTCAGTCCCTCACAGTTCCACACTGCCTGCAGAGTGAGTTTCCCACGTCTTCACCAGAGACTTTTGCCAGAGGCTTCTGAGACGCAAGTTAACAATGCACACCTGGACGGTATCTCCAGGTGCAGTAGAGTGGTAATCTGGGAACCTCCTTACTCAGAATACTGCTACCTTCACACTGTCATAAGAATGCAGCTAGTTGAGAGCTGGCTTCTAGGCAAGCTTCCCTGTGAGAGCTGAGGACAGGGCAGAACCCTCCCGCATCCTGCCTGACTGTAGACGTACCTGCTAACCTCCTTATGTTAGTGGCTGGGATGGGTTGCGGGAAAAGCATGTGTAAGCATTGGGCCTGAACTCCCGTGTATCTGAGTTGAATAGAGCGATTTCCAACATCCTTCTTCAATAGGAGTGTAGCTAGGTTCCAACTCCCATGTCCGAGTGGGTAGCAGACATCTGCCTCCCATGCATACACACTTCTGAGAGTTGAGCTTATGGCCTGTAACCCTACATCCTGCCTGCCGCTACCTTTCGCTTCCAAAAGGCCTAGGCTCGCTGCTTGACGCAAGTGTTGGGAGAGGTAACTGGAATCTCCCGGCACACAAGACGAGTGCCTCCAAGCTCAATCAAGCGATTTCCTAGTAATTCCTGGGGTAGACTGGTGCTACATACTATGTTAGATACGTGAGTATGTAGTTGAACGCCTTGTCCAAAAACATCTTACTTCTGAGAGTTGAGCTCACCCTCAGTCCCTCACAGTTCCACACTGCCTGCAGAGTGAGTTTCGCACGTCTTCACCAGAGACGTTTGCCAGAGGCTTCTGAGACGCAAGTTAACAATGCAGACCTGGAGGGTATCTCCAGGTCCAGTAGATTGGTAACCTGGGAACCTCCTGTCTCAGAATACTGCTACCTTCACACTGTCATAAGAATGCAGCTAGTTGAGAGCTGGCTTCTAGGCATGCTTCCCTGTGAGAGCTGAGGACAGGGCAGAACCCTCCCGCATCCTGCCTGACTGTAGACGTACCTGCTAACCTCCTTATGTTAGTGGCTGGGATAGGTTGTGGGAAAAGCATGTGTAAGCATTGGGCCTGAACTCCCGTGTATCTGAGTTGAATACAGCGATTTCCAAAGTCCTTCTTCATCAGAGTGTAGCTAGGTTCCTACTCACATGTCCGAGTGGGTAGCACACATCTGCCTCCCATGTATACACACTTCTGAGAGTTGAGCTTATGGCCTGTAAGCCTACCTCCTGCCTGCAGCTACCTTTCGCTTCCAAAAGGCCTAGGCTCGCTGCTTGACGCAAGTGTTGGGAGAGGTAACTGGAATCTCCCGGCACACAAGACTAGTGCCACCAAGCTCAATCCAGCGATTTCCCAGTAATTCCTGGGGTAGACTGGTGCTACATACTAAGTTCCATATGTGAGAAGGTAGCTGAACGCCTTGTCCAAAATCATCTTACTGCTGAGAGTTGAGCTCACCCTCAGTCCCTCAGAGTTCCACACTGCCTGCAGAGTGAGTTTCCCACGTCTTCACCAGAGACTTTTGCCAGAGGCTTCTGAGACGCAAGTTAACAATGCACACCTGGACGGTATCTCCAGGTGCAGTAGAGTGGTAATCTGGGAACCTCCTTACTCAGAATACTGCTACCTTCACACTGTCATAAGAATGCAGCTAGTTGAGAGCTGGCTTCTAGGCAAGCTTCCCTGTGAGAGCTGAGGAGAGGGCAGGACCCTCCCGCATCCTGCCTGACTGTAGACGTACCTGCTAACCTCCTTATGTTAGTGGCTGGGATGGGTTGCGGGAAAAGCATGTGTAAGCATTGGGCCTGAACTCCCGTGTATCTGAGTTGAATACAGCGATTTCCAACATCCTTCTTCAATAGGAGTGTAGCTAGGTTCCAACTCCCATGTCCGAGTGGGTAGCAGACATCTGCCTCCCATGCATACACACTTCTGAGAGTTGAGCTTATGGCCTGTAACCCTACATCCTGCCTGCCGCTACCTTTCAGTTCCAAAAGGCCTAGGCTCGCTGCTTGACGCAAGTGTTGGGAGAGGTAACTGGAATCTCCCGGCACACAAGACGAGTGCCTCCAAGCTCAATCAAGCGATTTCCTAGTAATTCCTGGGGTAGACTGGTGCTACATACTAAGTTCCATACGTGAGTATGTAGTTGAACGCCTTGTCCAAAAACATCTTACTTCTCAGAGTTGAGCTCACCCTCAGTCCCTCACAGTTCCACACTGCCTGCAGAGTGAGTTTCGCACGTCTTCACCAGAGACGTTTGCCAGAGGCTTCTGAGACGCAAGTTAACAATGCAGACCTGGAGGGTATCTCCAGGTCCAGTAGAGTGGTAACCTGGGAACCTCCTGTCTCAGAATACTGCTACCTTCACCCTGCCATAAGAATGCAGCTAGTTGACAGCTGGCTTCAAGGCCTGCTTCCCTGTGAGAGCTAAGGACAGGGCACAACCCTACCGCATCCTGCTTGACTGTAGAAGGAGCTGCTAACGTCCTCATGTTAGTGGCAGGGAAACGTTGGGAGAAAAGCATGTGGAATCGTTGTGCCTGAACCCACGTGTATCTGAGTTGAATACAGCGATTTCCAAAGTCCTTCTTCATCAGAGTGTAGCTAGGTTCCCACTCGCATGTCCGAGTGGGTAGCAGACATCTGCCTCCCATGTATACACACTTCTGAGAGTTGAGCTTATGGCCTGTAAGCCTACCTCCTGCCTGCAGCTACCTTTCGCTTCCAAAAGGCCTAGGCTCGCTGCTTCACCGAAGTGTTGGGAGAGGTAACTGGAATCTCCCGGCACACAAGACTAGTGCCACCAAGCTCAATCCAGCGATTTCCCAGTAATTCCTGGGGTAGACTGGTGCTACATACTAAGTTCCATATGTGAGAAGGTAGCTGAACGCCTTGTCCAAAATCATCTTACTGCTGAGAGTTGAGCTCACCCTCAGTCCCTCACAGTTCCACACTGCCTGCAGAGTGAGTTTCCCACGTCTTCACCAGAGACTTTTGCCAGAGGCTTCTGAGACGCAAGTTAACAATGCACACCTGGACGGTATCTCCAGGTGCAGTAGAGTGGTAATCTGGGAACCTCCTTACTCAGAATACTGCTACCTTCACACTGTCATAAGAATGCAGCTAGTTGAGAGCTGGCTTCTAGGCATGCTTCCCTGTGAGAGCTGAGGACAGGGCAGAACCCTCCCGCATCCTGCCTGACTGTAGACGTACCTGCTAACCTCCTTATGTTAGTGGCTGGGATAGGTTGTGGGAAAAGCATGTGTAAGCATTGGGCCTGAACTCCCGTGTATCTGAGTTGAATACAGCGATTTCCAAAGTCATTCTTCATCAGAGTGTAGCTAGGTTCCCACTCGAATGTCCGAGTGGGTAGCACACATCTGCCTCCCATGTATACACACTTCTGAGAGTTGAGCTTATGGCCTGTAACCCTACCTCCTGCCTGCAGCTACCTTTCGCTTCCAAAAGGCCTAGGCTCGCTGCTTGACGCAAGTGTTGGGAGAGGTAACTGGAATCTCCCGGCACACAAGACTAGTGCCACCAAGCTCAATCCAGCGATTTCCCAGTAATTCCTGGTGTAGACTGGTGCTACATACTAAGTTCCATATGTGAGAAGGTAGCTGAACGCCTTGTCCAAAATCATCTTACTGCTGAGAGTTGAGCTCACCCTCAGTCCCTCACATTTCCACACTGCCTGCAGAGTGAGTTTCCCACGTCTTCACCAGAGACTTTTGCCAGAGGCTTCTGAGACGCAAGTTAACAATGCACACCTGGACGGTATTTCCAGGCGCAGTAGAGTGGTAATCTGGGAACCTCCTTACTCAGAATACTGCTACCTTCACACTGTCATAAGAATGCAGCTAGTTGAGAGCTGGCTTCTAGGCATGCTTCCCTGTGAGAGCTGAGGACAGGGCAGAATCCTCCCGCATCCTGCCTGACTGTAGACGTACCTGCTAACCTCCTTATGTTAGTGGCTGGGATGGGTTGCAGGAAAAGCATGTGTAAGCATTGGGCCTGAACTCCCGTGTATCTGAGTTGAATACAGCGATTTCCAACATCCTTCTTCAATAGGAGTGTAGCTAGGTTCCAACTCCCATGTCCGAGTGGGTAGCAGACATCTGCCTCCCATGCATACACACTTCTGAGAGTTGAGCTTATGGCCTGTAACCCTACATCCTGCCTGCCGCTACCTTTCGCTTCCAAAAGGCCTAGGCTCGCTGCTTGACGCAAGTGTTGGGAGAGGTAACTGGAATCTCCCGGCACACAAGACGAGTGCCTCCAAGCTCAATCAAGCGATTTCCTAGTAATTCCTGGGGTAGACTGGTGCTACATACTAAGTTCCATACGTGAGTAGGTAGTTGAACGCCTTGCCCAAAAACATCTTACTTCTGAGAGTTGAGCTCACCCTCAGTCCCTCACAGTTCCACACTGCCTGCAGAGTGAGTTTCGCACGTCTTCACCAGAGACGTTTGCCAGAGGCTTCTGAGACGCAAGTTAACAATACAGACCTGGAGGGTATCTCCAGGTCCAGTAGAGTGGTAACCTGGGAACCTCCTCTCTCAGAATACTGCTACCTTCACCCTGCCATAAGAATGCAGCTAGTTGACAGCTGGCTTCAAGGTCTGCTTCCCTGTGAGAGCTAAAGACAGGGCACAACCCTCCCGCATCCTGCTTGACTGTAGAAGGAGCTGCTAACGTCCTCATGTTAGTGGCAGGGAAACGTTGTGAGAAAAGCATGTGGAATCGTTGTGCCTGAACCCACGTGTATCTGAGTTGAATACAGCGATTTCCAAAGTCCTTCTTCATCAGAGTGTAGCTAGGTTCCCACTCGCATGTCCGAGTGGGTAGCAGACATCTGCCTCCCATGTATACACACTTCTGAGAGTTGAGCTTATGGCCTGTAAGCCTACCTCCTGCCTGCAGCTACCTTTCGCTTCCAAAAGGCCTAGGCTCGCTGCTTGACGCAAGTGTTGGGAGAGGTAACTGGAATCTCCCGGCACACAAGACTAGTGCCACCAAGCTCAATCCAGCGATTTCCCAGTAATTCCTGGGGTAGACTGGTGCTACATACTAAGTTCCATATGTGAGAAGGTAGCTGAACGCCTTGTCCAAAATCATCTTACTGCTGAGAGTTGAGCTCACCCTCAGTCCCTCACAGTTCCACACTGCCTGCAGAGTGAGTTTCCCACGTCTTCACCAGAGACTTTTGCCAGAAGCTTCTGAGACGCAAGTTAACAATGCACACCTGGACGGTATCTCCAGGTGCAGTAGAGTGGTAATCTGGGAACCTCCTTACTCAGAATACTGCTACCTTCACACTGTCATAAGAATGCAGCTAGTTGAGAGCTGGCTTCTAGGCAAGCTTCCCTGTGAGAGCTGAGGACAGGGCAGAACCCTCCCGCATCCTGCCTGACTGTAGACGTACCTGCTAACCTCCTTATGTTAGTGGCTGGGATGGGTTGCGGGAAAAGCATGTGTAAGCATTGGGCCTGAACTCCCGTGTATCTGAGTTGAATAGAGCGATTTCCAACATCCTTCTTCAATAGGAGTGTAGCTAGGTTCCAACTCCCATGTCCGAGTGGGTAGCAGACATCTGCCTCCCATGCATACACACTTCTGAGAGTTGAGCTTATGGCCTGTAACCCTACATCCTGCCTGCCGCTACCTTTCGCTTCCAAAAGGCCTAGGCTCGCTGCTTGACGCAAGTGTTGGGAGAGGTAACTGGAATCTCCCGGCACACAAGACGAGTGCCTCCAAGCTCAATCAAGCGATTTCCTAGTAATTCCTGGGGTAGACTGGTGCTACATACTAAGTTCCATACGTGAGTATGTAGTTGAACGCCTTGTCCAAAAACATCTTACTTCTGAGAGTTGAGCTCACCCTCAGTCCCTCACAGTTCCACACTGCCTGCAGAGTGAGTTTCGCACGTCTTCACCAGAGACGTTTGCCAGAGGCTTCTGAGACGCAAGTTAACAATGCAGACCTGGAGGGTATCTCCAGGTCCAGTAGAGTGGTAACCTGGGAACCTCCTGTCTCAGAATACTGCTACCTTCACCCTGCCATAAGAATGCAGCTAGTTGACAGCTGGCTTCAAGGCCTGCTTCCCTGTGAGAGCTAAGGACAGGGCACAACCCTCCCGCATCCTGCTTGACTGTAGAAGGAGCTGCTAACGTCCTCATGTTAGTGGCAGGGAAACGTTGTGAGAAAAGCATGTGGAATCGTTGTGCCTGAACCCACGTGTATCTGAGTTGAATACAGCGATTTCCAAAGTCCTTCTTCATCAGAGTGTAGCTAGGTTCCCACTCGCATGTCCGAGTGGGTAGCAGACATCTGCCTCCCATGTATACACACTTCTGAGAGTTGAGCTTATGGCCTGTAAGCCTACCTCCTGCCTGCAGCTACCTTTCGCTTCCAAAAGGCCTAGGCTCGCTGCTTCACCGAAGTGTTGGGAGAGGTAACTGGAATCTCCCGGCACACAAGACTAGTGCCACCAAGCTCAATCCAGCGATTTCCCAGTAATTCCTGGGGTAGACTGGTGCTACATACTAAGTTCCATATGTGAGAAGGTAGCTGAACGCCTTGTCCAAAATCATCTTACTGCTGAGAGTTGAGCTCACCCTCAGTCCCTCACAGTTCCACACTGCCTGCAGAGTGAGTTTCCCACGTCTTCACCAGAGACTTTTGCCAGAGGCTTCTGAGACGCAAGTTAACAATGCACACCTGGACGGTATCTCCAGGTGCAGTAGAGTGGTAATCTGGGAACCTCCTTACTCAGAATACTGCTACCTTCACACTGTCATAAGAATGCAGCTAGTTGAGAGCTGGCTTCTAGGCATGCTTCCCTGTGAGAGCTGAGGACAGGGCAGAACCCTCCCGCATCCTGCCTGACTGTAGACGTACCTGCTAACCTCCTTATGTTAGTGGCTGGGATGGGTTGCGGGAAAAGCATGTGTAAGCATTGGGCCTGAACTCCCGTGTATCTGAGTTGAATACAGCGATTTCCAACATCCTTCTTCAATAGGAGTGTAGCTAGGTTCCAACTCCCATGTCCGAGTGGGTAGCAGACATCTGCCTCCCATGCATACACACTTCTGAGAGTTGAGCTTATGGCCTGTAACCCTACATCCTGCCTGCCGCTACCTTTCGCTTCCAAAAGGCCTAGGCTCGCTGCTTGACGCAAGTGTTGGGAGAGGTAACTGGAATCTCCCGGCACACAAGACGAGTGCCTCCAAGCTCAATCAAGCGATTTCCTAGTAATTCCTGGGGTAGACTGGTGCTACATACTAAGTTCCATACGTGAGTATGTAGTTGAACGCCTTGTCCAAAAACATCTTACTTCTCAGAGTTGAGCTCACCCTCAGTCCCCCAGAGTTCCACACTTCCTGCAGAGTGAGTTTCGCACGTCTTCACGAGAGACGTTTGCCAGAGGCTTCTGACACGCAAGTTAACAATGCAGACCTGGAGGGTATCTCCAGGTCCAGTAGAGTGGTAACCTGGGAACCTCCTGTCTCAGAATACTGCTACCTTCACCCTACCATAAGAATGCAGCTAGTTGACAGCTGGCTTCAAGGCCTGCTTCCCTGTGAGAGCTAAGGACAGGGCACAACCCTCCCGCATCCTGCTTGACTGTAGAAGGAGCTGCTAACGTCCTCATGTTAGTGGCAGGGAAACGTTGTGAGAAAAGCATGTGGAATCGTTGTGCCTGAACCCACGTGTATCTGAGTTTAATACAGCGATTTCCAAAGTCCTTCTTCATCAGAGTGTAGCTAGGTTCCCAGTCGCATGTCTGAGTGGGTAGCAGACATCTGCCTCCCATGTATACACACTTCTGAGAGTTGAGCTTATGGCCTGTAAGCCTACCTCCTGCCTGCAGCTACCTTTCGCTTCCAAAAGGCCTAGGCTCGCTGCTTCACCGAAGTGTTGGGAGAGGTAACTGGAATCTCCCGGCACACAAGACTAGTGCCACCAAGCTCAATCCAGCGATTTCCCAGTAATTCCTGGGGTAGACTGGTGCTACATACTAAGTTCCATATGTGAGAAGGTAGCTGAACGCCTTGTCCAAAATCATCTTACTGCTGAGAGTTGAGCTCACCCTCAGTCCCTCACAGTTCCACACTGCCTGCAGAGTGAGTTTCCCACGTCTTCACCAGAGACTTTTGCCAGAGGCTTCTGAGACGCAAGTTAACAATGCACACCTGGACGGTATTTCCAGGCGCAGTAGAGTGGTAATCTGGGAACCTCCTTACTCAGAATACTGCTACCTTCACACTGTCATAAGAATGCAGCTAGTTGAGAGCTGGCTTCTAGGCATGCTTCCCTGTGAGAGCTGAGGACAGGGCAGAACCCTCCCGCATCCTGCCTGACTGTAGACGTACCTGCTAACCTCCTTATGTTAGTGGATGGGATGGGTTGCGGGAAAAGCATGTGTAAGCATTGGGCCTGAACTCCCGTGTATCTGAGTTGAATACAGCGATTTCCAACATCCTTCTTCAATAGGAGTGTAGCTAGGTTCCAACTCCCATGTCCGAGTGGGTAGCAGACATCTGCCTCCCATGCATACACACTTCTGAGAGTTGAGCTTATGGCCTGTAACCCTACATCCTGCCTGCCGCTACCTTTCGCTTCCAAAAGGCCTAGGCTCGCTGCTTGACGCAAGTGTTGGGAGAGGTAACTGGAATCTCGCGGCACACAAGACGAGTGCCTCCAAGCTCAATCAAGCGATTTCCTAGTAATTCCTGGGGTAGACTGGTGCTACATACTAAGTTCCATACGTGAGTAGGTAGTTGAACGCCTTGCCCAAAAACATCTTACTTCTGAGAGTTGAGCTCACCCTCAGTCCCTCACAGTTCCACACTGCCTGCAGAGTGAGTTTCGCACGTCTTCACCAGAGACGTTTGCCAGAGGCTTCTGAGACGCAAGTTAACAATACAGACCTGGAGGGTATCTCCAGGTCCAGTAGAGTGGTAACCTGGGAACCTCCTCTCTCAGAATACTGCTACCTTCACCCTGCCATAAGAATGCAGCTAGTTGACAGCTGGCTTCAAGGCCTGCTTCCCTGTGAGAGCTAAAGACAGGGCACAACCCTCCCGCATCCTGCTTGACTGTAGAAGGAGCTGCTAACGTCCTCATGTTAGTGGCAGGGAAACGTTGGGAGAAAAGCATGTGGAATCGTTGTGCCTGAACTCACGTGTATCTGAGTTGAATACAGCGATTTCCAAAGTCCTTCTTCATCAGAGTGTAGCTAGGTTCCCACTCGCATGTCCGAGTGGGTAGCAGACATCTGCCTCCCATGTATACACACTTCTGAGAGTTGAGCTTATGGCCTGTAAGCCTACCTCCTGCCTGCAGCTACCTTTCGCTTCCAAAAGGCCTAGGCTCGCTGCTTCACCGAAGTGTTGGGAGAGGTAACTGGAATCTCCCGGCACACAAGACTAGTGCCACCAAGCTCAATCCAGCGATTTCCCAGTAATTCCTGGGGTAGACTGGTGCTACATACTAAGTTCCATATGTGAGAAGGTAGCTGAACGCCTTGTCCAAAATCATCTTACTGCTGAGAGTTGAGCTCACCCTCAGTCCCTCACAGTTCCACACTGCCTGCAGAGTGAGTTTCCCACGTCTTCACCAGAGACTTTTGCCAGAGGCTTCTGAGACGCAAGTTAACAATGCACACCTGGACGGTATCTCCAGTTGCAGTAGAGTGGTAATCTGGGAACCTCCTTACTCAGAATACTGCTACCTTCACACTGTCATAAGAATGCAGCTAGTTGAGAGCTGGCTTCTAGGCATGCTTCCCTGTGAGAGCTGAGGACAGGGCAGAACCCTCCCGCATCCTGCCTGACTGTAGACGTACCTGCTAACCTCCTTATGTTAGTGGCTGGGATGGGTTGTGGGAAAAGCATGTGTAAGCATTGGGCCTGAACTCCCGTGTATCTGAGTTGAATACAGCGATTTCCAACATCCTTCTTCAATAGGAGTGTAGCTAGGTTCCAACTCCCATGTCCGAGTGGGTAGCAGACATCTGCCTCCCATGCATACACACTTCTGAGAGTTGAGCTTATGGCCTATAACCCTACATCCTGCCTGCCGCTACCTTTCGCTTCCAAAAGGCCTAGGCTCGCTGCTTGACGCAAGTGTTGGGAGAGGTAACTGGAATCTCCCGGCACACAAGACGAGTGCCTCCAAGCTCAATCAAGCGATTTCCTAGTAATTCCTGGGGTAGACTGGTGCTACATACTAAGTTCCATACGTGAGTATGTAGTTGAACGCCTTGTCCAAAAACATCTTACTTCTCAGAGTTGAGCTCACCCTCAGTCCCTCACAGTTCCACACTGCCTTCAGAGTGAGTTTCGCACAACTTCACCAGAGACGTTTGCCAGAGGCTTCTGAGACGCAAGTTAACAATGCAGACCTGGAGGGTATCTCCAGGTCCAGTAGAGTGGTAACCTGGGAACCTCCTGTCTCAGAATCCTGCTACCTTCACCCTGCCATAAGAATGCAGCTAGTTGACAGCTGGCTTCAAGGCCTGCTTCGCTGTGAGAGCTAAGGACAGTGCACAACCCTCCCGCATCCTGCTTGACTGTAGAAGGAGCTGCTAACGTCCTCATGTTAGTGGCAGGGAAACGTTGTGAGAAAAGCATGTGGAATCGTTGTGCCTGAACCCACGTGTATCTGAGTTGAATACAGCGATTTCCAAAGTCCTTCTTCATCAGAGTGTAGCTAGGTTCCCACTCGCATGTCCGAGTGGGTAGCAGACATCTGCCTCCCATGTATACACACTTCTGAGAGTTGAGCTTATGGCCTGTAAGCCTACCTCCTGCCTGCAGCTACCTTTCGCTTCCAAAAGGCCTAGGCTCGCTGCTTCACCGAAGTGTTGGGAGAGGTAACTGGAATCTCCCGGCACACAAGACTAGTGCCTCCAAGCTCAATCCAGCGATTTCCCAGTAATTCCTGGGGTAGACTGGTGCTACATACTAAGTTCCATATGTGAGAAGGTAGCTGAACGCCTTGTCCAAAATCATCTTACTGCTGAGAGTTGAGCTCACCCTCAGTCCCTCACAGTTCCACACTGCCTGCAGAGTGAGTTTCCCACGTCTTCACCAGAGACTTTTGCCAGAGGCTTCTGAGACTCAAGTTAACAATGCACACCTGGACGGTGTCTCCAGGTGCAGTAGAGTGGTAATCTGGGAACGTCCTTACTCAGAATACTGCTACCTTCACACTGTCATAAGAATGCAGCTAGTTGAGAGCTGGCTTCTAGGCAAGCTTCCCTGTGAGAGCTGAGGACAGGGCAGAACCCTCCCGCATCCTGCCTGACTGTAGACGTACCTGCTAACCTCCTTATGTTAGTGGCTGGGATGGGTTGCGGGAAAAGCATGTGTAAGCATTGGGCCTGAACTCCCGTGTATCTGAGTTGAATAGAGCGATTTCCAACATCCTTCTTCAATAGGAGTGTAGCTAGGTTCCAACTCCCATGTCCGAGTGGGTAGCAGACATCTGCCTCCCATGCATACACACTTCTGAGAGGTGAGCTTATGGCCTGTAACCCTACATCCTGCCTGCCGCTACCTTTCGCTTCCAAAAGGCCTAGGCTCGCTGCTTGACGCAAGTGTTGGGAGAGGTAACTGGAATCTCCAGGCACACAAGACGAGTGCCTCCAAGCTCAATCAAGCGCTTTCCTAGTAATTCCTGGGGTAGACTGGTGCTACATACTAAGTTCCATACGTGAGTATGTAGTTGAACGCCTTGTCCAAAAACATCTTACTTCTCAGAGTTGAGCTCACCCTCAGTCCCTCACAGTTCCACACTGCCTGCAGAGTGAGTTTCGCACGTCTTCACCAGAGACGTTTGCCAGAGGCTTCTGAGACGCAAGTTAACAATGCAGACCTGGACGGTATCTCCAGGTCCAGTAGAGTGGTAACCTGGGAACCTCCTGTCTCAGAATCCTGCTACCTTCACCCTGCCAGAAGAATGAAGCTAGTTGACAGCTGGCTTCAAGGCCTGCTTCCCTGTGAGAGCTAAAGACAGGGCACAACCCTCCCGCATCCTGCTTGACTGTAGAAGGAGCTGCTAACGTCCTCATGTTAGTGGCAGGGAAACGTTGTGAGAAAAGCATGTGGAATCGTTGTGCCTGAACTCACGTGTATCTGAGTTGAATACAGCGATTTCCAAAGTCCTTCTTCATCAGAGTGTAGCTAGGTTCCCACTCGCATGTCCGAGTGGGTAGCAGACATCTGCCTCCCATGTATACACACTTCTGAGAGTTGAGCTTATGGCCTGTAAGCCTACCTCCTGCCTGCAGCTACCTTTCGCTTCCAAAAGGCCTAGGCTCGCTGCTTCACCGAAGTGTTGGGAGAGGTAACTGGAATCTCCCGGCACACAAGACTAGTGCCTCCAAGCTCAATCCAGCGATTTCCCAGTAATTCCTGGGGTAGACTGGTGCTACATACTAAGTTCCATATGTGAGAAGGTAGCTGAACGCCTTGTCCAAAATCATCTTACTGCTGAGAGTTGAGCTCACCCTCAGTCCCTCACAGTTCCACACTGCCTGCAGAGTGAGTTTCCCACGTCTTCACCAGAGACTTTTGCCAGAGGCTTCTGAGACGCAAGTTAACAATGCACACCTGGACGGTGTCTCCAGGTGCAGTAGAGTGGTAATCTGGGAACGTCCTTACTCAGAATACTGCTACCTTCACACTGTCATAAGAATGCAGCTAGTTGAGAGTTGGCTTCTAGGCAAGCTTCCCTGTGAGAGCTGAGGACAGGGCAGAACCCTCCCGCATCCTGCCTGACTGTAGACGTACCTGCTAACCTCCTTATGTTAGTGGCTGGGATGGGTTGCGGGAAAAGCATGTGTAAGCATTGGGCCTGAACTCCCGTGTATCTGAGTTGAATACAGCGATTTCCAACATCCTTCTTCAATAGGAGTGTAGCTAGGTTCCAACTCCCATGTCCGAGTGGGTAGCAGACATCTGCCTCCCATGCATACACACTTCTGAGAGTTGAGCTTATGGCCTGTAACCCTACATCCTGCCTGCCGCTACCTTTCGCTTCCAAAAGGCCTAGGCTCGCTGCTTGACGCAAGTGTTGGGAGAGGTAACTGGAATCTCGCGGCACACAAGACGAGTGCCTCCAAGCTCAATCAAGCGATTTCCTAGTAATTCCTGGGGTAGACTGGTGCTACATACTAAGTTCCATACGTGAGTATGTAGTTGAACGCCTTGTCCAAAAACATCTTACTTCTGAGAGTTGAGCTCACCCTCAGTCCCTCACAGTTCCACACTGCCTGCAGAGTTAGTTTCGCACGTCTTCACCAGAGACGTTTGCCAGAGGCTTCTGACACGCAAGTTAACAATGCAGACCTGGAGGGTATCTCCAGGTCCAGTAGAGTGGTAACCTGGGAACCTCCTGTCTCAGAATACTGCTACCTTCACCCTGCCATAAGAATGCAGCTAGTTGACAGCTGGCTTCAAGGCCTGCTTCCCTGTGAGAGCTAAAGACAGGGCACAACCCTCCCGCATCCTGCTTGACTGTAGAAGGAGCTGCTAACGTCCTCATGTTAGTGGCAGGGAAACGTTGTGAGAAAAGCATGTGGAATCGTTGTGCCTGAACCCACGTGTATCTGAGTTGAATACAGCGATTTCCAAAGTCCTTCTTCATCAGAGTGTAGCTAGGTTCCCACTCGCATGTCCGAGTGGGTAGCAGACATCTGCCTCCCATGTATACACACTTCTGAGAGTTTAGCTTATGGCCTGTAAGCCTACCTCTTGCCTGCAGCTACCTTTCGCTTCCAAAAGGCCTAGGCTCGCTGCTTCACCGAAGTGTTGGGAGAGGTAACTGGAATCTCCCGGCACACAAGACTAGTGCCTCCAAGCTCAATCCAGCGATTTCCCAGTAATTCCTGGGGTAGACTGGTGCTACATACTAAGTTCCATATGTGAGAAGGTAGCTGAACGCCTTGTCCAAAATCATCTTACTGCTGAGAGTTGAGCTCACCCTCAGTCCCTCACAGTTCCACACTGCCTGCAGAGTGAGTTTCCCACGTCTTCACCAGAGACTTTTGCCAGAGGCTTCTGAGACGCAAGTTAACAATGCACACCTGGACGGTATCTCCAGGTGCAGTAGAGTGGTAATCTGGGAACCTCCTTACTCAGAATACTGCTACCTTCACACTGTCATAAGAATGCAGCTAGTTGAGAGCTGGCTTCTAGGCAAGCTTCCCTGTGAGAGCTGAGGACAGGGCAGAACCCTCCCGCATCCTGCCTGACTGTAGACGTACCTGCTAACCTCCTTATGTTAGTGGCTGGGATGGGTTGCGGGAAAAGCATGTGTAAGCATTGGGCCTGAACTCCCGTGTATCTGAGTTGAATACAGCGATTTCCAACATCCTTCTTCAATAGGAGTGTAGCTAGGTTCCAACTCCCATGTCCGAGTGGGTAGCAGACATCTGCCTCCCATGCATACACACTTCTGAGAGTTGAGCTTATGGCCTGTAACCCTACATCCTGCCTGCCGCTACCTTTCGCTTCCAAAAGGCCTAGGCTCGCTGCTTGACGCAAGTGTTGGGAGAGGTAACTGGAATCTCCCGGCACACAAGACGAGTGCCTCCAAGCTCAATCAAGCGATTTCCTAGTAATTCCTGGGGTAGACTGGTGCTACATACTAAGTTCCATACGTGAGTATGTAGTTGAACGCCTTGTCCAAAAACATCTTACTTCTCAGAGTTGAGCTCACCCTCAGTCCCTCACAGTTCCACACTGCCTTCAGAGTGAGTTTCGCACGTCTTCACCAGAGACGTTTGCCAGAGGCTTCTGAGACGCAAGTTAACAATGCAGACCTGGAGGGTATCTCCAGGTCCAGTAGAGTGGTAACCTGGGAACCTCCTGTCTCAGAATCCTGCTACCTTCACCCTGCCATAAGAATGCAGCTAGTTGACAGCTGGCTTCAAGGCCTGCTTCCCTGTGAGAGCTAAGGACAGGGCACAACCCTCCCGCATCCTGCTTGACTGTAGAAGGAGCTGCTAACGTCCTCATGTTAGTGGCAGGGAAACGTTGTGAGAAAAGCATGTGGAATCGTTGTGCCTGAACCCACGTGTATCTGAGTTGAATACAGCGATTTCCAAAGTCCTTCTTCATCAGAGTGTAGCTAGGTTCCCACTCGCATGTCCGAGTGGGTAGCAGACATCTGCCTCCCATGTATACACACTTCTGAGAGTTGAGATTATGGCCTGTAAGCCTACCTCCTGCCTGCAGCTACCTTTCGCTTCCAAAAGGCCTAGGCTCGCTGCTTCACCGAAGTGTTGGGAGAGGTAACTGGAATCTCCCGGCACACAAGACTAGTGCCTCCAAGCTCAATCCAGCGATTTCCCAGTAATTCCTGGGGTAGACTGGTGCTACATACTAAGTTCCATATGTGAGAAGGTAGCTGAACGCCTTGTCCAAAATCATCTTACTGCTGAGAGTTGAGCTCACCCTCAGTCCCTCACAGTTCCACACTGCCTGCAGAGTGAGTTTCCCACGTCTTCACCAGAGACTTTTGCCAGAGGCTTCTGAGACGCAAGTTAACAATGCACACCTGGACGGTATCTCCAGGTGCAGTAGAGTGGTAATCTGGGAACGTCCTTACTCAGAATACTGCTACCTTCACACTGTCATAAGAATGCAGCTAGTTGAGAGCTGGCTTCTAGGCAAGCTTCCCTGTGAGAGCTGAGGACAGGGCAGAACCCTCCCGCATCCTGCCTGACTGTAGACGTACCTGCTAACCTCCTTATGTTAGTGGCTGGGATGGGTTGCGGGAAAAGCATGTGTAAGCATTGGGCCTGAACTCCCGTGTATCTGAGTTGAATACAGCGATTTCCAACATCCTTCTTCAATAGGAGTGTAGCTAGGTTCCAACTCCCATGTCCGAGTGGGTAGCAGACATCTGCCTCCCATGCATACACACTTCTGAGAGTTGAGCTTATGGCCTGTAACCCTACATCCTGCCTGCCGCTACCTTTCGCTTCCAAAAGGCCTAGGCTCGCTGCTTGACGCAAGTGTTGGGAGAGGTAACTGGAATCTCCCGGCACACAAGACGAGTGCCTCCAAGCTCAATCAAGCGATTTCCTAGTAATTCCTGGGGTAGACTGGTGCTACATACTAAGTTCCATACGTGAGTATGTAGTTGAACGCCTTGTCCAAAAACATCTTACTTCTCAGAGTTGAGCTCACCCTCAGTCCCTCAGAGTTCCACACTGCCTGCAGAGTGAGTTTCGCACGTCTTCACCAGAGACGTTTGCCAGAGGCTTCTGACACGCAAGTTAACAATGCAGACCTGGAGGGTATCTCCAGGTCCAGTAGAGTGGTAACCTGGGAACCTCCTGTCTCAGAATACTGCTACATTCACCCTACCATAAGAATGCAGCTAGTTGACAGCTGGCTTCAAGGCCTGCTTCCCTGTGAGAGCTAAGGACAGGGCACAACCCTCCCGCATCCTGCTTGACTGTAGAAGGAGCTGCTAACGTCCTCATGTTAGTGGCAGGGAAACGTTGTGAGAAAAGCATGTGGAATCGTTGTGCCTGAACCCACGTGTATCTGAGTTGAATACAGCGATTTCCAAAGTCCTTCTTCATCAGAGTGTAGCTAGGTTCCCACTCGCATATCTGAGTGGGTAGCAGACATCTGCCTCCCATGTATACACACTTCTGAGAGTTGAGCTTATGGCCTGTAAGCCTACCTCCTGCCTGCAGCTACCTTTCGCTTCCAAAAGGCCTAGGCTCGCTGCTTCACCGAAGTGTTGGGAGAGGTAACTGGAATCTCCCGGCACACAAGACTAGTGCCACCAAGCTCAATCCAGCGATTTCCCAGTAATTCCTGGGGTAGACTGGTGCTACATACTAAGTTCCATATGTGAGAAGGTAGCTGAACGCCTTGTCCAAAATCATCTTACTGCTGAGAGTTGAGCTCACCCTCAGTCCCTCACAGTTCCACACTGCCTGCAGAGTGAGTTTCCCACGTCTTCACCAGAGACTTTTGCCAGAGGCTTCTGAGACGCAAGTTAACAATGCACACCTGGACGGTATCTCCAGTTGCAGTAGAGTGGTAATCTGGGAACCTCCTTACTCAGAATACTGCTACCTTCACACTGTCATAAGAATGCAGCTAGTTGAGAGCTGGCTTCTAGGCATGCTTCCCTGTGAGAGCTGAGGACAGGGCAGAACCCTCCCGCATCCTGCCTGACTGTAGACGTACCTGCTAACCTCCTTATGTTAGTGGCTGGGATGGGTTGTGGGAAGAGCATGTGTAAGCATTGGGCCTGAACTCCCGTGTATCTGAGTTGAATACAGCGATTTCCAACATCCTTCTTCAATAGGAGTGTAGCTAGGTTCCAACTCCCATGTCCGAGTGGGTAGCAGACATCTGCCTCGCATGCATACACACTTCTGAGAGTTGAGCTTATGGCCTATAACCCTACATCCTGCATGCCGCTACCTTTCGCTTCCAAAAGGCCTAGGCTCGCTGCTTGACGCAAGTGTTGGGAGAGGTAACTGGAATCTCCCGGCACACAAGACGAGTGCCTCCAAGCTCAATCAAGCGATTTCCTAGTAATTCCTGGGGTAGACTGGTGCTACATACTAAGTTCCATACGTGAGTATGTAGTTGAACGCCTTGTCCAAAAACATCTTACTTCTCAGAGTTGAGCTCACCCTCAGTCCCTCACAGTTCCACACTGCCTTCAGAGTGAGTTTCGCACGTCTTCACCAGAGACGTTTGCCAGAGGCTTCTGAGACGCAAGTTAACAATGCAGACCTGGAGGGTATCTCCAGGTCCAGTAGAGTGGTAACCTGGGAACCTCCTGTCTCAGAATCCTGCTACCTTCACCCTGCCATAAGAATGCAGCTAGTTGACAGCTGGCTTCAAGGCCTGCTTCCCTGTGAGAGCTAAGGACAGGGCACAACCCTCCCGCATCCTGCTTGACTGTAGAAGGAGCTGCTAACGTCCTCATGTTAGTGGCAGGGAAACGTTGTGAGAAAAGCATGTGGAATCGTTGTGCCTGAACCCACGTGTATCTGAGTTGAATACAGCGATTTCCAAAGTCCTTCTTCATCAGAGTGTTGCTAGGTTCCCACTCGCATGTCCGAGTGGGTAGCAGACATCTGCCTCCCATGTATACACACTTCTGAGAGTTGAGCTTATGGCCTGTAAGCCTACCTCCTGCCTGCAGCTACATTTCGCTTCCAAAAGGCCTAGGCTCGCTGCTTCACCGAAGTGTTGGGAGAGGTAACTGGAATCTCCCGGCACACAAGACTAGTGCCTCCAAGCTCAATCCAGCGATTTCCCAGTAATTCCTGGGGTAGACTGGTGCTACATACTAAGTTCCATATGTGAGAAGGTAGCTGAACGCCTTGTCCAAAATCATCTTACTGCTGAGAGTTGAGCTCACCCTCAGTCCCTCACAGTTCCACACTGCCTGCAGAGTGAGTTTCCCACGTCTTCACCAGAGACTTTTGCCAGAGGCTTCTGAGACGCAAGTTAACAATGCACACCTGGACGGTATCTCCAGGTGCAGTAGAGTGGTAATCTGGGAACCTCCTTACTCAGAATACTGCTACCTTCACACTGTCATAAGAATGCAGCTAGTTGAGAGCTGGCTTCTAGGCAAGCTTCCCTGTGAGAGCTGAGGACAGGGCAGAACCCTCCCGTATCCTGCCTGACTGTAGACGTACCTGCTAACCTCCTTATGTTAGTGGCTGGGATGGGTTGCGGGAAAAGCATGTGTAAGCATTGGGCCTGAACTCCCGTGTATCTGAGTTGAATACAGCGATTTCCAACATCCTTCTTCAATAGGAGTGTAGCTAGGTTCCAACTCCCATGTCCGAGTGGGTAGCAGACATCTGCCTCCCATGCATACACACTTCTGAGAGTTGAGCTTATGGCCTGTAATCCTACATCCTGCCTGCCGCTACCTTTCGCTTCCAAAAGGCCTAGGCTCGCTGCTTGACGCAAGTGTTGGGAGAGGTAACTGGAATCTCCCGGCACACAAGACGAGTGCCTCCTAGCTCAATCAAGCGATTTCCTAGTAATTCCTGGGGTAGACTGGTGCTACATACTAAGTTCCATACGTGAGTATGTAGTTGAACGCCTTGTCCAAAACATCTTACTTCTCAGAGTTGAGCTCACCCTCAGTCCCTCAGAGTTCCACACTGCCTGCAGAGTGAGTTTCGCACGTCTTCACCAGAGACGTTTGCCAGAGGCTTCTGACACGCAAGTTAACAATGCAGACCTGGAGGATATCTCCAGGTCCAGTAGAGTGGTAACCTGGGAACCTCCTGTCTCAGAATACTGCTACCTTCACCCTACCATAAGAATGCAGCTAGTTGACATCTGGCTTCAAGGCCTGCTTCCCTGTGAGAGCTAAGGACAGGGCACAAAGCTCCCGCATCCTGCTTGACTGTAGAAGGAGCTGCTAACGTCCTCATGTTAGTGGCAGGGAAACGTTGTGAGAAAAGCATGTGGAATCGTTGTGCCTGAACCCACGTGTATCTGAGTTGAATACAGCGATTTCCAAAGTCCTTCTTCATCAGAGTGTAGCTAGGTTCCCACTCGCATGTCCGAGTGGGTAGCAGACATCTGCCTCCCATGTATACACACTTCTGAGAGTTGAGCTTATGGCCTGTAAGCCTACCTCCTGCCTGCAGCTACCTTTCGCTTCCAAAAGGCCTAGGCTCGCTGCTTCACCGAAGTGTTGGGAGAGGTAACTGGAATCTCCCGGCACACAAGACTAGTGCCACCAAGCTCAATCCAGCGATTTCCCAGTAATTCCTGGGGTAGACTGGTGCTACATACTAAGTTCCATATGTGAGAAGGTAGCTGAACGCCTTGTCCAAAATCATCTTACTGCTGAGAGTTGAGCTCACCCTCAGTCCCTCACAGTTCCACACTGCCTGCAGAGTGAGTTTCCCACGTCTTCACCAGAGACTTTTGCCAGAGGCTTCTGAGACGCAAGTTAACAATGCACACCTGGACGGTATCTCCAGGTGCAGTAGAGTGGTAATCTGGGAACCTCCTTACTCAGAATACTGCTACCTTCACACTGTCATAAGAATGCAGCTAGTTGAGAGCTGGCTTCTAGGCATGCTTCCCTGTGAGAGCTGAGGACAGGGCAGAACCCTCCCGCATCCTGCCTGACTGTAGACGTACCTGCTAACCTCCTTATGTTAGTGGCTGGGATGGGTTGTGGGAAAAGCATGTGTAAGCATTGGGCCTGAACTCCCGTGTATCTGAGTTGAATACAGCGATTTCCAACATCCTTCTTCAATAGGAGTGTAGCTAGGTTCCAACTCCCATGTCCGAGTGGGTAGCAGACATCTGCCTCCCATGCATACACACTTCTGAGAGTTGAGCTTATGGCCTATAACCCTACATCCTGCCTGCCGCTACCTTTCGCTTCCAAAAGGCCTAGGCTCGCTGCTTGACGCAAGTGTTGGGAGAGGTAACTGGAATCTCCCGGCACACAAGACGAGTGCCTCCAAGCTCAATCAAGCGATTTCCTAGTAATTCCTGGGGTAGACTGGTGCTACATACTAAGTTCCATACGTGAGTATGTAGTTGAACGCCTTGTCCAAAAACATCTTACTTCTGAGAGTTGAGCTCACCCTCAGTCCCTCACAGTTCCACACTGTTTTCAGAGTGAGTTTCGCACGTCTTCACCAGAGACGTTTGCCAGAGGCTTCTGAGACGCAAGTTAACAATGCAGACCTGGAGGGTATCTCCAGGTCCAGTAGAGTGGTAACCTGGGAACCTCCTGTCTCAGAATCCTGCTACCTTCACCCTGCCATAAGAATGCAGCTAGTTGACAGCTGGCTTCAAGGCCTGCTTCCCTGTGAGAGCTAAGGACAGGGCACAACCCTCCCGCATCCTGCTTGACTGTAGAAGGAGCTGCTAACGTCCTCATGTTAGTGGCAGGGAAACCTTGTGAGAAAAGCATGTGGAATCGTTGTGCCTGAACCCACGTGTATCTGAGTTGAATACAGCGATTTCCAAAGTCCTTCTTCATCAGAGTGTTCTAGGTTCCCACTCGCATGTCCGAGTGGGTAGCAGACATCTGCCTCCCATGTATACACACTTCTGAGAGTTGAGCTTATGGCCTGTAAGCCTACCTCTTGCCTGCAGCTACCTTTCGCTTCCAAAAGGCCTAGGCTCGCTGCTTCACCGAAGTGTTGGGAGAGGTAACTGGAATCTCCCGGCACACAAGACTAGTGCCTCCAAGCTCAATCCAGCGATTTCCCAGTAATTCCTGGGGTAGACTGGTGCTACATACTAAGTTCCATATGTGAGAAGGTAGCTGAACGCCTTGTCCAAAATCATCTTACTGCTGAGAGTTGAGCTCACCCTCAGTCCCTCACAGTTCCACACTGCCTGCAGAGTGAGTTTCCCACGTCTTCACCAGAGACTTTTGCCAGAGGCTTCTGAGACGCAAGTTAACAATGCACACCTGGACGGTATCTCCAGGTGCAGTAGAGTGGTAATCTGGGAACCTCCTTACTCAGAATACTGCTACCTTCACACTGTCATAAGAATGCAGCTAGTTGAGAGCTGGCTTCTAGGCAAGCTTCCCTGTGAGAGCTGAGGACAGGGCAGAACCCTCCCGCATCCTGCCTGACTGTAGACGTACCTGCTAACCTCCTTATGTTAGTGGCTGGGATGGGTTGCGGGAAAAGCATGTGTAAGCATTGGGCCTGAACTCCCGTGTATCTGAGTTGAATACAGCGATTTCCAACATCCTTCTTCAATAGGAGTGTAGCTAGGTTCCAAATCCCATGTCCGAGTGGGTAGCAGACATCTGCCTCCCATGCATACACACTTCTGAGAGTTGAGCTTATGACCTGTAACCCTACATCCTGCCTGCCGCTACCTTTCGCTTCCAAAAGGCCTAGGCTCGCTGCTTGACGCAAGTGTTGGGAGAGGTAACTGGAATCTCCCGGCACACAAGACGAGTGCCTCCAAGCTCAATCAAGCGATTTCCTAGTAATTCCTGGGGTAGACTGGTGCTACATACTAAGTTCCATACGTGAGTATGTAGTTGAACGCCTTGTCCAAAAACATCTTACTTCTGAGAGTTGAGCTCACCCTCAGTCCCTCACAGTTCCACACTGCCTTCAGAGTGAGTTTCGCACGTCTTCACCAGAGACGTTTGCCAGAGGCTTCTGAGACGCAAGTTAACAATGCAGACCTGGAGGGTATCTCCAGGTCCAGTAGAGTGGTAACCTGGGAACCTCCTGTCTCAGAATCCTGCTACCTTCACCCTGCCATAAGAATGCAGCTAGTTGACAGCTGGCTTCAAGGCCTGCTTCCCTGTGAGAGCTAAGGACAGGGCACAACCCTCCCGCATCCTGCTTGACTGTAGAAGGAGCTGCTAACGTCCTCATGTTAGTGGCAGGGAAACGTTGTGAGAAAAGCATGTGGAATCGTTGTGCCTGAACCCACGTGTATCTGAGTTGAATACAGCGATTTCCAAAGTCCTTCTTCATCAGAGTGTAGCTAGGTTCCCACTCGCATGTCCGAGTGGGTAGCAGACATCTGCCTCCCATGTATACACACTTCTGAGAGTTGAGCTTATGGCCTGTAAGCCTACCTCCTGCCTGCAGCTACCTTTCGCTTCCAAAAGACCTAGGCTCGCTGCTTCACCGAAGTGTTGGGAGAGGTAACTGGAATTTCCCGGCACACAAGACTAGTGCCTCCAAGCTCAATCCAGCGATTTCCCAGTAATTCCTGGGGTAGACTGGTGCTACATACTAAGTTCCATATGTGAGAAGGTAGCTGAACGCCTTGTCCAAAATCATCTTACTGCTGAGAGTTGAGCTCACCCTCAGTCCCTCACAGTTCCACACTGCCTGCAGAGTGAGTTTCCCACGTCTTCACCAGAGACTTTTGCCAGAGGCTTCTGAGACGCAAGTTAACAATGCACACCTGGACGGTATCTCCAGGTGCAGTAGAGTGGTAATCTGGGAACCTCCTTACTCAGAATACTGCTACCTTCACACTGTCATAAGAATGCAGCTAGTTGAGAGCTGGCTTCTAGGCAAGCTTCCCTGTGAGAGCTGAGGACAGGGCAGAACCCTCCCGCATCCTGCCTGACTGTAGACGTACCTGCTAACCTCCTTATGTTAGTGGCTGGGATGGGTTGCGGGAAAAGCATGTGTAAGCATTGGGCCTGAACTCCCGTGTATCTGAGTTGAATACAGCGATTTCCAACATCCTTCTTCAATAGGAGTGTAGCTAGGTTCCAACTCCCATGTCCGAGTGGGTAGCAGACATCTGCCTCCCATGCATACACACTTCTGAGAGTTGAGCTTATGGCCTGTAACCCTACATCCTGCCTGCCGCTACCTTTCGCTTCCAAAAGGCCTAGGCTCGCTGCTTGACGCAAGTGTTGGGAGAGGTACCTGGAATCTCCCGGCACACAAGACGAGTGCCTCCAAGCTCAATCAAGCGATTTCCTAGTAATTCCTGGGGTAGACTGGTGCTACATACTAAGTTCCATACGTGAGTATGTAGTTGAACGCCTTGTCCAAAAACATCTTACTTCTCAGAGTTGAGCTCACCCTCAGTCCCTCAGAGTTCCACACTGCCTGCAGAGTGAGTTTCGCACGTCTTCACCAGGGACGTTTGCCAGAGGCTTCTGACACGCAAGTTAACAATGCAGACCTGGAGGGTATCTCCAGGTCCAGTAGAGTGGTAACCTGGGAACCTCCTGTCTCAGAATACTGCTACCTTCACCCTACCATAAGAATGCAGCTAGTTGACAGCTGGCTTCAAGGCCTGCTTCCCTGTGAGAGCTAAGGACAGGGCACAACCCTCCCGCATCCTGCTTGACTGTAGAAGGAGCTGCTAACGTCCTCATGTTAGTGGCAGGGAAACGTTGTGAGAAAAGCATGTGGAATCGTTGTGCCTGAACCCACGTGTATCTGAGTTGAATACAGCGATTTCCAAAGTCCTTCTTCATCAGAGTGTAGCTAGGTTCCCACTCGCATGTCCGAGTGGGTAGCAGACATCTGCCTCCCATGTATACACACTTCTGAGAGTTGAGCTTATGGCCTGTAAGCCTACCTCCTGCCTGCAGCTACCTTTCGCTTCCAAAAGGCCTAGGCTCGCTGCTTGACGCAAGTGTTGGGAGAGGTAACTGGAATCTCCCGGCACACAAGACTAGTGCCACCAAGCTCAATCCAGCGATTTCCCAGTAATTCCTGGTGTAGACTGGTGCTACATACTAAGTTCCATATGTGAGAAGGTAGCTGAACGCCTTGTCCAAAATCATCTTACTGCTGAGAGTTGAGCTCACCCTCAGTCCCTCACAGTTCCACACTGCCTGCAGAGTGAGTTTCCCACGTCTTCACCAGAGACTTTTGCCAGAGGCTTCTGAGACGCAAGTTAACAATGCACACCTGGACGGTATTTCCAGGCGCAGTAGAGTGGTAATCTGGGAACCTCCTTACTCAGAATACTGCTACCTTCACACTGTCATAAGAATGCAGCTAGTTGAGAGCTGGCTTCTAGGCATGCTTCCCTGTGAGAGCTGAGGACAGGGCAGAATCCTCCCGCATCCTGCCTGACTGTAGACGTACCTGCTAACCTCCTTATGTTAGTGGCTGGGATGGGTTGCAGGAAAAGCATGTGTAAGCATTGGGCCTGAACTCCCGTGTATCTGAGTTGAATACAGCGATTTCCAACATCCTTCTTCAATAGGAGTGTAGCTAGGTTCCAACTCCCATGTCCGAGTGGGTAGCAGACATCTGCCTCCCATGCATACACACTTCTGAGAGTTGAGCTTATGGCCTGTAACCCTACATCCTGCCTGCCGCTACCTTTCGCTTCCAAAAGGCCTAGGCTCGCTGCTTGACGCAAGTGTTGGGAGAGGTAACTGGAATCTCCCGGCACACAAGACGAGTGCCTCCAAGCTCAATCAAGCGATTTCCTAGTAATTCCTGGGGTAGACTGGTGCTACATACTAAGTTCCATACGTGAGTAGGTAGTTGAACGCCTTGCCCAAAAACATCTTACTTCTGAGAGTTGAGCTCACCCTCAGTCCCTCACAGTTCCACACTGCCTGCAGAGTGAGTTTCGCACGTCTTCACCAGAGACGTTTGCCAGAGGCTTCTGAGACGCAAGTTAACAATACAGACCTGGAGGGTATCTCCAGGTCCAGTAGAGTGGTAACCTGGGAACCTCCTCTCTCAGAATACTGCTACCTTCACCCTGCCATAAGAATGCAGCTAGTTGACAGCTGGCTTCAAGGTCTGCTTCCCTGTGAGAGCTAAAGACAGGGCACAACCCTCCCGCATCCTGCTTGACTGTAGAAGGAGCTGCTAACGTCCTCATGTTAGTGGCAGGGAAACGTTGTGAGAAAAGCATGTGGAATCGTTGTGCCTGAACCCACGTGTATCTGAGTTGAATACAGCGATTTCCAAAGTCCTTCTTCATCAGAGTGTAGCTAGGTTCCCACTCGCATGTCCGAGTGGGTAGCAGACATCTGCCTCCCATGTATACACACTTCTGAGAGTTGAGCTTATGGCCTGTAAGCCTACCTCCTGCCTGCAGCTACCTTTCGCTTCCAAAAGGCCTAGGCTCGCTGCTTGACGCAAGTGTTGGGAGAGGTAACTGGAATCTCCCGGCACACAAGACTAGTGCCACCAAGCTCAATCCAGCGATTTCCCAGTAATTCCTGGGGTAGACTGGTGCTACATACTAAGTTCCATATGTGAGAAGGTAGCTGAACGCCTTGTCCAAAATCATCTTACTGCTGAGAGTTGAGCTCACCCTCAGTCCCTCACAGTTCCACACTGCCTGCAGAGTGAGTTTCCCACGTCTTCACCAGAGACTTTTGCCAGAAGCTTCTGAGACGCAAGTTAACAATGCACACCTGGACGGTATCTCCAGGTGCAGTAGAGTGGTAATCTGGGAACCTCCTTACTCAGAATACTGCTACCTTCACACTGTCATAAGAATGCAGCTAGTTGAGAGCTGGCTTCTAGGCAAGCTTCCCTGTGAGAGCTGAGGACAGGGCAGAACCCTCCCGCATCCTGCCTGACTGTAGACGTACCTGCTAACCTCCTTATGTTAGTGGCTGGGATGGGTTGCGGGAAAAGCATGTGTAAGCATTGGGCCTGAACTCCCGTGTATCTGAGTTGAATAGAGCGATTTCCAACATCCTTCTTCAATAGGAGTGTAGCTAGGTTCCAACTCCCATGTCCGAGTGGGTAGCAGACATCTGCCTCCCATGCATACACACTTCTGAGAGTTGAGCTTATGGCCTGTAACCCTACATCCTGCCTGCCGCTACCTTTCGCTTCCAAAAGGCCTAGGCTCGCTGCTTGACGCAAGTGTTGGGAGAGGTAACTGGAATCTCCCGGCACACAAGACGAGTGCCTCCAAGCTCAATCAAGCGATTTCCTAGTAATTCCTGGGGTAGACTGGTGCTACATACTAAGTTCCATACGTGAGTATGTAGTTGAACGCCTTGTCCAAAAACATCTTACTTCTCAGAGTTGAGCTCACCCTCAGTCCCTCACAGTTCCACACTGCCTGCAGAGTGAGTTTCGCACGTCTTCACCAGAGACGTTTGCCAGAGGCTTCTGAGACGCAAGTTAACAATGCAGACCTGGAGGGTATCTCCAGGTCCAGTAGAGTGGTAACCTGGGAACCTCCTGTCTCAGAATACTGCTACCTTCACCCTGCCATAAGAATGCAGCTAGTTGACAGCTGGCTTCAAGGCCTGCTTCCCTGTGAGAGCTAAGGACAGGGCACAACCCTCCCGCATCCTGCTTGACTGTAGAAGGAGCTGCTAACGTCCTCATGTTAGTGGCAGGGAAACGTTGGGAGAAAAGCATGTGGAATCGTTGTGCCTGAACCCACGTGTATCTGAGTTGAATACAGCGATTTCCAAAGTCCTTCTTCATCAGAGTGTAGCTAGGTTCCCACTCGCATGTCCGAGTGGGTAGCAGACATCTGCCTCCCATGTATACACACTTCTGAGAGTTGAGCTTATGGCCTGTAAGCCTACCTCCTGCCTGCAGCTACCTTTCGCTTCCAAAAGGCCTAGGCTCGCTGCTTCACCGAAGTGTTGGGAGAGGTAACTGGAATCTCCCGGCACACAAGACTAGTGCCACCAAGCTCAATCCAGCGATTTCCCAGTAATTCCTGGGGTAGACTGGTGCTACATACTAAGTTCCATATGTGAGAAGGTAGCTGAACGCCTTGTCCAAAATCATCTTACTGCTGAGAGTTGAGCTCACCCTCAGTCCCTCACAGTTCCACACTGCCTGCAGAGTGAGTTTCCCACGTCTTCACCAGAGACTTTTGCCAGAGGCTTCTGAGACGCAAGTTAACAATGCACACCTGGACGGTATCTCCAGGTGCAGTAGAGTGGTAATCTGGGAACCTCCTTACTCAGAATACTGCTACCTTCACACTGTCATAAGAATGCAGCTAGTTGAGAGCTGGCTTCTAGGCATGCTTCCCTGTGAGAGCTGAGGACAGGGCAGAACCCTCCCGCATCCTGCCTGACTGTAGACGTACCTGCTAACCTCCTTATGTTAGTGGCTGGGATGGGTTGCGGGAAAAGCATGTGTAAGCATTGGGCCTGAACTCCCGTGTATCTGAGTTGAATACAGCGATTTCCAACATCCTTCTTCAATAGGAGTGTAGCTAGGTTCCAACTCCCATGTCCGAGTGGGTAGCAGACATCTGCCTCCCATGCATACACACTTCTGAGAGTTGAGCTTATGGCCTGTAACCCTACATCCTGCCTGCCGCTACCTTTCGCTTCCAAAAGGCCTAGGCTCGCTGCTTGACGCAAGTGTTGGGAGAGGTAACTGGAATCTCCCGGCACACAAGACGAGTGCCTCCAAGCTCAATCAAGCGATTTCCTAGTAATTCCTGGGGTAGACTGGTGCTACATACTAAGTTCCATACGTGAGTATGTAGTTGAACGCCTTGTCCAAAAACATCTTACTTCTCAGAGTTGAGCTCACCCTCAGTCCCCCAGAGTTCCACACTTCCTGCAGAGTGAGTTTCGCACGTCTTCACCAGAGACGTTTGCCAGAGGCTTCTGACACGCAAGTTAACAATGCAGACCTGGAGGGTATCTCCAGGTCCAGTAGAGTGGTAACCTGGGAACCTCCTGTCTCAGAATACTGCTACCTTCACCCTACCATAAGAATGCAGCTAGTTGACAGCTGGCTTCAAGGCCTGCTTCCCTGTGAGAGCTAAGGACAGGGCACAACCCTCCCGCATCCTGCTTGACTGTAGAAGGAGCTGCTAACGTCCTCATGTTAGTGGCAGGGAAACGTTGTGAGAAAAGCATGTGGAATCGTTGTGCCTGAACCCACGTGTATCTGAGTTTAATACAGCGATTTCCAAAGTCCTTCTTCATCAGAGTGTAGCTAGGTTCCCAGTCGCATGTCTGAGTGGGTAGCAGACATCTGCCTCCCATGTATACACACTTCTGAGAGTTGAGCTTATGGCCTGTAAGCCTACCTCCTGCCTGCAGCTACCTTTCGCTTCCAAAAGGCCTAGGCTCGCTGCTTCACCGAAGTGTTGGGAGAGGTAACTGGAATCTCCCGGCACACAAGACTAGTGCCACCAAGCTCAATCCAGCGATTTCCCAGTAATTCCTGGGGTAGACTGGTGCTACATACTAAGTTCCATATGTGAGAAGGTAGCTGAACGCCTTGTCCAAAATCATCTTACTGCTGAGAGTTGAGCTCACCCTCAGTCCCTCACAGTTCCACACTGCCTGCAGAGTGAGTTTCCCACGTCTTCACCAGAGACTTTTGCCAGAGGCTTCTGAGACGCAAGTTAACAATGCACACCTGGACGGTATTTCCAGGCGCAGTAGAGTGGTAATCTGGGAACCTCCTTACTCAGAATACTGCTACCTTCACACTGTCATAAGAATGCAGCTAGTTGAGAGCTGGCTTCTAGGCATGCTTCCCTGTGAGAGCTGAGGACAGGGCAGAACCCTCCCGCATCCTGCCTGACTGTAGACGTACCTGCTAACCTCCTTATGTTAGTGGCTGGGATGGGTTGCGGGAAAAGCATGTGTAAGCATTGGGCCTGAACTCCCGTGTATCTGGGTTGAATACAGCGATTTCCAACATCCTTCTTCAATAGGAGTGTAGCTAGGTTCCAACTCCCATGTCCGAGTGGGTAGCAGACATCTGCCTCCCATGCATACACACTTCTGAGAGTTGAGCTTATGGCCTGTAACCCTACATCCTGCCTGCCGCTACCTTTCGCTTCCAAAAGGCCTAGGCTCGCTGCTTGACGCAAGTGTTGGGAGAGGTAACTGGAATCTCGCGGCACACAAGACGAGTGCCTCCAAGCTCAATCAAGCGATTTCCTAGTAATTCCTGGGGTAGACTGGTGCTACATACTAAGTTCCATACGTGAGTAGGTAGTTGAACGCCTTGCCCAAAAACATCTTACTTCTGAGAGTTGAGCTCACCCTCAGTCCCTCACAGTTCCACACTGCCTGCAGAGTGAGTTTCGCACGTCTTCACCAGAGACGTTTGCCAGAGGCTTCTGAGACGCAAGTTAACAATACAGACCTGGAGGGTATCTCCAGGTCCAGTAGAGTGGTAACCTGGGAACCTCCTCTCTCAGAATACTGCTACCTTCACCCTGCCATAAGAATGCAGCTAGTTGACAGCTGGCTTCAAGGCCTGCTTCCCTGTGAGAGCTAAAGACAGGGCACAACCCTCCCGCATCCTGCTTGACTGTAGAAGGAGCTGCTAACGTCCTCATGTTAGTGGCAGGGAAACGTTGTGAGAAAAGCATGTGGAATCGTTGTGCCTGAACTCACGTGTATCTGAGTTGAATACAGCGATTTCCAAAGTCCTTCTTCATCAGAGTGTAGCTAGGTTCCCACTCGCATGTCCGAGTGGGTAGCAGACATCTGCCTCCCATGTATACACACTTCTGAGAGTTGAGCTTATGGCCTGTAAGCCTACCTCCTGCCTGCAGCTACCTTTCGCTTCCAAAAGGCCTAGGCTCGCTGCTTCACCGAAGTGTTGGGAGAGGTAACTGGAATCTCCCGGCACACAAGACTAGTGCCACCAAGCTCAATCCAGCGATTTCCCAGTAATTCCTGGGGTAGACTGGTGCTACATACTAAGTTCCATATGTGAGAAGGTAGCTGAACGCCTTGTCCAAAATCATCTTACTGCTGAGAGTTGAGCTCACCCTCAGTCCCTCACAGTTCCACACTGCCTGCAGAGTGAGTTTCCCACGTCTTCACCAGAGACTTTTGCCAGAGGCTTCTGAGACGCAAGTTAACAATGCACACCTGGACGGTATCTCCAGTTGCAGTAGAGTGGTAATCTGGGAACCTCCTTACTCAGAATACTGCTACCTTCACACTGTCATAAGAATGCAGCTAGTTGAGAGCTGGCTTCTAGGCATGCTTCCCTGTGAGAGCTGAGGACAGGGCAGAACCCTCCCGCATCCTGCCTGACTGTAGACGTACCTGCTAACCTCCTTATGTTAGTGGCTGGGATGGGTTGTGGGAAAAGCATGTGTAAGCATTGGGCCTGAACTCCCGTGTATCTGAGTTGAATACAGCGATTTCCAACATCCTTCTTCAATAGGAGTGTAGCTAGGTTCCAACTCCCATGTCCGAGTGGGTAGCAGACATCTGCCTCCCATGCATACACACTTCTGAGAGTTGAGCTTATGGCCTATAACCCTACATCCTGCCTGCCGCTACCTTTCGCTTCCAAAAGGCCTAGGCTCGCTGCTTGACGCAAGTGTTGGGAGAGGTAACTGGAATCTCCCGGCACACAAGACGAGTGCCTCCAAGCTCAATCAAGCGATTTCCTAGTAATTCCTGGGGTAGACTGGTGCTACATACTAAGTTCCATACGTGAGTATGTAGTTGAACGCCTTGTCCAAAAACATCTTACTTCTCAGAGTTGAGCTCACCCTCAGTCCCTCACAGTTCCACACTGCCTTCAGAGTGAGTTTCGCACGTCTTCACCAGAGACGTTTGCCAGAGGCTTCTGACACGCAAGTTAACAATGCAGACCTGGAGGGTATCTCCAGGTCCAGTAGAGTGGTAACCTGGGAACCTCCTGTCTCAGAATCCTGCTACCTTCACCCTGCCATAAGAATGCAGCTAGTTGACAGCTGGCTTCAAGGCCTGCTTCCCTGTGAGAGCTAAGGACAGGGCACAACCCTCCCGCATCCTGCTTGACTGTAGAAGGAGCTGCTAACGTCCTCATGTTAGTGGCAGGGAAACGTTGTGAGAAAAGCATGTGGAATCGTTGTGCCTGAACCCACGTGTATCTGAGTTGAATACAGCGATTTCCAAAGTCCTTCTTCATCAGAGTGTAGCTAGGTTCCCACTCGCATGTCCGAGTGGGTAGCAGACATCTGCCTCCCATGTATACACACTTCTGAGAGTTGAGCTTATGGCCTGTAAGCCTACCTCTTGCCTGCAGCTACTTTTCGCTTCCAAAAGGCCTAGGCTCGCTGCTTCACCGAAGTGTTGGGAGAGGTAACTGGAATCTCCCGGCACACAAGACTAGTGCCTCCAAGCTCAATCCAGCGATTTCCCAGTAATTCCTGGGGTAGACTGGTGCTACATACTAAGTTCCATATGTGAGAAGGTAGCTGAACGCCTTGTCCAAAATCATCTTACTGCTGAGAGTTGAGCTCACCCTCAGTCCCTCACAGTTCCACACTGCCTGCAGAGTGAGTTTCCCACGTCTTCACCAGAGACTTTTGCCAGAGGCTTCTGAGACGCAAGTTAACAATGCACACCTGGACGGTATCTCCAGGTGCAGTAGAGTGGTAATCTGGGAACCTCCTTACTCAGAATACTGCTACCTTCACACTGTCATAAGAATGCAGCTAGTTGAGAGCTGGCTTCTAGGCAAGCTTCCCTGTGAGAGCTGAGGACAGGGCAGAACCCTCCCGCATCCTGCCTGACTGTAGACGTACCTGCTAACCTCCTTATGTTAGTGGCTGGGATGGGTTGCGGGAAAAGCATGTGTAAGCATTGGGCCTGAACTCCCGTGTATCTGAGTTGAATACAGCGATTTCCAACATCCTTCTTCAATAGGAGTGTAGCTAGGTTCCAACTCCCATGTCCGAGTGGGTAGCAGACATCTGCCTCCCATGCATACACACTTCTGAGAGTTGAGCTTATGGCCTGTAACCCTACATCCTGCCTGCCGCTACCTTTCGCTTCCAAAAGGCCTAGGCTCGCTGCTTGACGCAAGTGTTGGGAGAGGTAAGTGGAATCTCCCGGCACACAAGACGAGTGCCTCCAAGCTCAATCAAGCGATTTCCTAGTAATTCCTGGGGTAGACTGGTGCTACATACTAAGTTCCATACGTGAGTATGTAGTTGAACGCCTTGTCCAAAAACATCTTACTTCTCAGAGTTGAGCTCACCCTCAGTCCCTCACAGTTCCACACTGCCTTCAGAGTGAGTTTCGCACAACTTCACCAGAGACGTTTGCCAGAGGCTTCTGAGACGCAAGTTAACAATGCAGACCTGGAGGGTATCTCCAGGTCCAGTAGAGTGGTAACCTGGGAACCTCCTGTCTCAGAATCCTGCTACCTTCACCCTGCCATAAGAATGCAGCTAGTTGACAGCTGGCTTCAAGGCCTGCTTCGCTGTGAGAGCTAAGGACAGGGCACAACCCTCCCGCATCCTGCTTGACTGTAGAAGGAGCTGCTAACGTCCTCATGTTAGTGGCAGGGAAACGTTGTGAGAAAAGCATGTGGAATCGTTGTGCCTGAACCCACGTGTATCTGAGTTGAATACAGCGATTTCCAAAGTCCTTCTTCATCAGAGTGTAGCTAGGTTCCCACTCGCATGTCCGAGTGGGTAGCAGACATCTGCCTCCCATGTATACACACTTCTGAGAGTTGAGCTTATGGCCTGTAAGCCTACCTCCTGCCTGCAGCTACCTTTCGCTTCCAAAAGGCCTAGGCTCGCTGCTTCACCGAAGTGTTGGGAGAGGTAACTGGAATCTCCCGGCACACAAGACTAGTGCCTCCAAGCTCAATCCAGCGATTTCCCAGTAATTCCTGGGGTAGACTGGTGCTACATACTAAGTTCCATATGTGAGAAGGTAGCTGAACGCCTTGTCCAAAATCATCTTACTGCTGAGAGTTGAGCTCACCCTCAGTCCCTCACAGTTCCACACTGCCTGCAGAGTGAGTTTCCCACGTCTTCACCAGAGACTTTTGCCAGAGGCTTCTGAGACGCAAGTTAACAATGCACACCTGGACGGTATCTCCAGGTGCAGTAGAGTGGTAATCTGGGAACCTCCTTACTCAGAATACTGCTACCTTCACACTGTCATAAGAATGCAGCTAGTTGAGAGCTGGCTTCTAGGCAAGCTTCCCTGTGAGAGCTGAGGACAGGGCAGAACCCTCCCGCATCCTGCCTGACTGTAGACGTACCTGCTAACCTCCTTATGTTAGTGGCTGGGATGGGTTGCGGGAAAAGCATGTGTAAGCATTGGGCCTGAACTCCCGTGTATCTGAGTTGAATAGAGCGATTTCCAACATCCTTCTTCAATAGGAGTGTAGCTAGGTTCCAACTCCCATGTCCGAGTGGGTAGCAGACATCTGCCTCCCATGCATACACACTTCTGAGAGTTGAGCTTATGGCCTGTAACCCTACATCCTGCCTGCCGCTACCTTTCGCTTCCAAAAGGCCTAGGCTCGCTGCTTGACGCAAGTGTTGGGAGAGGTAACTGGAATCTCCCGGCACACAAGACGAGTGCCTCCAAGCTCAATCAAGCGATTTCCTAGTAATTCCTGGGGTAGACTGGTGCTACATACTAAGTTCCATACGTGAGTATGTAGTTGAACGCCTTGTCCAAAAACATCTTACTTCTCAGAGTTGAGCTCACCCTCAGTCCCTCAGAGTTCCACACTTCCTGCAGAGTGAGTTTCGCACGTCTTCACCAGAGACGTTTGCCAGAGGCTTCTGACACGCAAGTTAACAATGCAGACCTGGAGGGTATCTCCAGGTCCAGTAGAGTGGTAACCTGGGAACCTCCTGTCTCAGAATACTGCTACCTTCACCCTACCATAAGAATGCAGCTAGTTGACAGCTGGCTTCAAGGCCTGCTTCCCTGTGAGAGCTAAGGACAGGGCACAACCCTCCCGCATCCTGCTTGACTGTAGAAGGAGCTGCTAACGTCCTCATGTTAGTGGCAGGGAAACGTTGTGAGAAAAGCATGTGGAATCGTTGTGCCTGAACCCACGTGTATCTGAGTTGAATACAGCGATTTTCAAAGTCCTTCTTCATCAGAGTGTAGCTAGGTTCCCACTCGCATGTCCGAGTGGGTAGCAGACATCTGCCTCCCATGTATACACACTTCTGAGAGTTGAGCTTATGGCCTGTAAGCCTACCTCCTGCCTGCAGCTACCTTTCGCTTCCAAAAGGCCTAGGCTCGCTGCTTCACCGAAGTGTTGGGAGAGGTAACTGGAATCTCCCGGCACACAAGACTAGTGCCACCAAGCTCAATCCAGCGATTTCCCAGTAATTCCTGGGGTAGACTGGTGCTACATACTAAGTTCCATATGTGAGAAGGTAGCTGAACGCCTTGTCCAAAATCATCTTACTGCTGAGAGTTGAGCTCAACCTCAGTCCCTCACAGTTCCACACTGCCTGCAGAGTGAGTTTCCCACGTCTTCACCAGAGACTTTTGCCAGAGGCTTCTGAGACGCAAGTTAACAATGCACACCTGGACGGTATTTCCAGGCGCAGTAGAGTGGTAATCTGGGAACCTCCTTACTCAGAATACTGCTACCTTCACACTGTCATAAGAATGCAGCTAGTTGAGAGCTGGCTTCTAGGCATGCTTCCCTGTGAGAGCTGAGGACAGGGCAGAATCCTCCCGCATCCTGCCTGACTGTAGACGTACCTGCTAACCTCCTTATGTTAGTGGCTGGGATGGGTTGCGGGAAAAGCATGTGTAAGCATTGGGCCTGAACTCCCGTGTATCTGAGTTGAATACAGCGATTTCCAACATCCTTCTTCAATAGGAGTGTAGCTAGGTTCCAACTCCCATGTCCGAGTGGGTAGCAGACATCTGCCTCCCATGCATACACACTTCTGAGAGTTGAGCTTATGGCCTGTAACCCTACATCCTGCCTGCCGCTACCTTTCGCTTCCAAAAGGCCTAGGCTCGCTGCTTGACGCAAGTGTTGGGAGAGGTAACTGGAATCTCCCGGCACACAAGACGAGTGCCTCCAAGCTCAATCAAGCGATTTCCTAGTAATTCCTGGGGTAGACTGGTGCTACATACTAAGTTCCATACGTGAGTAGGTAGTTGAACGCCTTGTCCAAAAACATCTTACTTCTGAGAGTTGAGCTCACCCTCAGTCCCTCACAGTTCCACACTGCCTGCAGAGTGAGTTTCGCACGTCTTCACCAGAGACGTTTGCCAGAGGCTTCTGAGACGCAAGTTAACAATACAGACCTGGAGGGTATCTCCAGGTCCAGTAGAGTGGTAACCTGGGAACCTCCTCTCTCAGAATATTGCTACCTTCACCCTGCCATAAGAATGCAGCTAGTTGACAGCTGGCTTCAAGGCCTGCTTCCCTGTGAGAGCTAAAGACAGGGCACAACCCTCCCGCATCCTGCTTGACTGTAGAAGGAGCTGCTAACGTCCTCATGTTAGTGGCAGGGAAACGTTGTGAGAAAAGCATGTGGAATCGTTGTGCCTGAACTCACGTGTATCTGAGTTGAATACAGCGATTTCCAAAGTCCTTCTTCATCAGAGTGTAGCTAGGTTCCCACTCGCATGTCCGAGTGGGTAGCAGACATCTGCCTCCCATGTATACACACTTCTGAGAGTTGAGCTTATGGCCTGTAAGCCTACCTCCTGCCTGCAGCTACCTTTCGCTTCCAAAAGGCCTAGGCTCGCTGCTTCACCGAAGTGTTGGGAGAGGTAACTGGAATCTCCCGGCACACAAGACTAGTGCCTCCAAGCTCAATCCAGCGTTTTCCCAGTAATTCCTGGGGTAGACTGGTGCTACATACTAAGTTCCATATGTGAGAAGGTAGCTGAACGCCTTGTCCAAAATCATCTTACTGCTGAGAGTTGAGCTCACCCTCAGTCCCTCACAGTTCCACACTGCCTGCAGAGTGAGTTTCCCACGTCTTCACCAGAGACTTTTGCCAGAGGCTTCTGAGACGCAAGTTAACAATGCACACCTGGACGGTGTCTCCAGGTGCAGTAGAGTGGTAATCTGGGAACGTCCTTACTCAGAATACTGCTACCTTCACACTGTCATAAGAATGCAGCTAGTTGAGAGCTGGCTTCTAGGCAAGCTTCCCTGTGAGAGCTGAGGACAGGGCAGAACCCTCCCGCATCCTGCCTGACTGTAGACGTACCTGCTAACCTCCTTATGTTAGTGGCTGGGATGGGTTGCGGGAAAAGCATGTGTAAGCATTGGGCCTGAACTCCCGTGTATCTGAGTTGAATAGAGCGATTTCCAACATCCTTCTTCAATAGGAGTGTAGCTAGGTTCCAACTCCCATGTCCGAGTGGGTAGCAGACATCTGCCTCCCATGCATACACACTTCTGAGAGTTGAGCTTATGGCCTGTAACCCTACATCCTGCCTGCCGCTACCTTTCGCTTCCAAAAGGCCTAGGCTCGCTGCTTGACGCAAGTGTTGGGAGAGGTAACTGGAATCTCCCGGCACACAAGACGAGTGCCTCCAAGCTCAATCAAGCGATTTCCTAGTAATTCCTGGGGTAGACTGGTGCTACATACTAAGTTCCATACGTGAGTATGTAGTTGAACGCCTTGTCCAAAAACATCTTACTTCTCAGAGTTGAGCTCACCCTCAGTCCCTCAGAGTTCCACACTGCCTTCAGAGTGAGTTTCGCACGTCTTCACCAGAGACGTTTGCCAGAGGCTTCTGACACGCAAGTTAACAATGCAGACCTGGAGGGTATCTCCAGGTCCAGTAGAGTGGTAACCTGGGAACCTCCTGTCTCAGAATCCTGCTACCTTCACCCTGCCATAAGAATGCAGCTAGTTGACAGCTGGCTTCAAGGCCTGCTTCCCTGTGAGAGCTAAGGACAGGGCACAACCCTCCCGCATCCTGCTTGACTGTAGAAGGAGCTGCTAACGTCCTCATGTTAGTGGCA